>NC_071255.1:17930189-18530189 GCF_023375685.1 Ictalurus furcatus | reverse complement strand
ACTTAGCTCTCATTTTCTATACTTCTTCCAGCCTCATTTGGCAGCCAAAACTAACTCTGTAGATTCTGTTCACGCAGCATCATTCATCAGCACACTGGAGTAGAATCGCATACATAAAAGAGAGGGCGGAAGATAATTTAGGCAGCATACGCCACCTCAGGCCGGAGTCAGAGCCAGTTGCTATGGTAACCCTTCCAGAGGGAGGTGCCATGGAAATGGTGAGCTCTGGCAGGAGGGAGAGGGAAGGAGGAGGGGATGGGTGATCGACTACTGACGCTTGTTGATGTAACACAGTCTGATTGGCTACACAACTAGGAAGTCGCCTCTCCTCGGTGCGCATGATACAACCTTGACTATAGCCATACTGTGTAAGAAGGCTTCCTGTGCAGCACTTTTGATCATCAGTGCAGCCTCATAATTCACCCATCTCTCCCCATACCACTCTGGATGGGATGCTGTACACAGCTTCATTTGTTAGCTGTTACTCAATATAGGCTCTTTAGTGGTGGAGAGAATGGGCCGCTCGGAGAGCGCGTGTGAATTTGTGACCTCGGGTGCTGGACAGCAGGAGCTGCGACTCACAGCTGAAGGAGACTGAGTATGCAGAGATTTGTGGAGGCTGACTACTATGAGCTGGACTGGTATTATGAAGAATGCTCTGATGGTAAGACCAGATGGTCATTTGCTTGTTTTGAAGGGCTAGGGGGCCAACTGGCTGTGAGAATATGAACAATAATTAGTCACATGGAGTGGGAGAGAGAAGTAAAGCATGTGATTAAAAAGATAATGGTATGAGTTATTCAATAAAATGTTCATAATATCAATAAAAAGCAAATGGGGTAAACTGAAGTGATAAAGAGGGCAAGAGCACACAGGTTGAGGATGCTTACAGTGGCATCACTACAGCTGGCAATAAACTCTCCTCGCAGCCATGTATTGCATCAGACACAATGAAGCCTGCTCAAGTTTTGTTTGAGGCAGTTGCTAACACACAGAGCTATTTTAAAAGTTCATGTTTGTGCCTTAACTAATTGAAGGTGATGCTATGTTGACAGTAACTAGGGTGACATCTGGATAAGAAGAGTGCTTGACTGATGCCTTATCATATATATTAGCAGGTTACATAGATGACTTGAGGTGTTTTGTTCCTGCTAGATTCATATTGCACTATAGAATAAGGTCTTATAAATGATGCTAGTAAATGTACAGAAACATTTCACGTTTCAAACGTTTCAGAGTCTTGGCCATAAGTAGCTTTAATATCACTAGTTAGTTCTTTAGTCTGACTTCTCACTGCTGTTAATATATAGACAATATGGGTGGCTGTGGCTCAGGTGGTATATCAGGTTGTCCACTAATCGTAGGGTTGGCGGTTCGATTCCTGGCCCACATGACTCCACACAAGTGGCAAGACACTGAACCCCAAGTTGCTCCCTAGTGCTCTGCTACTATTGGTGTGTGTGTGAATGGATGAATGAGAACCAGTGCTTTGTAGTACTGTTAAGGTCATAAAAGTGTTTTAAATGGTTAAAAAAAAAAAAAAACATTTAGCATTTAGACACCATGTCTTCTTTTAGTAGGCCTAATGTTCTTTGGACTGTTATGAACACTTTTAAGCAAAATAAATGTTTTGGTACTTAGGAGTTGTCATTAGATCACTCAAAATGACAAAATTAGCTGAATTTCATTTTCTTGTATATTTTCAGGGTACACAGCTACAAGACACAAACAAAAATAAATAAGCAGTCTATTTATGTCTTGTATTAAATTAAATGAACTGTTTTCTCTGTTTTTTCCTGAAGTGGCTTTTGCTGCATACGTTTCTTGTCTAGTGTGCAACGAATGCTATAATTCTATACTTCCTAGAATTCAGTTGCTGCCAAGTTAATTTGTAAAAATGACCGGATTTCAGTCAGCTCAATATCTTTCTTTAAAAGTTAGTATACTCTTCCAGTAGTGATGTCCTGTGTAAATATTTTAGGTCTGAGCAGACACGAAGCTGTCAATTCTCTACAAGTGTTTGTCTGCTGTCTGCACATTGTGTGACAGTACAAGTCATTGTCTTTCTCTCTCTCTCTCTCTCTCTCTCTCTCTCTCTCTCTCTCTCTCTCTCTCTCTGGGTGTGGTGTCTGTTTAATATGATGAATTAAAATCGGATGAATTCTTTGCATCTGAGAATGCTCCTCGTCTCGCTTGAAAGGCCTGACATAGGTTTGCTTGTACGTTGAGACTGGCTATACTTACATTTTACATTTACGGCATTTGGTAGACGCCCTTATCCAGAGCGACTTACAGAAGTGCTTTGAGGTCTGTCAATAAATAAATCTCAATACTGGCTCATTAGGTCACAGACTAAGAATACCATCTTATAACTCTGTTGGGAGGTAACATCGTAAGAAAAACACACAGACAACAATAATTTATTTATTTATTTATTAATTAAATGAAAAGTGCTAATTTAAGTACTTTAGGAAGAGGTAGGTCTTTAGACGTCGCCAGTGACTCTGTTCTAACAGTTAGCTGTTCGGACATTTAGGGGAAGTTCATTCCACCACCTAGGTGCCAGAACAAAGAAGAGTCTTGATATGTGTATTCCTTGTACCCTGAGAGATGGTGGCACCAGTTGAGCGGTGCTAGAGGTTCTGCGGGAGCATGGTGCAGTGCGGGGTGTGATGAGTATTTTGAGGTAAGTTGGTGCTGGTCCATTTTTGGCTTTGTAGGTAAGCATCAGAGTTTTAAATCTGATGCGGGCAGCTACGGGAAGCCAGTGTAGGGAGCCTAGTAATAGGGTGATGTGGGAGAACTTAGGAAGGTTGAAAACCTGTCGTGCAGCTGCATTCTGGATCAGTTGTAGAGGTGAATTGCGCTCAGAGGAAGACCTGTCAGGGGTGAGTTGCAGTAGTCCAGTCTCGAAATGACAAGAGACTGAACCAGCACCTGAATGGCCTGTATGGATAGAAGTGGACGAATCCTTTTGATGTTGTGAAGGAGAAATCGACATGAGCGTGTCAGATTAGCAATGTGAGAGGAAAAGGACAGTTGATTGTCTATGGTTACCCCAAGGGTGCGTGCAGTAACTGAAGGTTATGAACATAAATCAAATACTTATGAGCATAGATAATAATTGAGCTTCACTTGACACATTGCAGCATGGTTTAAAGTTTTATTGTACTCTTTCGTTTTTCTGTGTTTATTGTGATGTAGCGTGGGAGAGTGCTCCTCATTCATGCCGTATGGAGCCATTGACCCACACTGGAGGATTGTTTGATCTGCATTGAGTTTGGGGCTCAGTCTGACCCTTTTTGACTTTCACAGATTCCCCTTCAGTGTGGTCATCCCCCTCATCTCCATTCAGTGGCTTTTTCTTTTTGTTTTTTTCCTTCTTTTTTTTGGGAAACGGTAGAGAGCATGACTGGAATAGATTGTTTGTTGTTGAGGCCACACAAAAGTGAGGCATTCTCATTCACCACCATAGCCACGGTTTCCCTCTGCTTTTCAGATGTGCATGACTGCAGTGTTTCCATAGAAATGTGGAACCAATGACGAGTTCATCGACCACAAATCAGAACACAAATAGCATCACAAACGTTAGCCTAAGTCAAATGGAGGAAATGCAGTTAAAGTTAAAGAGTTACTTGGCAAATGGTGTGCACTTATATAGCGCTTTTTTAACCTTAGTGATTCCAAAGCGCTTTACACTGGTTCCCATTCATTCACTCACAATGGTAGCAGAGCTGCCATGCAAGGTGCTAACATGCCATGGTGAGCAACTTGGGGTTCAGTGTCTTGCCCAAGGACACTTCGTCACGTGGGCCGGGAATAGAACCGCCAACCCTACGATTAGCGGACAACTTGCTCTACCACCTGAGCCACAGCCACCCACGAAGTACTGGAACAGTACTTGGATTTGTACTTCAAAAAAAAGAAGTGCATGTACATGAAGTGCTTGTGTGACATGTTCAGTTCTTGTTTAATTATGATAATAAGGTATGTAAAGTGGTCCCATTAATTCAGGAAAATTTGTTGTATTTGTAGTGATGAGGAATGTGTTCAACTTAGCAGTTTAACTAGCATTCGTTTAAAGCTAATATTCATTTAATGCACAGGGCTGTTTGTACCTCTCCCTGTTGTGTTTGCATTTTGCATGGCTATGGGAAAACAGACTCACCTGATGATATCAGGTAGCCACACCTACTCTACAGGTGTAGCCAAAGAAAGCTCTGTTACGCCTTAACAGGTTGCCATGCTACGTTAAAGGAACAAACCATTGTGGATTCTAAAGAGGGGGGGTGTTTGAATTTAAATTTAGCTAGGGAACTGCTTCCTTGTTTGTAATATATCTGCTATGCAAGTCTTAGCACTTGAAATACTTGTTGAAATGTTTTGTGCATTACTTTTTAGTCACTGAATTAGATTTTACTAAAATAATTTGAGATTATATGTACTGCTCCCCTTAGATTCTTAGTTAGGTAAATGGTAGTGGCCTGCATTGGTGTCATAGCCTGTTGGCAGGTGTGGGTATTGGGCAGTGTTTTGTGTGTATCTGTGAGGCTAGTTACACTGAGGAAAATAAATGGACAAACATGACGACAGTCTTGATGCAGACTCAGGACCTCCGGCCGAGTGGCCTGGCTTAGTACTACTAGGCTGTTAAGACCATGGAATTGCCTCCTGACAACTCAGCTGAGGAAAACTATGAGTATGACTCGTCTGAAGTTCAGGATTATTCAGCTCTGTCTAGCTTCACCAATTTAAACTGCGCTGATGATAAATGGGAAGATGGGGAACCTTATACTTTGGAAGAAGGTACTGTTTTATTTCCACTTGTAAAAATGACTAAGCCTCAAGCAGGCACACTTCCCAGCTGAATTTATATCAGTTATAGTGTTGACACCTCTGGTGTCCAAACACACTGGAACAGGTTTGGCCTCTTGTGAGTCTCTGTACGATATAAACACTTCTTATGTCACTTAAATCGCTTAGTTTGTTTTTTGCTCCACAGTATCATATCTGTGCTCATGCACCATTTTTCGAGGGCATAACTACACGGTGGTGATCATTTACCTTATGAAGGGATCCATATAATTTAAATTGAATTGTTTTGCCCACATTAGGACACTGTGCTGTCTGTACATAGACTAAGCATAGAAAAATGCTTTAATCAGAAATGATCAAGAGTGCCTCATTTACACTGGTATCTGCACCACTCCTGCTCACCCAGTGACATCGCCTGTGTTTTAGTGTGCTGGGTGGAAGTATGAGATTTAATGGTTATCAGATATGGTTTATAATGAATAACTGGGTTGGCCCTGCTTTGGATTTTTATCTGATTGACAAGGCTTTATGATTCCTGAGTAGCCTATTTTTATCATTTGTCTTTACTTAATGTAGTTCCTGAGAATGTTTTTTGAAAAAGTGACCGTTTGGATTTCCATTTCATCATGTTCTTAATGAAATATTTTGTTTTCTGGTAGTTAATAAGCTGTTTAGTGTTCCTAAAAAATAAAGCTGAAGAAAGTGTCATGTGTGCTGTTCACCGCATCTGGTCTTTGTCAGAAAGATTGTAAATTATTTGATGGCATTTATTCTCCCTCTAGTGCATTTTGTGAATCTAAAATCTTTTGGACATTGTACCCTGGCAGATTAAGAAAGCCATGTTTTATCTTGTATAAAGCCATTATATTTCCCACCATCATCATATTTATCGAAGCCACATGTTTTTTGTGTATATGATGTTTGGCAGTGAATGTTTCAGCTGGTCAGAGTTCCTCTGTGTAAGCCAGTAGTATGCCACAGGGTTTATTTATTGCCTCTAATGCAGTCTTGATGAAACATGTAAATGTCAATTCTATAAATGAGTATGATGGTCTGTATTGTGATTTAGCTTCAGTCTCAGACATTTTATACTTTCTCAAGCTTCAGATTACTAACAAGTATCTGCTCTTTGTAAGTAATAGCGACTGCAATGTATAGTTACCTCTGTGTGGGTGTGTGTGCACGTGTGCACACGCACTTAAGTATACTGGCTGGTTTGTCTGTGTTGAACATTCCTGGTGGTTCAGTCATCTTTAGCCTGCCTTCCTTTTTGTTACCCTACAACCATTTTCATATAAAGAGCTTTTTATAAATATTTTAATAGTTTCCAATATCATGTGTGCATTTTAATATTTGATTTTGACTGCATTAATTCTCTCTCTGTTTTCTGTGCAGTTATGTGTGCTGAAAGAGTGGGCCAGATGACTAAGACATACAATGACATAGATGCTGTTACACGTTTGCTTGAAGAGGTAAGCTAGTCACGGTTGTGTTCTGCCTTTTATTCGGATATGTGTAGGACGGTGCAAAGGTTTTTCACAGCTTTGAGCTTTTAAAAATAGAGGAGCAGCAGCTGTTGTGTGCTCTAGTTCTCACATTACTATTGTTTTAATGACTTGTGAGCACTTATTTTGTTTAAGCGATATCGCAAGAGTGCAACAGTTTTATAAATAAGAAACGAATATTGAGCAACATTTTGGACACAATATGGCCAAATAATGGAAAATGGAAATAGTTCCCGAAGAAGCCACACTCACTGATAGCCTGTCGTCCAGCTTTGAAATTGGCTTCCCTTATTCATTTTCTTCTTCAACTGGTGAGCTTTCATATTTTAAGTCAGAAGTTATATTCATGACAAATGTATCATTTGCTATGTTCACTGATGATGTCACCAACTCTGCAGTAGTACCGGATTCAGTGGGGTTATTGATAGAATTTGGATTTTAACCTGACACACACAAGGGAAGGAAGTGATAAACCGTGAAATGTCCCGGTGTGGTGATATTTAGTATCAGCATTTTTGGAACCCCACTTGTCCAATCAAATTAATAGACCGGAATGGTTGTATAAAAAATACTAAGCACCATCTTTATTAGATCTCTAGCCAAAATTGTTTATATATACATACATACATGCATGCATACATGCAGTGTTTGTCACTATCTGGGGTCACCCAGAAGAGGATGGGTTCCCTTATAAGTTTGGTTCCTCTCAAGGTTTCTTCATCCTGCAAGGTCAAGGAGTCTTTCTTTGCCACTTTCGCCCCTGCCTTGCTCTTTTGGGATCTTAATGTTCATCAGGATTTTTGTAAAGCTGCTTTGTGAAATTGTCTGATGTTGGAAGCAATATACAGATAAAACTGAACTGATTGCCAGCTAGTGTCTAACAGTCAAGGCACTCAGCACTCCACAAA
The DNA here is from genome assembly GCF_023375685.1 of Ictalurus furcatus. Taxonomy (NCBI): domain Eukaryota; kingdom Metazoa; phylum Chordata; class Actinopteri; order Siluriformes; family Ictaluridae; genus Ictalurus; species Ictalurus furcatus. Next base: position 18,522,961 of record NC_071255.1, on the reverse strand, counting down.
GTAGTAGTGTTGATGTTTCGTAGATGGACAATTCAAATAAATAAATAAATAAAAAATTACTGTACTGGCCAATATCGCTGAAATGTTTCATTTATTATTAAAAGATAAGGCTTAATTTAATACAGCCAGTATGTTTCATGCTCTTCTCTCTGCAGAAAGAACGAGACTTAGAGTTAGCAGCACGCATAGGTCAGTCCCTGCTGAAGAAAAACAAAACCCTAAGTGAAAGAAATGAGTTTCTGGAAGAGCAAGTGGAGCACATACGGGAGGAGGTGAGACCCAGATCATCCCTTTTTTTTTTCTTCTCCTTTTTTTCCCCTCTCATCCACTTCTCCCATCTTTAGATCAGTTTTATCTTTCATAACTTGCAGCACAGAAATAAAATTTTGCCTAATAATCCGATTTTTCTTTACTAACCAAGACAGTTCTACCATATCTTTAGTAAAAACAAGGCGAATCTACAGTGACACAAAATTCTAGTGCTTATAGGAAAGCAAATTAACTGAGCGCACAAAAAATATTTTTAAAACTCTATATAGAGTAGTTTAAACCAGTACCATAGCCATGCCATGACTTGTTCTTGGTTTATAACCAGACGCATTCTATTAGGCAGTATGTTGGCATATGTTGTAGCTGTTCAAACTGACATGTTGTACTGTTGCAGTAATCTGTGTGTATGTGTGTACACGCACAGGTTTCTCAGCTACGTCATGATCTCTCTATGAAGGATGAACTGCTCCAGTTCTACACCAGTGCTGCTGAGGAGAGCGAGGGAGAGTCGGTCACCTCTACCCCGTAAATCTTTAAACCACCACACCTCCACCCCCCCCACCCATTTTTTTTCTCTCTCTCTTTTTAAACTTCCCTCTCTACTCCACACTCATGCTATAATTTGTCACACCCAACTTCCAGCCCTGTTTTTCTTGCCATTCTAATTATTTGAGGGTTTTTTTTAATGATCGTGTCAATACTCCTGATTTAATACTGCATTATAACAGATAATATAACAGATTATCTGTTTCTTGCCTAATGAGCCACTTTAGGCTTTGAATTTATAGAAATGTTGTGCTGTTGCAGCCAGTGAATTGGATTGAATAACAAGCTAATGAACTGTCCTGCTAGCTTTAGTGGCCAATAACATCCCTGATAGACACCATTTGCTGACATTTGTTTGTTCAGTACATAAACACTCCTGACTGGAATTGAGCTTCTACACCTCTGTAGGGAAGTTTGGACAGTGAATCGGATCACTTCAGACTAGGGATGTGACAGCAGGCATTTTCCCCCTCGTATTTTACTTTCGCTTTCGAATTGGCGGCAGTTCAGCCTCAGCAATTGCTTGGGGGGGGGAGTACAAAGACAAACTCGTTTATATTAAATGTTAATTGTATATTAATGTTAGGTTGTGGCAACATAAACATAGAACTTTTGAAACCAAATCTTCAGCCGTCGTCTTGTCAGTCAGCCCGCCTCACTCTCATTACATGATAAATCTGATCTGTGCTGCGACTCACTCAGCTCATGCTGAATTGAGCAAACTCGTTCATTTTTTAATTGCAGCGTCCGTTCTCTAACTGAACTTAATTATTTTTATTACTATAAAAAAAGCAAAAAGACAGTGGGGGCGGTGCCACGGCAGGCAAGTGATGTAATTGGTGTACGGCTGAACACCGTGTAACACCGGGAACACCGACACTGCAAGCCTATTTCAGCTGCTGTATTCTAAATCATGCTAATGTCACTGTAGTGCTAGTAAAACTGTAGTAGTAAATGTCTATTAACGGGAGAGCTCTCATTGACTTAATGCATGTATTTGTTTTCTTGTAGTTGCAGAAGATTTTAGGCAGACATTTGTTAGTGCTTCTTTCCTTGTGCTCTTTACTGTACAAAGAATAACATTTAAGCAGTGACTACGGTTACATGCACATCAATGTTCCAATATTAATTGGAATTTGGCAATGTTCGAATTAGTATTGAGTCGTGTAAACGCCGCAGTCTGAATGCCAAATTCAGATTAAGACGATATTCTTATTCCCCAAATTCTGATTCCCACTCATTTATTCATTCAATTTGTTGCATGTAAACACCTTTTATCTAGAAAATCCACTGAAAGGAGATGTATGCGCATGCTCAGTCTGCAGGGACCTGTGGGTGCTGACATATGCTTAGCTGTAGGCTAGGTATTTAGGAATGGCAACTCGGGCATACTTACAGCAGCCCTGTATACAGGAATATTCTGACGCCTGTATGCGTATAAACGTCAACAACGCTCATTCGGAATATGGCTGCAACCTTAAACAATATTTTATTGTACATGTAAATGTCCTCAGTGATGAGCTTTCTGTATGGAGACCTATTTTTAATTAATTAAAAAAAACACTTATAGAAGGAGTCTCCGATATCACACTGACTCGCCGTTGATTAATTTCCGTAACAACATGCTTTTGTATTGTTTTATTCTCTGAAGTTTCGCTCTCCAGTTCTGTTTCTTGTTATTTGCTTGCAGTGGGGATAGGCTAAGCTTTCAGACTCACCGATTGTTTTATGTCTTTTTGTCAGGATTCCACGGAATGACTCCTCATTGTCAGTGCCAAATTACTTCCCTCTGGATTCACTGCAGAAGAAGCTCAAAGACCTGGAGGACGAGAACATTGTGCTGCGGTCTGAGGTGAGAGACCGATGTAGCAATGCACATCTCATATTGCAGGAAAATTAAATGGTAAGAAAAGGTCCACCAAATCCTGCCTCTTTGTTTATATACAGCAGCATGTTTTTCCCCCTCTTTACTGAGTGAACCATGTACTGTTTGCTTACAAATGAACTAAAATAAATCAAGTAAATACATATACAGCCAGCATTTAGGCCAGCAGTTTACCTACTGTAATTGTTCTCCAGAGGTGACTATCTGACCCCAGAGTGGGTGGAATTCCACACTTTACTAACCTCATACTCTTGAATGCGCACACAACATTCAATGACCTATTTTTTCCCTCTAATTATTTGGAGAGAAATATCACTTTACTTGGTTTTATTTCTGCAGCACATTAATTTTCAGTTCCTCCTGAAATAAAACATTCCATAACAAGGTGTATATACTGTATTTGTGCCACTACATTCTTTGCAGCAGTGTAGAGTTTAATTACAGATCTGATGGCACTGTTGTACTCTTCAGACAACAAAAACAGGAAATTTACACAAAAAAAAGTAAGAGTAACATGATGCCTGTATTGTTGGTAACACAAGATCCTTTTTTTATTTTTATTTTTTTGTGTTTGAGTAGGCGTGTCACTTGGAGACGGAGACTATCTCGTATGAGGAGAAGGAACAGCAGCTGGTTAATGACTGTGTGAAAGAGCTCAGTGAGTACACGTGCCTCCAATATCCCTACCATCTGCACAAGGAACTGTTCTGAATTAGAGAGGGCTCCAAATCCTGTACTTATCATATTAAGGCAAAGCTATTGTCATATTTCAATTTATTTTTCTACTTGACTATTCATATCATGCTGCTACAGCACTTTAATTCCTCCTTGAGACATTAATAAAGGTTTATCTTATCTTTTCTCTTGTCTAGCTGATTGTCAGTCAGGACATCATTAGTGCAGTGTGTTGCTGATGCTCTGCCCTGTTAATGTAATTAGGTCAAAATTGAGGTTATACATCCACAGACCTATTTTCAGTATCTTTCCAAAGAACATGATAAAATACTTTGTTTTTTTTCTAATTGGTATGTTTGAAACTAATATGATTTAAATTTATTTATATACAGTGCCCTCCACTGATATTGGCACCCTTGGTAAATATGAGCAAAGAAGGCTGTGAAAAATTGTCTTTATTGTTTAACCTGTTGATATTTTGTTCAAATAAATCACAATACTCTGCTCTCATGGATATCAAACAATTGCCAACAAAACACAGGTTTTTTAAATAAATCTTTCATAAATATAGGTGTACAACAATTATTGGAACCCCTATGAATTCATGAGAAAAATATCTGAAGTAAATTCCCATTGATATTTTAATTTTTTTAGTATACCTGGGTGATTAGGAACAGGAAATTGTTCAACCATGACTTCCTGTTTCACAGGGGTATGAATGAGGTAACACATAGGTCAAATTCCCTTAATCATTCATCACAATGGGTAAGACCAAGGAATATAGCTGTGATGTGCGGCAAAAGGTTGTTGAGCTTCACAAAATAGGAAGTGTCTATAAGAAAATAGCACAAACATTGAAAAATGCCCATTTCCACCATCAGGGCAATAATTAAGAAGTTCTAGTCAACTGGAAATGTTATGAATCATCCTGGAAGAGGAAGCGTCTATATTGTCTCAACGCACTGTGAAGAGGATGGTTCGAGTGGCAAAAAAAATCTCCAAGGCTCACAGCTGGAGAATTGCAGAAGTTAGTTGCATCTTGGGGTCAGAAAGTCCCAAAAACTACAATCTGAAGTCACCTAAATAACCACAAACTGTTTGAAGGGTATCAAGAAAAAAGCCTCTACACTCATCCAAAAACAAACTCAAGCATCTTCAATTTGCCAGACACTACTGGAACTGCAAATGGGATTGGGTTCTATGGTCAGATGAAACCAAAATAGAGTTTTTTGGTAATAAACACCAGAGGTGGTTATGACTCACACAGAGAGGTAGCCATATGGAAAAGTACCTCATGCCCACGGTTAAATATGGTGGTAGTTCTTTAATGTTTTAGAGCGGTTTTTCTGTCAGAGGACCTGGACATTTTGTTAGGATACATGGCATCAAGGACTCTATCAAAAATCAACAGATATTAAATGAAAACCTGACTGCCTCTGCCAGAAAGCTTCAAATGGGCCGTGGTTGGATCTTCCAGCAGGACAATGATCCAAAATATACATCAAAATCAACACAGAAATGGTTTACTGACCACAAAATCAAGGTCCTGCCATGGCCATCCCAGTCCCCTGACTTGAAACCCATAGAAAACCTGTGGGGTGAACTGAAGAGGAGAGTCCACCAGTGTGGACCTTGAAATTTGAAGGCTCTAGCGAGATTCTGTATGGAGGAACGGTCTCAGATTCCTTGCCATGTATTCTCCAACCTCATCAGGCATTATAGGAGAAGACTCAGAGCTGTTATCAAAGGGAGGTAGCACAAAGTATTGACTAAAAGGGTGCCAATAATTGTTGCACACCTACATTTAACAAAGATTATTTTTTGATAAATCTGTTTTTTTTGTTTGATATCCATGAGAGCAGAGTTGTTGTTTTTTTAATACAAACAAATTCTAATAAAAGCTTAAGTTTAAACAATGAAGACAATTTTTCAGCCGCCTTTGCACATATTTACCAAGAGTGCCAGTATTAGTGTAGGGCACTGTACATATACATACACCATGGTCTGTCTGAATACTCTATTCTGATTGGCTGGAAGGTGTATGTTAAAACCACATAATGCAAGGTAGTTCGTCAGTTTAATCACCTACCTATAAACAACTGTAACCATTTTCATTAGTTATTTCATATACAGGTCGTTGGGTCTAGAATTCCGCCTGCTCCAAGTCATACACAGAGATAAAATAGTGGGATAAGATGGCATTTATTTGAATTAATTATAATAAATAGTTATTTTAGAGAGAGAGCAAAGAGATTGTGTGCCTGTGTGTGAATTGCCTGCGTCTGTGCTGTGTCTCTACTAATAATGAAGCTGTGAGTTTAACTACTGTATGTAACTGTAGGATTCTATGGTTAGTTTTTTATCGGCAGCGCGTTAATTTACAGTGATTACACTGACCTGGAACTTCCTGTGTATTAAATGGTTTGAATACGCACCTTCCCAGCCAATCAGAACAGAGTATTCAGACTGAGACTACGTTTACATGAACAGCAGTAATCTAATTATTGACGTTACTGAGTAAGATAATAATGTGATTAAGGTGTTTACATGAGTCGCTTTTAGAATTCTCCAGTCATGTTCCCGTTTTACATGTTTTAGAACATAATTAGATTAACAGCCCGCGTCATTGCATCACCGTGCCACGCCGTCCGACGTCCTCCAGGATTTCACGTATCAACATACAGTTCATCTTTGTTATGGTACCGTATACAGTTTTGGGTGTTTTTATTTAATTTTTTTACGAACGCTTTAAGTGCAGTTAATTATTTGTCATGCTATACGTGCTAATAGACAACTGCTTGAAACCGTGGGCTGCATCTCAAACCGTGTACTTAGAGTCTATATAGTAGCCGAGATACATGTATTTTTCCCCACTACAGGCCTATAGTAGGAAAGTATGCGGCTTGGGACGCGGCCGAACTCTCTTGTTCGCCGTAAAACTGCCGTGTGTGGTCGTGTCCTGTCACAAAATGCATTGAAAACTCTCACACGATGTTCATAATGTGATTAAGGTGTTTACTTGTCTGTAATACACGTCCATAATGCGACTAAAACAATAGTACTCCACCTGTCTTAATTCGATTAGAGCTTAATTTGAGTATGACCTTAATCTAATTAAGGTAAGTAAAAATTGCTGTTTACATGGTAGTTTCTTAATCAAAGTATCATCTTAATCGGGTTAAGAGTGGATTATTGTTCTCCATGTAAACGCAGCTACTGTGGTGTGTGCGTGTACACAGTGGGATTTTTGCAGGCAAACGTCCAAGGCAAGGCTATAAATACAATTCCACTTTTTTTTGTAAAATATATTTGTTAAAGTATTAATGTTAAAGTATATTGCTGGCAGATAAACTACATCTTGGCTAAAAAAACAGATCCTTCCTCATGTTTGATTCATGATCCTGTTGCTTTTTTTCCTTTTAACGCATTACTGTCTTACTGTGATATATTTGTGCAATATCATCCAGTAATGTGAATTTGTCAGTGAAATATGAAACATCAGATACAGATTATAATGAGGTCTTTATCAGCAAAGAAGTTGAATCGAAAGTTGAGTAAGTTTTCTTCTTCTCCTCTCGTAGGGGATGCTAACCTACAGATCTCGTCACTTGCGGAGGAGCTGGCGAAGAAGACAGAAGATGCCTCCAGACAGCAGGAAGAGATAACACACTTACTGTCTCAGATAGTGGACCTTCAGAAAAAGGTTAAATGTGTAAGTGCTTGACTTTATCGATGGGTTACAGTCTGCTCCTCAATCAGCCTTCGTGCTTTTTGGTTCTGTTTGGGCATCTTACAGGGCTATAGTTGATGGTGTTTTTGTGTGGATGTGTGTGTTGCAGTACGCAGTAGAAAATGAGGAGCTCACGCAGCACCTGGGAGCTGCTAAGGATGCCCAGCGACAACTCACTGCTGAGGTAATGTCAGCGCTTTAGCCACCAAGAATAAGCTGCATGTTCAAACCTCAGAAGGTTTTAGAAGGTGTAGAAATGGCGTTGGTAGGATACATTCTCCTTAAGATCACTTGGCTCTTTGTTACACTCTATAGTTACAGGAGCTGGAGGATAAGTATGCAGAGTGTATGGAGATGCTGCATGAAGCCCAAGAGGAGTTGAAGAACTTCAGGAACAAGACGGTGCCTCAAAGCACACCGCGCCGCTTTCATTCCCTCGGCTTTTTCCCCATGGTGAGAAAAAGAAAGTTCCACAATAGGCTGATTTTATAAGTGTAAAGGTAATAGTTTGCTACTGTATAGACTCAGACAGTAGGACTTTTTTTTGTTTTGTTTTGTTAAATGGCATTTTCTTATATTAGGAAAAATCAGATATTCTTCTCTGAAGGAAAAAAAATCACTTTATTTAATGTATACTAATGACAAAAAAGACTTTAAAATCAACGGAATCAATGCCTGTTTGTTAGACTTACTACAAGGTACTGTATGTCACTGGAGTGATGACTTCTCTCTTCTTTCTAGGTCTAGATAGGTTATATTTATATTTATGATTTTGCATAGCTTCCTGGTGAGTTTGCATGTTACTGAGTATCCATGTAAGTATAGCTAATTATGCAGAGAAGAAAGTATGAGAGGCTGATTGTATCCCATGTTGTCCTGAGGCTGTACAATGTCAGAACTGTTCTGTTGCTTGTGGTTAGCCAGCTGGATGGTGTAAACGACCGTTACATAAGAACCAGAAACACCTATTCCCAGTATCTAATGCTGTATGTATGGAACAGGACTCCTTAGCTGCTGAAATTGAAGGGACCATGAGGAAAGAGATTCAGATGTCTGACCCGGAAGTCGAAGATCAGAGGTATCGGTATAACTATACAAATGCCTAAAATGCTTTCAGTTTCTTTTGTATAGAGTATAGTATAGATTTGGTATACAGTATAGATTATAGAGTATAGTATAGAGTAGAGAATAGTATAGATTTGGTATAGAGTCTGGTTGGTGTCAGTTATTGGCGTAACTTTGGTTTCAGTTTTGTCTGTTACATGCACACAAAAATACACTTTGTGACCTGGGTTTTTTTTTGTTGTTGTTTTTTTTTGCTTGTGTGCGCGTGCGTGCATTCCCCCCCCCCCCCCAGATTACACCCAAAGCGAGTCTTCCAAACAGTGCGCAACATTAACCAGGTGGTTCGCCAGCGCTCACTCTGCCCCTCCCCCATGAATATCCCAGGCTCCAATCAAACATCATCCATGAATTCTAGGCACTCCAGCTGTATGAGCACGCCCAGATCCAGTGTTTATGGGGGAGAAGGGAGTGTCATGGACAACCGCACCAACAGCATGTTGCTGGAGAGCCACACTCCTCAGGAGTAAGTAGGAGAGTGTGATTTTGGATATATATTGTTAATCCCCCCCATCCCAGGGTTTTCCCCTTGGTGAAGTAACATTTATCTTCTTTCTCTCGTTTGGTCCTTCAGTTCAGAAGACTCGAACAAGAAACCCGGTACTCCTGGCACACCTGGATCTCATGACCTGGAGGCAGCGCTACGGAGACTCTCGCTTCGCCGTGACAACTGTCTGAGCGAGCGGCGCTTTTTTGAGGAGGAGAGAGAACGCAAGCTGCTGGCACTAGCCATGGAGAAGAGAGAGCCATGTGGAGACAGTGATGGAGAAGGAGGAGGCTCGCTCACCCATTCAGACAGCATCCTATCTCTGGGCACTCTGCACTCGGTCTACTCTGTGTACAGCAGTCGCTCCTACCTGCCTGAGAAACTGCAGATCGTCAAGCCTTTGGAAGGTGACCAGAACAAAGGCAGGCCGGTGGCCCTGCAACTCTTAGATACACTCTGGGCTCTAATACACCAGCACTCAGATGACCTCTCCACACAGCACTCCTTCTATTTCAGACACGCCCAGCCGCGCTGCTGGTTCGAGATTTAGCCACTCTCTGTGTGAACGCACACACTCCTATAATATGGCTTTCTGTCTGTAACATGTGCAGCAGTGTGCAATTATAGAGAGAAACTGCACTTTATAGCTTTCATTATGAATTTTTATCATAGATAGTGAAAGGTCTGATATATTTGACGATGTAAATCCTTGTTAGTTGAGGGGTGTGTTTGTCTTTAACTAATGCAATAGTTTCTTATAAAATCCAGTAATACGTCAGTGCTTGAGAACAGTAGAATTAATAATGCCACTTATCAAATTCAGCTCGCTACTCCCACCAGCTGCTAGTTCTATCTCATCGTCTTCCTCTTTCTCTTTAAGTAAAAGCAATTATGAATCAAAATGATAATTGTATATTTAAGTGTAATTGAGTCAAATGCAAATGTTAAACCTTTTTCTAGAGGAATACAGACACTTGTTTAGCACTGGAGCACTTGCATTATATGAAATTGTGCTTATGTAGAAACATGATCCACTTTTGTGACACCTATCAGCAATAAATAATGCAAAATATAAAGAATAATGTTTTCATTTGACTCATTTTCATATAATAGTCTTCAGCATGACTTTGCTCTCTGGTTGGTTAGGTACAGTCCATTTTTCTTTCTTTTCTCTTTTCCTCCTGTTTTCTTTTCTATATTATTTCATCCTTCAGTCACGTTTCAGTTTGCGGTTTAACCACCATAAGCATCTTATGTTGTATTTCAGTCTGTTTTTAAATTCTTCAATAAATTCTGCCCTTATTTTCTTACAGTCCTCCTCTTCTCTCTTTTTTCACCCCCCTATACTGTCTGTTCCTTAACCCTCAGAGCAATGCCTGCATGATCAAAACAGCATCAGCTTTGACAATCTATGGCACTTAACATTGTTTAGCTGAATAATACAAAACATTGTTTTTGTGTCACTTTATTAGTGGCAATAGATATTAGGTTATGTTCAGTTGCAGTTTAATGTATGTGTATTTTAGATCAAATAGTGTTGCAGTAAACTGACGCTCAGGAAGTACTTTTTTTATTCATTTTAAATCAGTTCTACAAGTAAGATGGCAAAATGTCCCTGGGTTTCACTGATTTGCCAAATCAAACGTTCAAACTCTGCTGATTGTCCAGGGAATCCTTTCATCTCCCATTACGCACAGCAGCAGCTGTGTACGTCACCCCAAAGCCTGTTCAAAGACAATAATTAGAGAATTTCCTGAGGTTACAGTCATTAAGGATATTACAAGTATAATATCCTTCAGTTTTATGCAGTGTTGTGGGATGTTTAGCGAAGCAAATTAGCTTCCCTTTAATCTGACAATTTCTCACCTCCTAATCATGTTTATTGTTTATAACTTTTGACACTTTATTTATTTTTTTAGGGACCTGTTTTATTAGTTTGAGTCTTTATTGCTCAGACATTTGCGAAACAATTTACCTACTATGAGCCAATTTCTTCTAAACCTTAAAGTATTTTGCGTCTCACGTCGTAACATTTTATAATCTTTTGAATCATGTCATTCCTGTAATCTGTACATGGGGTAATTATTAATCTCACGACTTTTATGCTCAATTACTGTTAACGTTACCATTCTGAATCAGTATCACTAAGGCTAATTATGATTCTTCTTTATTGAAATCTGCTGACATCACACAGCCATGAAGTACAGTGCAGCATTTTTACACGCTTCTGTCTGATCTCTGCTGTGTCTGATTTTTCTCAGGGTCAGCGACTCTGCATGCATGGCAGCAGCTGGCCCAGCCGAACCTCGGAGGCATTCTGGATGCTCGGCCGGGAGTAGTGACCAAGGGCTTCCGCCATCTCCAGCTTGACCTTGAGGAGGTCTATAAGTTCACAGACTTGGAGGAAGATGAGCCAGGAGATCATCAGATCTCTCAGCCCACTCTCTCTACCTCAGGCCTGGGCTCACTGCCCTGTTCACCAAGCTCCAACCTCCATCGGCAGCGGGAACAGCGCCGAGGAGAGAGACGAGGGGCAGAGCCAGAGCTTCAGGAGATGGGCGGAGATGCACAGGATGAGGAGGAGGAAATGACCTCTGGTGAGGGAGTGTCTTTAATGTAGACATGAGGGTTGTCACAAACCCCACCCACTGCCCGCACCCAGCCAAACCCAGTGGAATGTAGCAGCATGCTGGGGACATTTGCCTGTTTGTCACGTGTCTTATATCTGTGATCCCTCTCCTGTTACACAGCGTACAGTGAGCTCACAACTACCTCATCCCTGCCTGCCGTGTGCCGTCACCGTGGTTTTGAGTATAGTGATTTTTTTTGCTTGTTGTTGTTATATCTGTACTTCGTTTTCATGTACGAATCATTTATTTTCTCTTTGTGCTCTGAAATGAGAATGGCGTCTTTGAAAGAACTTTTAAAGAACACATTGTAAGCCACCTTCATTTCGGGGATTAATTATGCTCCCAGTCTTGTGTATTGATTTACCACATATTATAGCTTAATGATGCTAGTGTGGAGAGATTTTAGTGCAGGTGGTTATTAGTGTTTATTATACAAGTTGTACCACTGCTACCATGGGCTTCATTCTCATTTCCTGCACTCATCTAATTAATTTACTATCTATCAAAATGCCTTTTTTTTCTTAGTGATGTACTTCACTTTGACGGTGTTAGTGAGTGTGAATGTACCTCAGCAAACTATACCTGCTTCACAGCAATCCTTTTCAGTGATCCAGTGACTCACAGCTACTTTGCACTTTCCTAGAACTAAAAGGTTGGAAGCATCCCTTTAAGAACAGGCTATAGGATAGTGAAGGGCTACAGAACGCGAGTGTGTGTATGCAACCAGACGCGCATACTCACTAAGTGAACCTTCGAGCATGGCTAGCATCCAGGAAAAGCTCATTGAGATAAACCTGTATGTTACATGGTCGCATGTCGGCATTCTATTAAAAACGGAGTGCGCTCTGATTATACTTGCTCACATGACTGAGAGAGAGCTGAAGCACTTCTCAGTGGCCAGTAGGTCACATTCACACCCACTAACACGCACACACACACAGGTTGTCCAAAAAGTCTCCATACAAATGAACACTTTTTTTAACAAAATGCTTCCAAAATTTTTACACAACTTATTAACAAATTCAAAAACGACGGAGTGTTGTGGACCACCCGAGAAGTGAACATCCACAAACATCTGCTGACGACGGCACAACTGACCGTGGTGCTGGTATACTGTGTATGAAGACTTTTGGGACACCCTGTATGTAGCGTCGCATATTCATTTACTGTCTTGCAAGCATGCAGACGTGTACTTGTTCCTCTTTGGCAATATTATCATTCCACTTTTTATCTGTATGTGATGATTTGAAAATCATCCTTGTCTAATGATGATCCTGCTTCTTGCCCATCCTTCTGTCCTATTCTGTGAATCTGTTTAAAACTGTATCAGAATAAATCGAAGCAAGGACTGTACTAATTACAAAAAAAAGGTTCACTGCATGTATCTGATCCAATCTTTTTACCTCAAGTTTCACCGTTTTCTTTCTTTCTAATAGAGTCTATTACAGGAGGTAGTGCGTATTTTAGTTTTCAATTTCTGATGCAGTTTTAAGCCGTTCTTGTGTGTGTGTGTGTGTGTGTGTGTGTGTTTTAGATGTGCACTAATGTATTTCTCTTGTTGTTCCCAGTTCATTTTCCTGGTAAATGTATGTCTCACACAAATTCTACCTACACCTTCACTACCTGCCGGATACTCCACCCCTCTGATGAGCTGACCAGAGTCACTCCCAGGTGAGCTCCGCACATTTCTTCATCACCACTAGAGGGTGCCTACGACTCAAGTATTCCTTTTAGTCATACCAGCCAATCACCAAAACCGTTTTCATTATGTTGCTTTTACACAGAGAGCTGGGATAATTCACAGGTTCTATACCTGTGTTTTTCTCACTCCTTCCCTGAGAAACCTCCAGCCCAAAATGCCTACTCTTTTTCGACTAAAGTCCTAGCAGGAAAGACCTCTGTTTTTGTATGCACTAGGAGAAAAATATTTATGCCAAATGATGAATGGTTTTGTAATAATCTCTTGCTTCACTTTCTTTTCCTAGTGAAGGAAAAGCTCCCAGAGAATACAGCACGGTGTCAATGTGATGCAAGCTAGAGACCCAATTTCTAATCAAAAGAAAATAATGCGCAATCCCACAGACTGAAGAAATTCTTTGAAAAAACAAAGACTGCTATGACAGCAACAGTCTGTGAAACACCTCGCTTTATATTAGCTTATACGTTGTTTGAGTTCAGGTTTCTATAAATGAATTTTTGATCCAATAATATCACAGAACACATCAGGAATTGTTGCTGCTGGAAAACCCCTTATTCTATGAAGATTTATAGCTATATAAAGTTTTATTAGAAAAAAGGCATGTTAATACTTTATTACAAATACTACCCTGAAAAATGAATTCTGTACAAACAGAGGTGTCGATTGTTTTATTATACTTTAACATTGCTTTCCTCTCAATTTCATAATGGACACACAAAAACAGTGAGGATGTTTTTAAATGTGTAGTGTGATCAGAGACAGTTGCCCAGATGTGTTGTGTAGCAGCCACACAACCTATACAATTGACTCTCCACAGATCATGTGATGGTGAGGAGGAGGAGGAGGAGGAGGAAGCAGCATTTTACCATGTTCTGGGCTTAGAGCAGGTTCTCTGAGCCACACCCACTCGGGTGGTCTCATGGTACCAGCATGATGGGCCACAGACATGATGTTGACATGCCTTTCTAACCAAACTTAACCAGTCTGACTGTTTTAGAGGAAGTGCCTCTAACTTCTCATTCATCTTTGACTGGCAGTGTGAAGGTTACATGCGACACTGCCAATGTGGTTAAAACTACTTTTCCAGCCTTGCGTTGTGCTCTACGGTATTTTGGCTAACGAGTTTGATTATTAGCATTGTCTTAAAGACTGCAGGACAATGAGGAGTGATGCATGACACCTGTGTGAAAGTGTTTAAATTATTGCCAGCAACATATTTCTGTATGAATCTTGAGGTATCAGTCTAAGGTCCTTTTTTTTTCTGTCTTCTATGTCAGTGTGATGGTAGCAGGTCCCTCCCTCGCCTCCTGTGTGATGAGCATCAGTAGCGTGCACTCTACTCCAGCATCTACCCCCTGCACGCCACGCCGTCTCAGCCTGGCTGAGAGCTTCACTAATCTGAGGGAGCACACCAAGACCACAAGCACCTCTCTGGGCCTGGTGCGCCTCCTACAGGATAGTGGGATTTCTGCAGCTGTCTACAACCCTCACAGCTGGGACCGGGCTGAGAGAACATCTAACAATTCACAATCTGTTTCAAGAACATTCCCCACTGCCCCAGGCCTAGACACCATGCCCTCGACACCTCCAAACTCCCCCACCCAATCCAAGCCCAGCAGCCTTGTGCTGCCTATGGACTACAGTCCCTCTGACCCGCCTTACGAGAACTTCCTGGCTTCACGGCCCGCCAGTTCCATTCTGAAGGAGATGCGAGGAGCAGAGGCCAAGCTGTGCACGGAATCCCAGTGCCAGACAGAGATGAGCATACACAATCTACGGCTTTTGGACAAGGTGAAGCGTTTCAGACTCGGCCCAAGAGCTTTGACTCCAGGTCCTGGGCTCGGTTTAGCCACGCCTTCTTTTGGGACCCAACCTGGGCTACCCAGCCCCATAGCAGGACTGACCGGGATTCGGAGAAACCGGAGTTATCCGGTTATGGTAGGGGCCAGTATGGCGATGAAGGGACTGGGGCCACCTACTGAAGACTTGCTCCTACCCCCCAAACCTAGACAGGCTAGCCTCAGTGAGGAGTGAGCATTGCTTCTCTGTCAGTCATCCTCTGTATATACACTTAATAAAATACATTATTCTCATGACACATCGACTGTGCCTATAAAAGAGATTTGTATAGATTTTGTATAGCAGCTGTAACTGTAATACCATTTTATTACTATTATTTTGTCATGCATACAGTGCAATTCAGCCAGAGAGACCACAGCATGTCTTTGATTCTTTCATCCCTGTACTGTGTAATTTGTGGAATAATTGCACTTCTGCATTACAAGAAAATGTAGCATAAGGCCTGTTTGTAAGCACTTTTTTGATATTGACTACTTTGGCATAACTGTGCTAAAAGACCATATCCCTGTAATCTTGTGTGGTTAATATGATCTTCCTGAACTCAAAGCTCCTCTGGTTGGCATTTTGTATGAAAATCTGAAACACTAATAACATCCTTATACTAGTCCTAGACAGAACAATAGTGTGTTAGCGCCCCAGTTAATGTGACTAATTGCAATCCTTTCTGTGCCCTCAAAACAATCTCATATTAAATTATTAATACCCTTTTAAAGAAAAAAGCAATTTTGCTTGCCCACATCATTATCCATGTAAATGCCTACAACATCCCTATATAGCTGTGTATTCACAGAATATGAAATCAAATAGTTTGTTGTATAATGCTTATTACAGTGTAATAAACATATGAATAGCCCTTTAAAATGGGCACTGTTAGGAAATCTGTAGTAGCACAAATAAGGGCACACACTGTACTGTAATTTGTCCAGAGTTGTCATGAAGAGCTGTAAGGAATCCGAGATTTGGGGGGTAACCAATGTATTTCTAAGTGTGTGTTAAGTAAATGCAATCGATTAACGACGTATAAAATACTCAAAGGCAGTATAGTTACAACCTCTTGGATAATAAGAGTCCAGTGCTTCTGATGGAAACAGTGCAACTCTGCAGATGTTTTGGAAGACTCTGACCAGTATTGTTTTATTTAAAAGCTGTAAAGTGTGTGTGTGTGTGTTTTTGCTGAGAGGTCATTGCTCTCTAAAGACTGAACTGTAAGCTTTAATTACATTGTGTGAGTCTGTCCTTTTGACAGCGTTATCATAGTGCCTGATGTCAATAATTTTATTATTCAACCCTATTTTGAGTGACTTTTTCATTCTGAAGACTTTGCCTCAGTAAACATTAGTGTTAACACTGTAATTAAGGTGTTGGTGTCACCCTAACAGGAGCGTTTTTAATTTTGTAATGCGGTGCTGAATATATGAAGGATGTTTTAATTCTCCAGAAATGATGTCTAGAAATGTTGTCTAGTTTTCTAGAAAGCACATACAGCCATTCATTTGGGTCAGAACTTTTTTTTTTTTCTTCCCTAATCATGTTCTTAGTTGCGCCAAAAGGTTTTCTGTTTAAAGAGGTGTATGCACATAACCTTGACTTGAACATGTTCGTGTTGAATGTATTGCAGGATCACGGAGGTGTCATACGTGACTTAACGTTCATTGCAGTTACGAGTTTTATTCTCTCAGACTGCATAAAGGGAAGATTTGCCACTTGTACACTGTAAATTGTAAAGATAGAAATATGTTTTTATACAAAATATCATAAATTACTGAATAAATGGAGGAATGTGAGAGAAAGTGTCAGAAAAATCCTGATTTGTTTTCAGGAATTTCGAATACAGAAAAGCTCATAAATAAATAAATAAATAAATTAATACAATTGTTTTGTCTCTTACCCCCCCCCCCTACATATTACATAGTAGTGTAATGTTTAAATGCACTTCATTACACTCGGGATATTGACCTGTCTGAAGAGAGCATTTTATTTGATGTTACAGGTAGTCACAATCAGAGCGGACTCATTTGGGCTATCTCGACTCTTTTTGGATATGAGCCCTAATCTATATCCTACACCAGAAACTGACCTAAATCAGAGGCATAACATCAGCCTGTTATCAGTGTTGATCAGTTTTTTATTCACTGAGCACTGGGAGCAGGTGTGGATGATATGTGAATGACATTCATTCTTGACTGTCATTGAGCACTTTAGTGTGGCATTTGATGTTCGAGACCTCTGGGAATAAAGAAAGATAGATGAGATATTCCCTCAGGAGCAAGGCTTTGACCATCTACTGCTCATTACATGAATTAATGAAGGGAGAAATGTTAATGAGTTAAAATATACTAGTTCATACGTCAGTAATTTCTCCTAAGTGCCAGTCCCACTTCATAGCTCTCATTCATCATCTTTTTTTGTATTAAATTGGAGGCTTATGATATGATAACATCAGAGTGATAAACACTTAATGCTTATGAGTAGCAGCTACTTATACAGGTCATTCACAGTATAGTGTAATCCACAGTGAAGAGAGTTTATTCATGAGGAGATTGAATTACATGTACATAATAGGTGACCTAGCTATGTTTTAATACGGGTGAAAACAATTTGGTTGGGGTTGGGGGGTTTGATTCCTGCTTCTGCCCATGTGCGTGGAGTTTGCATGCTCTTCCCATGCTTTGGGGGGTTTCCTCCCCCAGTCCAAAGACATACGTTGTAGGCTGATTGGCCTCTCTAAATTGTCTATAGTGTGTGAATGGTTGTTCGATTGTGCCCTGTGATTGACAGGGTGTCCCCTGCCTTGTGCCCCGAGTCCAAGGGATAGGTTCCAGGCTTCCCATGACCCCATGTAGGATAAGCGGTACAAAAAATGGATGGGAAAACTCTGTATTTACCCATTTTCATTTTGACCTTTTGAAGTCAGTGTTAGAAATCTCAAATGCCATGAGATTTTTTTTATTTGATCTTTTACCATTGATTCATACAGGATAAGATGTGTCCTCTGCCTCCCACATACAAACGAATATCAGCCTTTAAAAATCCACCTTTAAATCTAAAGAAGCATGTTGAGGTAAGTTAGCTTTAAGTTGAGTGCATTTGCTAACTAGGTTTGTTTTTGCTGTTAATGCCACCTTAGCATTCAATCCAGAGAGTCATTAAACAAATGTTTAATGTTTAAACCAAATTCTTAATTTGTCTTAATTAGCAGAATATTTATTTGGTTGGTTGGTTAATTGACATTGATTGATTGGTTGAATGGTAAATTATGAATAATAATTAGTACAATTTTTGCTCCATATTTGACACAGGAATTTGACAACATCCCCATACTTAAGTTTCTCTGTACTTTTTTCATTCCCTGGTTAAAAAAAAAAAAAAAAAAAGGCAATTAAAATGTAATAACGTCTCTACAGTCACCTAAGCTTTTCATTGAAACCAAAAAGTTCAGTGACGATGGTGGAAAGGATAGCTTGGGAATTGATTCCGATTTGTTTTGATGCCTTAATGAGCTCCCCAAGGAATTCACTGCCAAGTAAATCTTTAGTGATGGCCTTATTTTCCGCCATCACACTGTTGTGAAACTGTTCTCTAGGATGTTGATGTGCTTGTGGATGCTTCAAGAGCATCTTAGATAATCAATCTGTTTCGTGCTAATCACAATGCTGGGAAGTAGTCGTATGTGTATTAGTGTGAGGACAGTCGGAGGCAGTGTTTGAATTGCTGTAACACATCTAATTGCACTGGCAGCAGGTCTTTTCATGTCAGGATAAGTGCATGTGCACGCATGTGTTTGCGCATGTGTGGGTGTACGTGTGCTTGTCTGGGTTTATTGGTTCACTTTTTATTGTCTTAATTGAATGAAACCCTTCTCATTGAGGCACACCTGTGGCATAATGGTGCCTTTTGTTCTCTATAAACTATTGCTCTCTCTCTCTCATTTGCCATCCTGCAATTCATCCATTATGTGCTAACTCAAGTGGTGTACATAATAGGCAGCATGAGGTTACGTTCTAGTCTGTCTGTTTCCAGCTCCGTGCTTGTACAAGTAAAAGCAAGCCTTTTATTGCCTGTGCAGTGAGCTTTCCCTAAGGCTGTTAAGAGAGAGATGCCGAAAGTCATATACACTAGTGCTGCCACTTTGAATGATCAATAAGTGAATGTGTTTTTGTGGTCATTAACTGTAAGCTCTCTGCCCTAAGCACTAAACACATTGTTATGCTGGTCTCCACTGCAATGTGGAGGACTTTAGTCTGTCACTTCAGTAATGTTTTTCATGTAATTCCGTAGTGGTTTGGCTCAAATCTCATTAGTAAAGTAGTAATCAAGAATACCAAAGTCTCAGTCTTTATCGCAACCTTCTCTAGAGCTGTTAAAGCTTCCGCTCTAGCATGCATGCTAATAGGATCTAATCTAATCATTGTTTCCATGACATCACATTTGCTTTTGAATAAATGTGGGATCTGGTGCCGCCGCCGTCCTTCTAGTTTTGTCGAATTCATTATGTTTTAGTGTGATGGCATCATACAAACTTATAGACACCAGAGAAAATACAGCTGGGTGAATGAGTTAAGGCAATGATTTATTCTCAAACAGCTATCATATTCTCTATGCTAAAGCAAAATTGTACACACAAGAAAATAAATAAAACAGACCATATTACCAGTCACCCCCCCCCCGCCCCCCAAAATGTGAGTGCACGTAAAATCCATATGAGTTACACATACATATTCATATATTGCATCATCTTCATTATACAAATTTACATCAGAAATAAGATGAAGAAAGGGCACTCCAACAATATCATGAATGGCAGGGAGAAAAATTTAAATGGATCTCTCTGTACATGTGGTTGGTTGGTTGGTTGGTTCCTTCAAAATGATGATTGGGTGATTGGATATTACGAAGAGTATTCATACTCCTCAGCACTCCGACGGCCAAAATCCATCCAGCCCAGGTAGTCTCTGTCCTTTATTCTGTGGTTGGACCTGCTGTTGAGGGATGGGCTTCTGCGGTATGAATCTATGACGAGGAGATGGGTGAATCCTCTGGTTACAGGTTGCAGGAAAAAGCAATGTATAACATGCTATGATATGACTATAGAACATCTAAATATGGTTTATGTCGAAAAATGCTCATGCGTAACAAGAATTGTAACAAGGTCATATAAGGTGCTGTAAGATGCTACCTGTTCTCTGTTGGTATTTAATACTCAAAGCATGACTATCATCAGAATATTTATGAATATGAATGGTGTGTAGCAAAGAAATGACACTACCATACCTTTTCTGGAAATGAGTCTGGCCAGCAGTTCATTCAGCCTGCGCACAGCGTCCTCCTCTACATTCTCTTCCTGTGTTTTAGACAATAATGTGAGCTGGCCACTGGGGGGCACTGCAAGGGTGTGGCGTGTGTGTGCATCTACAGACCCTCCATCCAACTTCCCTTCTTCCATGAAGTGTGTGGGGTGAGAGAAGCAGCTGCTGCTGGAGAGAGCCACCAGCAGCACTAACACACAGATTCCAGTGTTCATGCCTGAAGCACAAACCCAGAGAAAATGTCCTTTACTGGCAATTTGTATTATAAATGTAATAACCTATTTCCCCTAAGCACTACAGCACCAAATAAGGTTTAGAGTGTTCACATAATATTAACACCAACTTGACACATTCATATGACATCAAATATAACCTCATAACTGTAACAATTAGATTCAGTCAATATTGACATAATAGGCAAATTATTTACTGAAATGTCAGTGCTTGGAACTGGATTGTGGATTGACACCTCTTAATATACTATATGCTCTTGATGAGAATCAAGGCTATGTCCTTAAAGCCTAGCTTTCCTTTCATAATCCCATTAGGTATCTTTATTTTCATTACTTTTTAGAACATTATTATTATTATTATTATTATTATTATTTTCTCAAAAAGAGTAGCTGATCTGCAGCTGATTAGCATATGAGGTATATGAGCCTTTCTATAACACAACTGCGGTATAACCAATATATTCTATTGTCTGAATAATAATTTATATGATATTAGAAGAATTAATATATGAGATTAATGTTCTCACACTATTCCAATTATGTCTGATTGTAAAAAAAATAAAATAAAATAAAAATAAAGTTATTAAAGCAAATTTTCTTCAAGAACTAAAAATGGTTAAATGAAGAAAACAAAAATCTAATATATGTTGTTTCACCCAATTCAACACAATATTCTAAAGAAAAAGAGAGTAAAACAAATACCTTTGCACTGAGACTGAGGCTGTGCAGCAGAGAAGAGCAGCTGGCGAGACAGGAGATGGAGTGAGATGATGTGCCGTGCTGAACCAATATGAATGAGAAAAACTTCAGCACACTGTGCAACAGCGGCCCTTATATACCCTTCTGCAGGGGGCTGGCTTTGTGTGGCCCGCACAGCACCAGAAGCACTACTGCCTAGTCTGTGTGTGTGTGTGTGTGTGTGTGTGTGTATGTGTGCACGCATATGTGCATGTGTGTATATTTGCGCAAGCCTGACGCAGAATGGAGTACTTTATTTTTACAGGATACACACTGACATCGTCACTCACAGAATTGTGTTTCACTAGCACACACACACACACGCACGCACGCACACACACACACACGCACGCACGCACACACACACACACACACACAGTGGCCTCTATCAGAGTTGACTCCACTACTATAAATGTCAACTAAAGTATGACACTTTTAGGATGACAATTCTACCATTATTTCATTATTTATTCAGCCAAGTGAAAGAAAAAGGGGTAAAAATCCTACTTTTGCACTGAAAATGTTGATTTGAAGAAAAATGATTCGCTTCTCACATAAAACCAATTTACTTTTACAATAAAACCAGTAAAAGATCAAGATTGGTGGAATGAACATATTAATAATTTTCAACATAACAACACCTAATCATTAGTATTAGATACTGTATAACTCTTTAACTTAGATATAATGAATTTATGTCATAATAATATAATGTTTAGTGTTAACAAGCTCAAGAAGAATGCCCAAGAGTAGTTATGGTAAAGACTGGGGGTGGAGTTAAGGGGTGGCCTGAAATATCACTGGCCATCTCAGTGACCACTCCAGAACTGATAAGTTGTTGTTTAATTGGAATTTTATAGAACAAGCACTATTGAGTCATACAAGCATGGGATTTCTGGCAACGTGTCCATAAATGAGTTTTTCCTTTCATTTTTAAATGTGTAAAGACAAAGGGAAACAAAGCTCGGGTTGAAGGGGGAATGCATACTCATACCTCTAAGATATGATCTGGCAACCCCCTGATAGAAACATATATTTTTTTATTGGTAATACAGTGTTTAACTGTGCTGCACCACTAATTTCACAAAAGGCAAAGCAAAGACATGTAGCCACAGAAAAAAAGATCAGATATGATAACCAGTGCTATGTGGTGAAAGGTGATCAGAATAAATTTACATATTTACATATTGGATGAGAATTAATCAGGCTATTACATTAGCTAACTAACTGTTTCATTTTGGTTTTGCATACTATATTGTCCTGTATTTTAAACAGTGGTTTATGCAGTTATACACTTCATATTATGCACTTGGTTTTTCAAATCAACAATCAATCTAATGCGATTTATTACGCTGCCATAAGCCATTTTCCTCAGACTGTTTGATTTCTGAAGGGATCCTACACATGACTGCTATTTCATCAGATTTGTGAGCAACAGCAGCTATCTGAGATGGTATGACAATCTGAGATGGTATGATGTATTATATAAAATATGTCAGTAACATACTGTATATCTAGTTTTACAAAGGCACAAATGAAACAACTTTAGCTGGTTCACTAAAGTGTTTTATCGAGCTAAAACTTAGTGGCAGCTGCTAAATTTGGACTTCACACATTGATTATCTTTGCACATTATCATGGGCCATATTGGTAAAGTTTTATGTTTGTTTGTTTGTTTGTTTGCCTCATAGTTATTAGTTAATAGTTTTAATCTTATGATCAGTCTTATTATCAGTTAACATGACCTTATTAACATTTCACAGAGGACTGTGTAACATTAACATGAACTTTATTAATAAATTTCCATTGATTGCTTTAATAAACATTCCATTTATTCAGAGGTTTGGCATTTACACAGTGTTTTTTTCTGGTGTTGTAGGTTTCAAAGTACTATTAGGAAAAGGTAGAGCCATTCCTGAAAATGATAAATGATTAAAAAGCAACAATACACATTTAAACAGAAAATTAAAAATCTAATACTATATAGTATTAAAAAAAAAAAAAAAAAAAAAAAAAAAAAAAAAACCCACTGCAAACACAACAGTTGGATTAACCTAATTATTGAAATTAGCAAAGGCTGAAACATGTAATGTCTCACCCTATGTCTCACCCAGGCCACTCCACACTTCAACTCTGTATCTCACTCTGGCCACTCCACAGTACAGCTCTGTATCTCACCCTGGCCACTCCACACTACAACTCTGTATCTCACCCTGGCCACTCCACAGTACAGCTCTGTATCTCACCCTGGCCACTTCACAGTACAGCTCTGTGTCTCACCCTGGCCACTCCACAGTACAACTCTGTGTCTCACCCTGGCCACTCCACAGTACAACTCTGTGTCTCACCCTGGCCACTCCACAGTACAGCTCTGTGTCTCACCCTGGCCACTCCACAGTACAGCTCTGTATCTCACCCTGGCCACTCCACAGTACAGCTCTGTGTCTCACCCTGGCCATTCCACAGTACAGCTCTGTGTCTCACCCCTGCCACCCCACACTATAGCTCTGTGTCTTACCCCAGCCAGTAAGAATGTTCTGAATCCACCACTGAGCACATGAATGCTAAAACATTCCATGGCTGAAAATATGAGATATGAGTTGTAATCGTTAGTAACAATAGAACAGAGGGGACAGAAATATCACCTCAACCAGTAGGAGACATGCTTAAATGTATACCCAAAAGTCCAAATGTTGGAATGACATTTAGGGAAGTCTAAAAGAGAGAAGAAGGAGAAAAAGATGAGCAAAAAGAGAGGGAGAGAGAGAACTGCTGGTGAAATGAAGGTCAATGGGGAATAGAGTGGATAAAAGGCTTCCATCGCTCTCTTTTATATCTCATTATATTCCACACACTCTTCTCTGCTTTGGGAAAACTGTTAGTGTTAAGCTTTTTTGAAGACAGGATTTGACACACACAGGCTGTTCAGCACATATGGACCAAGTTTTTGGGTGTGGACCAAAGCACACTTTTATTTGCTGCCAGTGTTATTGCATCTGAACTGACCACAAGTCAGTTTGGAAACTGGTCTAGGTGGGCTGGGTTTAGAAACCTCTGTTCTGTAATTTGGATAATGTTCACGAATATCATCCAAATTAACTTTATGATGTTTCACTTTCAGTTAACTTTTTATTAGTTGCCTGTGTGCATGGACGCAAGGATGTGCAGGATGGAAAGCAATTCAAATTCATATTTGCTAAATCTTATCATCACTCATCTTTACTTTGAACAATTTGAACATTTTCTTGAAAAACAGCTGAAACTGTAAGGGTATAATATATTCAAAGATGCATCAATACCTATTATATTGAAATGTCATGAATGCCAATGCATTTTACCAATTTAAATTATAATTAACCAATTAAAATACATTTTATTTACTCTAGCATAACCACATAGAGAATAAATCCATGATTACAGTGCCATGATTTTATATCATCATGCAGTTTAATACAACAGCTTGTGCTCAAACGTGCATTTTCAATCCAACTGGCTCACTCACACATCTAATATATACATCTGTGTGTATACAAACGTGAAATTATAATTAAGTGTCCCTGTTTTCCCAAACAAAACTACCATGATCTCTGTTTTACGTCACAGAATACATTGTCCTTTTCTACAGATAGCTAGAAAACATATATTCTACAGATAGCTAGAAAACTTCAGTGCTTCCTGAAGGAGCACCTAGACCAATAAATTTTTTTCCACTAATAATAACAGTAAAAGAATTGTGAATAGCAATCAGGGTAAGTCAAATGAAGAGCAACTGCTTGTCTCTGTGTGGGGGAAATAACATCATTAAATAACCCAATTATAGAGCCCATCATTTGGAGTGGGTGGAAAATGCCAGCACTTGAGAGTCGCAATTACTTAGAGAGTGTGAGTCAGAGAAGTAGGAGCCTTTTCAACAGCATTCTATTGCCAATGCCATGTTGATACGTCCATGCTCTTAGATGCTTCTAGATTCTGTGCCTGTTGATTGTCAGGGCATGTTTTCTACAGGTGGGAACAAGAATTGCAGGGCGTTTCACAAATACTACACCTTGACTCATCTGACCCACTATGACCTTTGTTTAACAAGAAATACAAGGGACACTTCAAAGTATCTTACAAATGCTCCAAAAATAGAAGATAAGTTAATATAAGATAAACTTTATTGATCCCACACTGGGGAAATTCCCTTGTTATAGCAGCTCAATTACACACAACAGATAAGAAAATACACATTAAATAGGAATAGAATAGAAAAATGTTGAAGGAGCTGCTCAAGGACCCCAATGTCTCATGCAGGGGATGACAGGAGTTGCACATGATTGACACCAGCTTTGCTAACATCGTACTCTCCTCCACCACCTCTATGCAGTCCAGAGAGCAGACCAGGACAGAGCTAACCCTCTTAAACAGTTTATTAAGTTGTTTCCTGTCCCTCTCTGAGCTCCCAACTCCCCAGCAGACAACTGCATAGAAGATAGTAAGTAGATTTTTCAGCAGTAAAAGACCTTGGTGTGATTATTGACCCCAGTCTTTCATGTGACGCTCATATAGATAATATTTCTAGGATAGCCTTCTTTAATGTATATAATGTATAATGTAATCTATAATGTCACTACATAATGCAGAAATATTTGTTGATGCTTTTGTCACCTCTGTGTTTGAATATAGTAATGCCTTACTGTGTGGATGTTCCAGTAAGTACATAAACAAGCTCCAGTTTGTCCACAGTGCAGCCGCAAGAGTCCTTACTAGAACCAGAAGATATGACCACATCACCCCTATCTTATCCACACTGCATTGGCTCCCAGTAAAATTTCACATTGATTATAAAATACTAATACTGACCTATAAAGCACTAAACGGTCTCCTGCCACAGTACCTGAGTGAACTTTTGGTCTTTTACACCTACTTCGATCAAAAGGTGCAGGCTATTTGTTGGTACCTCGAATAGTTAAGGCTACAGCAGGGGGAAGAGCTTTCTCTTATAAAGCCCCTTATGGAACAGCCTTCCAATTAGTGTTCGGGACTCAAACACAGTCTCAGTGTTTAAGTCCAGGCTGTAATGGAGATATATCTGGAGATATATTTTATGGAGATGCCAGTGATCCTGACCGTTTCTGCTCTCCGGACCTGCCTGATCCATCCGGATGCCCTACCTCTGGATGGAGCTCTCATCAACTGGAGGCTACAGCCTGGAGATTATTGAGGATGGTACCGCTTGAAGTACCATCTAAATGGTTTTGGAACTCAATTCCACATGGACATTCTCGCTGTGGTTGCTGGGACTACGGTTGCTACTATAGCCTTGGGACTGCAATTACCACATGCAGTATTGCACTCAGGTCTCCTTTAGTGAACAGTGGACTAGTTCAAAAAAGACTTTATGTAAAAACCATAATGAACTTTCTTTGACTTTCACACTATCCATTGTTACCCTGATGAAGACAGGTTCCCTTCTGAGTCTGGTTCCTCTCAAGGTTTCTTCCTCTTATCATCTTAGGGAGTTTTTCCTTGCCACCATCGCCACCAGCTTGCTCAAGAGGAATAAACTCACACACTTAAAATCTGTATCCTGTGTTTACATGTTTCTGTAAAGCTTCTTTGAGACAATGTCCATTGTTAAAAGTGCTATGCAAATAAAATGGAATTGAATTGAAAAAGAAGTCCTGCACACACCAAAAGACCTCAGTCTCCTCAGCCGATGGAGACGACTTTAGCCCTTTTTGTACAGGACATGGTGTTTTTGGACCAGTCCAGTTTATTGTTGAGGTGAACACCCAGGAATTTGTATGTCAACACCCTGGATGTTCACCGGAGTAGTCCGGGGCAGCCTCCTACGGCGGTCAACCACCATCTCCTTTCTCTTGCTGGGACTGATGCAAAGGTAGTTCAACTCACACCAGTTAACAAAGTCAGCGATGACCTCCCGGTATTCCTGATCATTCTCTTCAGATACCCATCCAACAATGATAGTATCATCAGAGAACTTCTGCATGTGGCAACTGCTTGTATTATGCCTGAAGTCTGCAGTGTACAGGGTGAAGAGTAAGGGAGCGAGCACTATACCCTGTGGTGCTCCCGTGCTGCTAAACACCACATCAGGCACACAGTCCTGAAGCCTCACATACTGTGGTCTGTCAGTGAGATAGTTGGTGATCCATGCATCCAGATTTCGATCATCTCCAGCTCCCAAAAGCTTCCCTATTCATATATGATGAATATATGAAAGATTGGTGTATACAGTCTTGTAGATTCTTGACAGAACTTAATATTCAAATACTTTGTTCCACATAATATGAAGGAATTTACAGTGAGGGCAAAAAAGTATTCGATCCCCTGCTGATTTTGTACGTTTGCCCACTGACAAAGAAATGATCAGTCTATAATTTTAATGGTAGATTTATTTGAACAGTGAGAGACAGAATAACAACAAGAAAATCCAGAAAAACGCATGTCAAAAATGTTATAAATTGATTTGCATTTTAATGAGGGAAATAAGTATTTGACCCCCTCTCAATCAGAAAGATTTCTGGCTCCCAGGTGTCTTTTATACAGGTAACGAGCTGAGATTAGGAGCATACTCTTAAAGGGAGTGCTCCTAATCTCAGCTTGTTACCTGTATAAAAGACACCTGTCCACAGAAGCAATCAATCAATCAGATTCCAAACTCTCCACCATGGCCAAGACCAAAGAGCTCTCCAAAGATGTCAGGGACAAGATTGTAGACCTACACAAGTCTGGAATTGGCTACAAGACCATTGCCAAGCAGCTTGGTGAGAAGGTGACAACAGTTGGTGCGATTATTCACAAATGGAAGAAACACAAAAGAACTGTCAATCTCCCTCGGCCTGGGGCTCCATGCAAGATCTCACCTCGTGGAGTTGCAATGATCATGAGAACAGTGAGGAATCAGCCCAGAACTACACGGGAGGATCTTGTCAATGATCTCAAGGCAGCTGGGACCATAGTCACCATGAAAACAATTGGTAACACACTACGCCGTGAAGGACTGAAATCCTGCAGTGCCCGCAAGGTCCCCCTGCTCAAGAAAGCACATATACATGCCCGTCTGAAGTTTGCCAATGAACATCTGAATCATTCAGAGGACAACTGGGTGAAAGTGTTGTGGTCAGATGAGACCAAAATGGAGCTCTTTGGCATCAACTCAACTGTTTGGAGGAGGAGGAATGCTGCCTGTGACCCCAAGAACACCATCCCCACCGTCAAACATGGAGGTCAAAACATTATGCTTTGGGAGTGTTTTTCTGCTAAGGGGACAGGACAACTTCACCACATCAAAGGGACGATGGACGGGGCCATGTACCGTCAAATCTTGGGTGAGAACCTCCTTCCCTCAGCCAGGGCATTGAAAATGGGTCGTGGATGGGTATTCCAGCATGACAATGACCCAAAACACACGGCCAAGGCAACAAAGGACTGGCTCAAGAAGAAGCACATCAAGGTCCTGGAGTGGCCTAGCCAGTCTCCAGACCTTAATCCCATAGAAAATCTGTGGAGGGAGCTGAAGGTTCGAGTTGCCAAACGTCAGCCTCGAAACCTTAATGACTTGAAGAAGATCTGCAAAGAGGAGTGGGACAAAATCCCTCCTGAGATGTGTGCAAACCTGGTGGCCAACTACAAGAAACGTCTGACCTCTGTGATTGCCAACAAGGGTTTTGCCACCAAGTACTAAGTCATGTTTTGCAGAGGGGTCAAACACATATTTCCCTCATTAAAATGCAAATCAATTTATAACATTTTTGACATGCGTTTTTCTGGATTTTTTTTGTTGTTATTCTGTCTCTCACTGTTCAAATAAATCTACCATTAAAATTATAAACTGATCATTTCTTTGTCAGTGGGCAAAAGTACAAAATCAACAGGGGATCAAATCCTTTTTAACCTCACTGTAAAGGAGTAAAGCTGAAGGAGTAAAGCTGATGTCCTCTTGTCCTCAGTGTTAATGACATTTTGAAAATCTGCCAAAAAAATTAAAAGAAAATGGCCACCAAAGTGGTGTTCATGCCTTGGGAAGTGATAAAATGAATGACAATCTGGGTCCAAGGGTATTGACGAAAGGGAAATGGATGTAACTCATCTGTGGGAGGTGTACCTGGGCTTGGGAACAGAATTGAAATTCTTTGATCATGGCTAATCGGAGATTGTGAACTGGAAACAAGAGGAAAGCAACTCCCATATGGCATAGCAAGGTGTCAGGTGTTTTGCTGATTTCAAGTACTCTAGATGATCACTGTACACTTGAAACAGATGTTGCTCCCTCTCTAACCAGATACACCACTCCTCCAAGTCTAGTTTGACATCCAAGAATTCCTGGTTACTCATGTTATCGTTTAGCTCAGTGGGAGTGAGCTTCTTGAAAATAATGCAATGGGACATATTTTCACTGGAGACCCTTGAATTTGGCATAAGACATTCCCAACCATCACCTTCAACAATGAAGGCAATTTGTTGAAGAAAAAAAAGAAAACTCACTACATCTCTTTTTTTTTTTTTTTTTTAAGTTTACTTCCCTCTTTCTTCCTCTATTCTGGTCCCTGGGAAATTCAACTAAACTTTGCTCCATTACTCACTTTCAGCTCTTCCAATTTGGGAATGTGAAGAGAAGTAGAAACTCTGGTATAACCATGTCTTTTTGAACCACTATCCAGATGTCTGAATGATACCTGTTTGAATGGTACATTATATCGAAAAGGAAATATCTGCCAAAAGAAGTGTGTCATCCATCGTTTCCCATAAGAATGAGATCAGATGTGTACCTCAAAGCACAGTAAGTAGTCTCTTCTACACTGCCTGAGTGGACAGTCAGGAGGTAGAAAGCCCCAAGTTAAGGAGATTTGTTAGAATTCGAACACAAATCCCATATGATTGCATTATTGCTTGGTTGCTTGCATAGTGTTTATAGAAGAGGGAAGAATGAGTTCTCTAACAATATTAAGATTACAACAGTCCACAGGCAATACAGGAAGCAGATGCAACAGACTGCAACAATTGAGATGTTAATGATTAAGGAGAAGAGTATTGATTTATCAGTGAAACCACAGCTACTCCATCATATGTCTAATCTGTGCACTAGGGTAAGCTGAGTTAATGATGATTGAGGCCTTTTATACAGCATTATGCCAGGATTTAGCATCGATTAAAGGGAGTATTATTTTTTTCTATTGAAATGCACTGTTTTCTGTCGAGGGTTATATTATACAAGCCATTTCCGAATCTCGTTGATGATGTAAAAAAAGAACAGCTACTTTCCCAGCACTGTTTAGAGTTGTGTCTGAGACAGTACGACATTTCAAAAGCTATCACATTTATGATAATTTTTAATATGGAATAATAATATTAAAGTCTGTGCAAGGAAGAGTTCTTTCGTCTTGACGCAATAATGCCACTGAGTCAAATTTATTAGACTATTAGATTAACCAACTACAATAAACCAATTAAAATGACGGATTTTATCTATTATATGTAAATATTGTTTACTCACAATTCAAGTATTTATTGTTCATATACATTAGTTTTACTTAGTTTTAAATTATGAGGTCATCACTCATTATTCTGCCGTGTCTGTTTCTTTATAAAACACACACACACACACACACACACACACACACACACACACACACTACAACAGTCTTCCATATTTTTTTTTACCTGATTTATATCTGATTCAGTATGGACATAACCACTGGACTTTCTCAGGGCAATGCTCTATGTTTCATTCCACAGACTGAGGTTCCAGAGGACTTTTTCAGTACAGCTTCAAATACTTCCTCCCTACCTGATTTAAAAATTCACCACAGATTGACACTTACCTCAGAGCTTTTCCCAAGAAATATGCCTGCTTTCACAGACCTTTCTCACCATCTCCGACCCAAAACCCACACTAAATCACTGCCATATTTTATGTTCTTCAAAGCAACAAGAAGACAAAACCACATCGTGACTCTATGTCATAAACTGCAGATTGGAGGATGTATGTGCAGGTTTATGTTTTAGGAACTGGAGCAAAGGGCTGATTGAGACTAAAAATGTAGACGATAATAAACAGCAAGGTTGAAAAAACCTAAAGTCTGGGTTATTCAAGTGTGTGTGTGTGTGTGTGTGTGTGTGTGTGTGTGGTTGCGTGTGTAATTGTAAACAGGTGAATAATCAGAAGTTTAGTGATAATAGAGATAGGACGGTAGTGACATTGATGTGACACTCAACAACTCCACTATATGAAGAGTGGAGTTGTTGGTCTGTATAAGTATAGAAAGATTTCTATGTTAGAATGATTTTATTTGTTAAATTTACCCACTACTAAAAGTCAGAGTGAGAGAACACAACATACATGCAGCATCATATAACAAACAGCAGGCAAACCTTGCACACTTGTGATCATGTTCCCCAGGCAAACCTTGCACACTTGTGATCATGTTCCCGTGACGTGAATATGCAACAACAAAAAAAAGTGTTTAAATTAGTCATGTGTTGAAATGCAGGGAAAGTTCTCCATATTCATAGTCGTCCCATTCACATTATTAAAATTATCCATGTGTGGTTCATTCATGCCTCTGAGGTTGACCGGTTGAGTAGAGCTGTCCAAGGTTCTGGACTGATGAAGTCTACTACATGTTTTCTAGCTGTAAACTGCAAAACGCTAAAAGTAAATGACAATTTAAAATAAACAAATAAAACAAAAGACTAATTGCATGATATATAAATGAAATGATGGCAAGCATTGGAGTAAACATCTAATCTGAATCTAGTACATGGCCAGTAAATTGCTTGAGAGTAGGTCTAAATGAAATTATCCCATTAAACACTGCAAAGTTTGTCTTTAACAATATAGCTCCACCCTCATTAATCTGCAGCTTATGAAATACCTCTTGATCCAGCACATGTTATAGGCCAGTGGTCACTAACCCTGTTCCTGGAAATCTACCTTCCTGAAGACTTCAGCTACAATCATAATTGTTCTCACCTGACCATCTAATCATAGCCTTAAGAAGTTCTTGATCGACTAAAACAGAAGTGTTAGATTTTGGCTGGAGATGAAACCAGCAGGAAGGTAGATCTCAAGGAACAGGGTTGGGAATCACTGCTATAGGCCTATTTGTTTTTTGCACAGTGAACTAAAAGTACAGTGACAGGATGTATGACTGGACAGGCCACAACAACGTTTATTTATTTATTTGTTTGTTAGTTTTGCACATATAATGTGGTCATGAGATATTAAATTAAGGTTATGAAGTCCAGTTCAAGTTGATATCATGCAAGAAAGATTTACATGTAGTGTCATTATCTCTGTGAGGTGGCAGATAGACAAGGCAGATGACATAAGGTGTCAGTTAGTCTTGTGTGACTTGTCAGGTAGATACACCATTATAGGAAAGAAGCTGTTAAGTTGCTGTGTGTTACTTGTTTTGTGTGAGTAGTATCTTTTTCTTAAGGGAAAATTGTGGAATGGTTGTGTGGGTATTTGAGGTCAGTATGTATTTTTCTATCGTTCTTCCTTGGCCATCTTTTTTCCTTGCCCCTTGCCCTTCTAATTCCAGTGGAGAGTTTCCTTTAGCAGGTCAGCCTCTTCTGAATGCAGATAAATGACTAAAGTCTGGCCTTTGACCAGATAGGTGCTGAACTGGTGGATCAAAATAAATGGCATAGGACCTATGATTAAGATATGATTAAAAGGGGGGTATGGGTATTAGAGAGTGGCTACGGTGGCTTAGTTAAGAGACAAACAAAAAGTCAGTAATGCAAAAGTATGTCTTGCACACAGAAATGCTGCATTTACAGTGACCAAAAAAGATTGACCCAAACCAATGGCACCAACAATGGCACAGTCCACTTGTGAACTGTTTTGAATTTGCTGTCTGGCAATCAGGGACCTGTCACAAGATGGAAAATACAAACACAGGTTTGTTGTTATTATTATTATTATTATTATTATTATTATTAATAATAATAATAATAATAATAATAATAATAATAATAATAATAATAAAGTAGTATAAGTAGTAGTAGTATCACTAGCATACAGTTTGTCTGCTTGCAATGTTTTAATCAGCATCAGCAAAAAAGAATCAACTATAGGGTAAATGAAGGGCTGAACTGAAGAAATACTAAAGCACAGTAACATTAAATAAAACAATATGAGTCAATGTACAGTAAGCTAGACTATGGGACTGTTTATCAGCCAACATGTCTATGGCTGAAACATAATGGTTCTGTTCTGAGATAGTTTATCAATTTATAAAGGAAGAACAACCACAGGAGAACAATAAAAAGAAAAAGCCTGAGCAAAACCTACTAGGACTTAATAGCTTGCCTCGAGGCTCTGTGCGTCCTGTGCCACTGTAGCAAAGCAGGCTGTATTTCATTGTATCTGCAGTGTAGCACAGTGGTACTTTTTAAAGTGGCAACAAATAGTTCGTTGGAAATTGCCAACAAAACTCTATCACTGTAGTATTCTGATCAATAGACTTTCATCACATTTCTTCACCTAATTTTCCACTTCTGTTGTTTCACAGTTTTACCATTTTTCTCATTTGGTGTAACTGGCCTCTAGCAAACCTCTCAGTTGGCAGAGTTACTATAAATATAATCTGCTTCTATGCCGTGGGCACAGAAAAGTCTAATCACCTGCTTTAACACCTTTAGGATCTTCTTCAAACTCAACCTGTATGGGAGGGGAAGACTGGATCTGATCTGACCCATGCTCTGTTCATGTGTTTGATAAAAGGGTTTAAGAACTGCTTTTTATAAATGTGGACTGGAGGAAAGGCTAGACCTGAGGCCAAAGCTCAGCACACTGAAGGAGAGTTTTAGTTTTAGTAATGAGGAAACATTTCAGCATAGCTGACACTTAAAAAAAAATTTATTATTCATAATATCTCACAAATGAAACAGGACATTATTATATTGATAACTGGGTCAAGTTAATATGAAACAATTAAAATCTGAGTTTTTACCGAAGCTTCTACTTAAATATCGTAAAGAAGGTGACAGTAATTTTCTGCACTGACTGTACACAACAACAGTGATCCCCGGACATGTTATGTAAACACAACATCAACATTTATCTAAGCAGTTTTTAGCCAGAGGATTGTTCATCCACTCATCACTTCATGTCAAAAACATGTTGAAGGCTGTCCCCCGCACTATGTGGGCAAACCCTTGTTTATGAATCATCTATCATTTATACACAAGTGATCACTATATGCAGGTGCTGAGTGGTAATGAATCGTTGTCAAGTTTGTAGTAAGCTGCTCTTATACCCTTCACATCCAACACAATAGCAATAGGCAGTGAAGTAGACATTTCTCACTGTGAGACAATGTAAGACAATGCAGGTTGAACTGTTAGTTAAATATATGTTTGCAGTCTTCCAACACGATGTTGACTGTGCTGGCCAATAAGCTTGAAATGGGAAGAAGATAACAATACAGATCACTGAATATTCAGCTATTTCTACATTTCTCTCTTTGTAGTAATGTCTGTTTCAACATATCATCTCTGAGTACATAAATAGAGAAAGGGTGAGAGAGCGAGTGATTGAATGAACAATTTGGAGAGTCTGTAGGAGAGTCGAATAGAAAGTGGACTACAGTTAAATCAGTCATCCACAAGAGGGAAGAGGTGTGTGAACAAGAGGGAAGAGGTTCAATATAAGAACAAAGAAGCGGAGACTAGCAGAGTACTGAGTGTTTTTCAGCAAATACTGCTTTATCATTATTATTATTATTATTATTATTATTATTATTAGCAGTGGCTTGTGCCCATAGATTTTGTTTTTGCAGGCCGACATTAGTAACGACATAGCCTCAAATAAAAATTAAGTTGAGAGGCTATAATACTTGACTTTTGTTATAGGCTACAGTTTAGTGAGTAACCCTGTAATATGCAGTTTGGAGTCAGCAAAATAGTGTCATCCAATATACAGTCTAGCAGCTCGATTTGAGTACTTTTAGATGCATTTTTGTTCAACTGTGTTTGATAGAGTGAGGCACAATGTCATTAAGCAGGGTTGCCAGGTTTCAGCACAAGTTCCAGCCTAGCTACATCTCAAAATCCACATAATAGTCAAGCATTAGAAAAGTGAGACACATTTTTCTTTTTTCTTTTTTTAATAATCTTTGTGTGGGAAACACGGCCATCGTGGCATGCACACACACATTTCGGATGTACAGACATTATCCACTCCATAATCCACCCTTTCTTCTCACCTTCTTTGCAATATATCTTAAAATAGAAATGGTTATGTAGATCGTAGACACAAAGTGTGCACTTTAATCTATTTAATTCCAGTTATTTGCTATAAAACAATATCTTGGTGGCGCGGAGTATTTTTAAACTAACCCATTTAGGCAACCCCATTAACTGTTGTCTTCTACTAATCCCCCCAGCATGGTTGTTACAATTGTTGCTATTCCCATTCTGACCACTAGGTGTGGGAATCACAATAATAATATCCATACAACTTAACGAGACAGTGAGCACACTTCTCCATGATTGCACAACATCTAGAAAAGTGAGCAAATCAAAGGCTTATATCTGTCAAATAGCAACCTTTTGCTCACTCAAAAGAGGTAATTAATATTTACATGGAATTTAAAATATAATGAGTTGTGTATGAGGACTTTATATTTGTTTATCTGCTCCACCTGCCCCATGAATGAGCGACTGCTGTTTAGTAGTGAAAGAATGTGCTTTGTTTTCTTTCTTCAGAAGCATAAACCTCATAAATACTCAGTTTATTATTCTGTCATTCATCTTAAGCCATATTATTAAGTAATTACTATGAATTATTAGGTAACTACAGTGTAATTCATAAATAAAAGCTATGTAGTTACTAGAATGAGTAATGTAAGTATGGACCTCCTGATGGCTCGTTATGGGCTTAAGCAATTTTGTAATGGCTTCAGACATTATCTGGAAACATTAATCAATGGGTTTTTATTATAAATAGGCTTTGTGCAACATATACATATGCTTAACATATAGAGAGAGTCAAAGATGGTGTTTCTCTTGTATGTGGCCAGCTGGAAGGCTTGAGAAATGGAGCTGAATAGTTTTTTTTTTGTTGTTGTTGTTTTAATGACAGATCCTTCAACACTTGGAAATGGTAATAAAACATGGGTTGACAAGTGGGAGAAAGGCAGGGGTGAAAATAACGTACTACATGCACTTTTATTACAGTACTTGAGGACATTGTTCACTCTAACAGTACTTTGAATGTAATTTAATTATAATCACTCCGTTGTTTTAAAAAAAAATAAAAATAAAAACCTTGCAATAACCTAGTTGCATAAGTGTGCACACCCCTAAACTTTTTTGAAGCACCTTTTGATTTGATTACACCACTCAGTCTTTTTGAGTAATAGTCTATTTTCCCACTCTTTCCTGCAAAACATTCTAAATCTGTCAAATTGTGAGGACATCTCCTTTGTACAGCCTGCTTCAGGTCACCCCACAGATTTTTAGTTTGATTCAGGTCTGGGCTCTGGTTAGGTCATTCAAAAACATTTATCTTCTTTTGGTTAAACCATTCCTTTGTTGATTTGGATGTATGCTTTGGGTCACGGTTGTGCTGAAAGGTGAAATTTCTTTTAATCTTCAGCTTACTAGCAGATGCCTGAATGTTTTGTATTAAAATTGACTAGTAGCTATTCATGATTCCCTCCAGCTTGATAAAAGCAGCCCTAAAGCATGATGCTGTCACCACCATGCTGCAACATGGGTATAGTGTTCTTTTGGTGATGTGTTTTTTTGCATCAAACATAGCTTATAGAATTATGGAATTATTATACCTTTTGGAATTGGTCTCATCAGACCATAAGACATTTTGCCACATGGTTTGGGGTGATTTAGTTCGAGCTTGGATGTTTTTTTGGTGAGAAAGGGCTTCTGTCTAGCCTTCCTACCCCTTAGCCCAGACATGTGAAGAATATGAGAGATTGTTGTCACATACAGAGAGTAATCAGTGCTTGTCATATATTCATGCAGCTCCTTTAATGTTGCCGTACGTTTCTTGGCAGCTTCCCTGGTAAGTTTTTGTCTTGTCCTGTTCTTGGTCACTGTGGTGCTGCATTTCCTCCACTTGTTGATGATGGCCTCCACTGTGTTCCATGGTACATCTAACAGTTTGGAAATTCCTACCCATCTCCTGGTCAGAATCTTTCCACAAGTGAGATACCATGCATTCTTTGTAAGCTCTTTATAGACCATGGCTTCAGCAGTCAGATGAAACAAAGAAGATGTCAAGAAATTCCTATAGAAACAGCTGATTTTTATTTGGGGTTCATCCGAATAGTGTAACTGATGACAGCTGTATGATAATTACTTTTGAACATGAGTTTGAATGACTTCATTCAGTAATTTCTTCCTGCAATATTCATGTTCATTGGTATAATTTTCTGGATATTCCCACCCCAAACAAATAAATAAATAACATAAAAGTTAGAGAGAAAGTAGAAGTTAGAGAAGTAAATGTGGCATTAGGCCTAAAGTGGGGAGAAATTGCACATTATGGATGCACAGTGGCAAGTTTTAAGCCTGAAAAATTAAGTAGACTAGACTGGATTACTACAAAACTCTCTAATTTGGCCTGCCCAAGAGGTCTATTACTAATTTACAAGGATCTCAGAAGGCTGCTGACGGAATACTCACATTCACCAACACCAGAATAAATCACTTTACATCGGCTCTTAATTTCCTTCACTGAATATTCATGTCTATTAGAACTGATTTTAAATTTCTTTACTTGTTAATTTTTTTAATTATCTTCATGGTCTTCTTCCTTTTTAAAAACTAAAAAAAGAATTCTAAGACATATTTAAGATCCCTCAAATCATCAATCAGCAAAGTGCTGGCCATAACAGATACCAACTTTGATTCACTAAAGCACTTTTAAATGAACCTTAAAATACATTTCAACATACTCTTTATTGTGAGTGAAAGCTATTATTTTGTTATTAATTAGATAAAGATGGACACGAAAAAATAAGTGTCACGTATCAAGAAACTCTGGACTCCATTTCCCATCAGCCACTGCACTGCACTAGTTGTCACATGACCACCTGCACCTGATTCACGTTTTGGTTAATGAGCACTCCTGTGTATATATAGTCCGTGTCTGCACGGTTTGTTTGTCTTTTGTTGTCTAAGACTCACGTTGTTTATGTCTCGGTGTTTGTTTCTTGCCACAGTGTGTTTCCCAGTTGTCATAGTGTATTTGTTTCTTAGTACGTTTCCTTCAATAAATGTCATTATCTGCACCTGCTTCTGGCTCAACCGCGAATTGTGACAGAACGAAAGACCTACTATCAGAAGCAGCAGATCGCCTCCACGATGGAAGCAGCAGGAGAACGGAGGAGACGCAGAACCCGGAAGTCGACGCCAACCGTCCCCGCTATTGACTCTGTCCACTTCCCACAATGGACATCTATGGAGCTTCCGGACCCATTTGACGGATTTTTCGGTGCCCCAGAGTATTTCCTGGTAGACTGTCAATACTATTTTGCCAGCCTGTTAGACCCTAAGCCAGAGGAGAAGCAATGGCTCCGATTTATGTGGTCCCGGTTCTTTGGACCGGCCCGTCAATGGGTGCAGCTAAAACTGGAGAAGCACTGTAGGAACCTGGACGGTGTAGAACAGTTTGTGGGGGATTTCATGTTGCGATTCGGGAGTCCGGAGGTGAAGGAGGAGCTAGAACAACTTCTCAGGGGGGTAAGTCTGGAAGGCGAACCTGCCCTGCCGTTTACCCACTACTACAGGCAACGTCATACAGAGCTCAACCCTGAGATCCAAGCCAAGCCTCCAGTCCCTGAGATCCAAGCCAAGCTTCCAGTCAGGAAAGTCCAAGTCCCAGTCAAGTCTCAGGTCCCTGATATCCAAGTCCCAGTCAAGTCTCAAGTCCCTAAGGTCCAAGTCAAGTCTCACGTCCCTGAGATCCAAGTCAAGCCTCCAGTGCCTGAGATCCAAGTCAAGCCTCCAGTGCCTGAGCTCCAGGTCAAGCCTCCAGTGCCTGAGCTCCAGGTCCAGCCTCCAGTGCCTGAGCTCCAGGTCCAGCCTCCAGTGCCTGAGCTCCAGGTCCAGCCTCCAGTGCCTGAGCTCCAGGTCCAGCCTCCAGTGCCTGAGCTCCAGGTCCAGCCTCCAGTGCCTGAGCTCCAGGTCCAGCCTCCAGTGCCTGAGCTCCAGGTCCAGCCTCCAGTGCCTGAGCTCCAGGTCCAGCCTCCAGTCCCTGAGCTCCAGGTCCAGCCTCCAGTCCCTGAGCTCCAGGTCCAGCCTCCAGTCCCTGAGCTCCAGGTCCAGCCTCCAGTCCCTGAGCTCCAGGTCCAGCCTCCAGTCAGGAAGGTCCAAGCCAAGCCTCACGTCCCTGAGTTCACGTTCAGGCCTACTGACCCAAATGACCAAATGCCGCTCACGCCCAGCCAAGCGCCGCTCACGCCACAGTCCGCGGACACGCACCGCCAAGCTCCGCTCACGCCACAGTCCGCGGACACGCACCGCCAAGCTCCGCTCACGCCACAGTCCGCCGACACGCACCGCCAAGCTCCGCTCACGCCACAGTCCGCCGACACGCACCGCCAAGCTCCGCTCACGCCACAGTCCGCCGACACGCATCGCCAAGCTCCGCTCACGCCACAGTCCGCTTTGCAACACAGCCAGCAGAGTAACCTGAGCATCTGGGGCTTTCCACTGCAGGGGAGGCACACCTTGCTGCGCAGTCCAGAGGTGAAGGCTGGCCCAGAAATTTTTTTGGGGGGGCAATGAGGACAGCAGGGCTCCAGCCTGAGGCCTACGGGGAGGTCTCAGCTGTGGAGCTCTCACCTGAGGTCAACATGGCGACCTCAGAGGGACAGGCCGAGGAGGCTGTCCCGCTGCCATGCACAGCCGAGGAGGCTGTCCCGCTGCCATGCACAGCCGAGGAGGCTGTCCCGCTGCCCTGTTCAGCTGCGGACGTCGCTCAGCCTCCCCGTTCAGCTGCGGACGTCGCTCAGCCTCCCCGTTCAGCTGCGGACGTCGCTCAGCCTCCCCGTTCAGCTGCGGACGTCGCTCAGCCTCCCCGTTCAGCTGCGGACGTCGCTCAGCCCGCCTGTTCAGCTGAGGTCGTCGCTCAGCCCGCCTGTTCAGCTGAGGTCGTCGCTCAGTCCCCCTGCTCCTTGGCAACTAGTGTTCCCCGCTTTTGCTTCGAGGAGACCCACGCTCCTCTCCCTGGCCGCACGGGGGACTTCGCCCTGCCTTCCTGCTCCGCCGAGGACGTCGCTCTGCCTTCCTGCTCCGCCGAGGACGTCGCTCTG
Organism: Ictalurus furcatus; assembly: GCF_023375685.1. Classification (NCBI taxonomy): domain Eukaryota; kingdom Metazoa; phylum Chordata; class Actinopteri; order Siluriformes; family Ictaluridae; genus Ictalurus; species Ictalurus furcatus. The sequence continues at coordinate 18,482,482 of NC_071255.1, read as the reverse complement.
CCTTCATGCTCCGCCGAGGACGTCGCTCTGCCTTCCTGCTCGGCTGAGGTCGTCGCTCTGCCTTCCTGCTCCGTTGAGGTCGTCGCTCTGCCTCCATGTTCCGCTGAGATCGTCGCTCTGCCATCCCGCTCCGCTGAGGTCGTCGCTCTGCCTCCATGTTCTGCTAAAGATGTCGCTCCTCTCCCTGGCCTCGCGGAGAACCTCGCTCCTCTCCCTGGCCTCGTGGAGAACCTCGCTCCTCTCCCTGGCCTCGCGGAGAACATCGCTCCTCTCCCTGGCCTCGCGAAGAACATCGCTCCTCTCCCTGGCCTCGCGGAGAACATCGCTCCTCTCCCTGGCCTCGCGGAGAACATCGCTCCTCTCCCTGGCCTCGCGGAGGACATCGCTCCCCCCTTGAGTCTCGTGGAGAACATCGCTCCCCTCTCCTGTCCCGTGGAGGACGTTGCCCCGCTTTCATGCTCTGCCAAGGACATCGCCCCGCTTTCATGTTCAGCTGAGGAAATATCTCAGCCTCCCTATGCCATTGTGGAAGCTGCCCGGCCTCCTGGTTTTGCTGGGGACATTTATCCCAGGGGACCAGGACCACCAGAGGGAGGACGTATAATTTTGGGCGCTCCGGGAGTAGCGCCCTTGGGGGAGGGTTCTGTCACGTATCAAGAAATTCTGGACTCCATTTCCCATCAGCCACTGCACTGCACTAGTTGTCACATGACCACCTGCACCTGATTCACGTTTTGGTTAATGAGCACTCCTGTGTATATATAGTCCGTGTCTGCACGGTTTGTTTGTCTTTCGTTGTCTAAGACTCACGTTGTTTATGTCTCGGTGTTTGTTTCTTGCCACAGTGTGTTTCCCAGTTGTCATAGTGTATTCGTTTCTTAGTGCGTTTCCTTCAATAAATGTCATTATCTGCACCTGCTTCTGGCTCAACCGCGAATTGTGACAATAAGAGTAAAGTTACAAATGAAAAATAACGAACGGGATTAACCGTTTAGAGTTACTAAAAGCTGACATGGTCATCTATAGTTTGAAATAGTCTAACTTATTATGAAACATGTTCTCACTGTAGATTTTTAAATGTAGGAGTTGTATAGGTTATAATACTGTACCTGTAGGTTATATGGGCCTTTCTTTAAACCCATGTTGAGACTTCATGTGAGTACATGCTCATGGGCAGCTCCCCTGGTTTGAATCATGTCCTAAAGCCAGCAGTGTGATTTATTATCTGCTCTGACTCTATTATTAGCAATAACATTCATCTCAGTGATAATTTGAGAGGGCATATCTCATATGAAAGGCTTCAAGTGCAGTAATTATGTGACAACCTCATCACCAATCCGCAGAACATACACAGAGGCTCATCAATGATCGCTAAAAAACACTAGGAGAGCCTCTTTATTCAATTCATGTCAACATCAAGCATTTAAAGCAATTACAGCACAATGTCATTGATTCCCACAGCCCCTTTGCACACTTTATTACCATGTATAGCAATTATTAATTGCCAGATTTGACAGTTGACTGATATCAATATCTGTAGCTGTAAGCATTTTCTAATGTATTAAACGGCAACACTAACTTCCAACAGGGCTACAAACATTCAAAGGGCTACTGGGATACAAACATTCAAAGATATTAAGATGTGTTCTCTCCTGTCTGCCTGAGAACAGATTGAGTCATTGCCAAGGAACTGCCACATCGCTGAGAAGCTTCATTCAACTTTCACACAAGTGAGTGTATTTAGAATACAAATGTCAAAACGTCAGCAACAATAAGAGACTAGCGTATGACGGGTCAGCAATCTCTGATACCACACACTGACATATGTCACATGGGTTTATTTAGGCTTCAACAAAAATGAGAAGTATCTATTCTTATAATGGGGTTGTGTACTTTGTGTGCTTCAGCTGAGAGATACAATGCAACAAAATCTTCTGTAACTCTAACAGCGCACTAGATGTTTTCTTTGATATCATTTTAACTGTATTTTTGTTCAGCGTATAACCCTATGTAAATTATTAACCCTGAGATCTGTTGCTTACACTGATGTCGAAAATGTTGGTTATTGTCTTGGCATTCACAGAAAAAAAGTGACTCTGTCAGTGCAGCTGTTTCAATTTATGCACATGGTGAAAGTTATTATAAAAATTAAAGCAGGCATATTGGCATTTCACTAACTGGTGGTGCAACAGTAAAATTCATGACAGCTGTCAAGAAGCTCGCCGTTACTGATCTTTTGTATTCCACTCCATCAAATACACATGCATATGCATATGCATGTTGTAGCTACCAATAACATATATAAGTTTGTGCCTGTTTATTATTAACTCAACCTAGTATTTGTCTAGAAATATTACGTGCATTCAGCGCTCATTTATGAGATTCCCGTGACTGGAGACCCGAAATAGGAACGTGCAAGTGATGCAGAAGAGCAAATGCATCACAGCACCCTCACTACTGTGTCTGGATGAATTATATCACTAAAATCTATTCTGCTGTGAACTATAAGACGATGGAAAGAAGTAAAAACTGGGGCAGCACAGTGGTAGAGCAGGTAGTGTTGCCACTTAGTGTGATCCTGAGCTCGAGGTTAGTGTCTGTGAAGAGGTTTTCTGTATGTTCTCCTCATATCCATGAGGATTTCATTCAGGTTCTCCGCTTTCCTCCCAGCTTCCAAAAACATGCAAGTGTGAATGAGTACACATAAAATGTGTGAATGAGTAAGTAAACATGTGTGTGCCCTGCCATCCAAGGTGTATGCTCACCTCAAGCCCGGTGTTCCCAGGATAGGCTCTGCATCCACCTCAACCATGACCAGGATTACTGAAGATGAATGAATTAAAGAAGAATGATGTTTCCATAAGATGCAAGCTACTCAATTACAGCTACAGTATACTGCATAACCATACATAAGAAAAAAAACAACACCAACGAAGAACCAACAAAGTATCAATTATGTGTACTATATTTTCATATAGATATATGGAACACAAGATTAAATATTGGATATTCAGTATACATTTAATTTATATAATTTAACTGATTAGAAATTCTCTGTGGTAGTGGATGCATGAACTAATTTTCTTTCTTTGTTCAACCATGTCACTGACAAACCATGTGGTTGTTAGCACTGAAAGTAAACATCAGTGTATAATTGTTCAAACAACACAAGCAGCCAGCTGAATACAAATGGCCATTAGCAATTTAAAATCAATCAAAAGGTCCCGATAGGACGCTATCACTGGAACTGTATTAATGAATATGTCGTTCTTTACGAGATATGATATCAAATATTACCTGTAGTAAAACACTAGTGTGGGTTATGAAGGCGAGTTAATGAGAGCCCATTGGTGTGTAAATAGTTAATAAAATATTAATCACCACCCACACTTACTGCAAACAGGATGTACATGATCAATACAGTACAGGGAGCAGCACATGTATCTTACTGACGTTACACACTTTACAGGCTCTGGGGGAAATGAGCATGTTTTCTTTGTACCACAAAAGACATGTCTGTCCTGACCAACCCTTATAAATGTTGTATGAGGGATTCCCACCATAGATTTAAAAGTTAAAAGGATGGAGGTCTGTATGTCATGTCATGAAGCTTTTCACATTTCGTTTTTCCTTCTTTTTTCATTTTTCTTTTTTTTTGCTAAGCATCATGACTCAGGTTTGGACAAGCTTTTTCTTTACTATAGATTTCTATTATAGACTCCTATTAATCTTTTAAATGGCCAGTATTCCTAAAGCTAATTTATCAGTGAATATTCTTGCAACTGAAGGTTGTGAACTAGTCTTTAGGTTTCATGCCCTGAAACAATGGAGCTGAATAAATTCAGCAAATTGGCCTTATATATGTATCAGTTCTGCATGACTTGTTTGGTTCTGAGAAAAAAATTGTCACCTTAATAAGGCAAAAATCTGCATGAGCAGCTGTAAAAGTAAAACCTACTAAATTACTCCCTGTGCTTTTGCTCACAATTTAACAACTGCACCAGCAGACCCATATCTGTCTCACACACCTGCATAGAGCAAAATAGAGATGGAAAAGATTTTTCCACAATTCTTTGAATGTGTTATTTTTTTGTACTTGAACCAGATCAAATGTTAATATAAATGAACAGAATGAACACAATCTAACTTTAAATCGTTCATTCATCAATCTAACTTTCCACTCGCTCTCACACTCTATTTCAGAATCCCCAAGAAACTCTCAAGAAGTGTTTTAACCGATACAAGACATTTTATTAATAGAAATGTGGAAGTGATGTAAAAAGGACAAAGGAAAACAAGACATGTTTATTTTATTAAATTAGGTAAAAGGATAGTGAATTGATCATTGAATGAGAATGGGCGATGTACGGATTGCTGGAGAAGTTTAAAGTTAAGGACATGTGATACAGCGGGCGCATGATGATTTAGTAGTTAGCATGTACGCCTCACACCTCCAGGGTTGGGGATTCAATTACTGCCGCAGCCCTGTGTGTGCAGAGTTTGCGTGTTCTCCCCGTACTGCGAGGGCTTTCTCTGGGCACTCTGGTTTCCTCCCCTGGCCCAAAGACGTGTATGGTAGGCTAATTGGCATGTCCAAAGTGTCCATAGTGTATGAATGGGTGTGTAAATGTGTGTGGTTGTGCAATGGATTGGCACCCTGTCCAAGGTATACCCCACCTTGTTCCCCATGCTCCCTGGGACAGGCTCCAGGTTCCTGGTGACCCTGTAGGATAAGCTGCATAGAAAAAGGATGGATATGTGATACAGCTAGAAATGTGATTTGATACCTGGAAATATGATATGAGAACTCAGTTTCTCATGTTTCTCAGTTTTTCATGCTCCACAGCAACAATGTGGAAGTCAAGCAAGATGAGGACTAATGACTAAAAGCACTTAGTAATAATTTCCAAAACTATTATATAACTACTCAGGTAGTTGTTTAAAAGATTATTATTTTCATTATTAAATTTACTAGTGTAATAGATGTCCATAAAATAACACTTCTACCTGACTATGGATTTTGCAGACGTCAGAGAGAAGATAGCTCAAAGTCTTCACCCTATTTTTAGATCAGTGGAAAGAATCCAAATGTGTCTGAACCGCAAAGCCCATGGTGTTTCCAGAGAGTGGACTTTGATGTCCTTTGATGTTGAAGATTGGGGATGTAAATCTCTAGATTAACACTGACGTATCTGATGATGACATCTGTAATGATGAAATCTTTACGCTATCTTTGCTGTATTGTACTTCTTAGCACGTATTTGCTTTACTGATATATTTTATATAGCACATATGAAATTTAGTTAAGCCATCTTACCATTATTTTTATGCAAAATAATCACCCAGTATGTTTGGAGTTTGTATCGGACATTTATCTGGTTGACCGAGAACCAGAAATAAATGAATATAGATATAGGAATATAAGAAAAGAAATATAAAATGTGCAACATTCCACCAACCATGAGGAAAAATTATGGCAATTTCACTTGGAAGAATAACCTGTGATCTTCCTGTCTGTCTCTCTCATCTTCCTATGCATGTAAGCTTATTCATATATAAGCAGTTACCTGTTACTATTTCCATGTGTGGCTTTCTATACAGTTCTTGCACATAACATAGAGAAGCAGATCATTTATAGCACCGAAGTAGATAGAGGATGCATCTCTAAAATACGTACACTTTCTGTCTAGAACTGGACACTGGACATTATTTGACTTATTATAGCTTTAGTTTTTCATTTTCGCCATGACAATAAAGCTGTTGTTTTATTTTGTGTTGTTGGATTTTTATATTTTTATTGGTTTTCATTATGCATCTTTTGACCACTATGCATAATCTATTAGTAATCACATTACTATATTACCATATATCCTAATATGATTTAAATGTATAATTAAAGGATGTATGACAGGCCGGTATCTTCAACATCACTGTAGACTTTTAAAAATTTGCTGTAATATTTTGTGCTGCTACAATTCATTCTAAACAAACTATCAAGAGCAGAATTGTGCATCAGGGCTGTGTACACAATTTCAGTACATTATGACCCACTGGCTACTGCATTCGATTCAGTACCTACTGCTTGGCTGTTGATACAGTACGTACTGATCAGTATAAGTAGTAAGCATGAATACATTCCGGATGTACTACATGGCACGGATTCTGACAGCTCTTCCGTGCCAGCCCCAGTGCCTTATTGGACAGCACAGTAGCTACAATATCCAGTGGGTCTATACGGCATAAACTCAGAGGAAGCACTAGGTTATCAGGGTATTTCTCGCCTACTGTTTTATACAACATACTAGTCCTTTGGCGTACTGCTTTTTGCCTGCTGTGTAGTAGGGTAGTACACAGCCACTGTAATTTATGCAATGCCGTCAAATGCAGATCCGCCTCACTGTAGCCTATCAAACATCACACACTAACACCTGCTGTCAATGGTAGGTGATTCCCTGCTGCATGACCCAAAGTTGCATATTTACTTTATGATTCATGGAGACTGGCTAACCTCATTAAGCGATATGACAGATTCAAAGCAAATATAGCTGTTTGTTCATGGTGCACATCTGTCATGGGCTTCAGGACATACACACAATAACATTCATTTTACCCAGCGCCTCACTTGTCAGGATAGGAGCTCTATAGGACTATGTGTAAGAATAAGCTTTTGACATTAGACTGTAATCTCCTTTAATGGGTTTTAATTTATTCATATTCATATTTTATAGAATTGTACTCAACTATATACATATATGAGAAAAGGATGGGGGAAAAGATTGAATGTATTTTATTGTTATTTAATGTACTTTGGAGGGCAGATGGCAATAAATGTAAAATTAAACTAGTTATCTGACTGACTGTCACGGATTACCATTTAGGGTAACTAGCTTTCCTGCATAAAGTTCATTATAAAGTGAAAATGCATGCATATAGTGTGACATATACTAAAGTGAAAACACATAAACTGAGCTTTCACAAGTTATACCATGATGTTGTGTATTTATTTATTTATTTATTTATTTATAAATCTTGGTGATTCAGACATCTACAAGCTGTATAATGTTGCAGTCAACATTCAATTCAAGTCAGTGACTTCAACATGGAATGTTGACCTCTCCAAGATGTGGCTGCTGGAAGAAGACTCAAGAACTGAACATCAAGATGGTCTGAAAAAAGAATGAGCTTGGTGATACGGTGGGAAAAGCCATGGCATCATAACACTGTTATTGCTGTGTGTCTTTTTTTTATAATGTATTTTTAATGAATATATGCTGAACGCAGTTTACACATTAAAGTAAGTAGAATAAAGAAATCCAGCAATTGCAGAGTTTTAGCTCTGCCTCTTGGGCATTTTTATATTTAAAAAGCAATTATGACCTCTTTCTAAGCACATGATCAACAATAATATGAAGGTTTGCAGGCAAAACAGGAAATAGGACATCCTTGTAAATAATAAGTGCTTTAAGGGCAATAGTAGCTTGATGGTTAAGGTGTTGGTCTACTGCTCAGAAGGTCATGAGTTCAAACCCCAGCACCACCAATCTGCTGTTGTTGGTCCCTTGAGCAAGGCCCTTAACGCTCAGATGCACGAAGGTGATAAATTTAAGTTGCTCTGGATGAGGGTGTCTGCCGAATAACAAATATAAAATGTAACTTTAGCAAAACCACTTAAACTGATTTTATTTATTTTGCTCTGTTTAACTAATTCCACTCACCTGCAGTTGTTTAAGGCTCATTTTATCATCATAGTATTGGGAGGGTTGTTTTTGTTTATCATAAGAAAATTGCTTCTCACATTTTCCAAACAGCATAACACAGACTGCTCACTCTTATTAAAACTGGTGGCAATTGGAGTTCTTTTATTTGGTCATGTATCTAACATAATTTTTTTCCAGTGCAGTCTTGTTCATGTGGACATTGCATCCAATCAGTGCATTCTAACTACATATAGAACTAGATGAGGTTAATTATATCAGAATAAGTACATAGTGTGCAAAGTACAAAATGTTACTGTAGCACTATTTTACTGGAAATGGAAATATATGAGATGAGACTTTGTTTATGTAGGGATTGAATGAAGCCCATTATTTTTTAGTTGTCTGAATCCTGTGTTTAACATTTCAGATCATCAGATTCGACTGTATGACAGACAATCAAAAAAATATAACGTTCTTACTACTCTACATGAACGTAATTAATTAATAATAATAATTAATTATCATAAAATTTAAAAATGTATAAGCAAAAAGTGAAAAATTGTAAGGCTTAGTTTACAGACACATGCTGAGTTTTTCTTTAAAGTGTGTGTGTGTGTGTGTGCCTGTGTGTGTGTGTGTGTGTGTGTGTGTGTGTGTGTGTGTGTGTAATTAATAACTTCTATGATCATTCAAGCCATTGTGTGTTCAGATTTTGACATTTAGCATTACAGACTACTGTCCGATTAGAAGGAAATGTATGTGGGGAAAGAAGTTATGAAAATGTCAATGAAATATAAAACAAATTTCATGCTAATACTGGAAAAGGAAAAGTAATTACCTATTAGTCAATGGCCTGACTCTAATTGCAGGGTTTTTCTGTGACTTCTGCAACTAGACTGAGGTGCAGGTAGTCCATGTTAACAGTTAACAATATAAAAAGAAATGTATCAGTTTTATGAGCAGTGTGGGTGATGTGGATATGGTTCAATTTTCAGTCTGTTTGGCAAAATGTGCTCCAATTGACTAGGGATCAAAGGTCAAATTGATATGCACAGAAACAAAATCCCTACTGTTTTTTTGGTGTTGGTGCTGCTGAAAACTATTATGCAAAAATACTATTCATGCCTACCAGTGAGTATGTCTAATGCAAAGTTACACTGGAGTAACTTGGGCATTTCTGAATACTTTTGTGCCTAGAGCAAGTTCTGTAGCCATTCCTTTTATGATTCATGAGCCAGTGGTCAATACATAATTCATAGCATGCCATTACCAGTGGGTGGAATTTATATAGAGTCCTAGCACATCTCATTCAACTGTTCCAGCCGCCTCGGCGCTTGCAATTAATTTGGAGTCTTGAGAGTCGTATTAAAATTCACTGTTCACTCATATGTTTGGTTTGCCAATAAATGACAACATAACAAATTTACAAAAGAACAAGCAAACAGAATAACAGCATCATTTCATATGACTCATTATCTGGTATAATCCTTCTTGTTATGAATTATTATAAGTTTATTCATTGGAGACATCATAAGGATTGTGAAGACGGAAGGAAGGAAGAGGAGGGGATGAACGTCTGAGAGAAGAGAGTAAATACAGTTAAGAGCAAGTGACGTGCATTTTCCCTCTCCGATACACTGTTCAGGTCAACACAGGGGACAAGAGTGTATCAGAAATGGAAGCAAGAGATGTATGTACCTACAGAGGGTTGAAGTTTTCTGGTTTGGGTCAGTATGGCTGAAACGGTTATAGTCTATTTTTACATTTGATTGAGCTGCTTTCTTTTGATAATTGGCTCAGAACCTACTGCACCAACCCTGAACAGATGAAATTGATTTCTACTCCTTGGGAAAATCTATTTCCTCACATTCTGTATATTTGTGACTGCATACGTCACTTGATTGCATGCTCCTATTGCATGATTTAACTTAAAATAGTTTTTTTACTCACAATAAATATGACTTATTTCATGAATCATTGTTATCAGAATCTTACCAATTGTACCAAAGGGTATAAAGTAATAAAGTTTGGGAGGCTCTGTCTGCAGTTAGGTTCTTGCTCTGATTAACAGTCTACTCCTGTGCTACTCTGAAGTATTCTGAAGAATGTAAGCATGACATGACAGGATGTGCTATTATCAACACTGTGGTGATGTGATGTGATGTGTTACCACCCTGAAGTGGATTGTGTTCCTATAACAGCGCACCCTGAAGTGTTTTATTTCTTTTACACCACAGCGATTTGCCTATTTATTACTAAATGGCACATCATAATTTTTAAATGCTTATAGTTTAGTGAATTTAGTTATGTGGGATGTCCTTGCCTCAAGTTAGTTCCTGTTATAACTTACCTTCAGTCGACATAATTATTATCTCTCAGAGAACAAGGAAAGTATGTATCAATTCAATTCAATTCAATTCAATTTTATTTGTATAGCGCTTTTATACAATGGAAATCGTCTCAAAGCAGCTTTACAGAAATATCAAAACACAAGATACAGATTTTAAGTGTGTGAATTTATATTTATTGAGCAAGCCGGTGGTGACGGTGGCAAGGAAAAACTCCCTAAGATGATAAGAGGAAGAAACCTTGAGAGGAACCAGACTCAGAAAGGAACCCATCCTCATCAGGGTAACAATGGATAGTGTGAAAGTAAAAGAAAGTTCATTATGGTTTTTACATAAAGTCTTTCCTGAACTAGTCCACTGTTCACTAAATGAGACCTCAGTGCAAAACTGCATGTGGTAATTGCAGTCCCAAGGCTATAGTAGCAACCGTAGTCCCAGCAAACACAGCGAGAATGTCCATGTGGAATTGAGTTCCAAAACCATTTCCATGGTACTTCAAGCGGTACCATCCTCAGCAATCTCCAGGCTGTAGCCTCCAGTTGATCAGAGCTCCATCCAGAGGTAGGGCATCCGGCTGGATCAGGCAGGTCCGGAGAGCAGAAAGGGTCAGGATCACTGGCATCTCCATAAAATCATGGCTTGACTCTCCTTGTCTGGACTAGAGACTACAGAGCACTTCTATAAGTCACTCTGGATAAGGGTGTCTGCTAAATGACCTAAATGTAAAGTGCAAATGTAAACATTATAGCAGCTATAAACAGTCGTTCCCTAACCACATAAGACAAACAAAAGTGCATGTTATTTTATAGAGAAATAACAGAAATAACAGAATCCTCTGTCCTGAAGACTTTCCCATGGTGGAAAACTTACTGTAAAACCTTACTGTTACAAACACACAAGACTCCACCTATAAGTGGTAAAGAAGCATGTCCTTACAAAAAGCTTAACCATATCAATGACTATATGGTGTTTTTTTTTTTTATGTTAAACAGCTACATGCTTTTAATCACTTTGTTATTAGTATTAGATTACAGGGGAGTGTTGGCCATACAGGTCCCTGTGAATGAGTTGTTACTATAGAAACAAAACATATTAAACTGAGTGCGTAAATATAATTAAATAATTAAACAAACAATGAGCACATTAATATAAACCTCACATTTGATTGATAGCCTGCACTCTTGTCAGAGCTGTTGTTACAGAAAATGAAACAATTTTTCTGTGATGTGGTATAAAGCACATATATACATATATATCTCCATATTCTTATTTGCTGATATTCCTACGAATGTTGCATGAGGTTGGTACTATTGGTTACTACTGATTAACAGATTGGTCTATAACAGACTACACAGCACATTTTCAATGCTATAATATATATTCAATTATGAGTGTATAAGGAGCAAACAGGAATATATAACTGATATTACCCAGCAGTCATGTGTTTCAGACACTTCCAACTGATCAGATTTTTCAATTGTCCCCACACTTTAGCTGAACATGATTTACGCACAGACAGTAGCTGTGGCAATTGAGCGATTCTGCTTGTCTCCAAGCAGCTGTGTATTTAATGGAACACTTTTCTCCTAAAGGCTAAAGCTGAGCTCTCTATGCTCATTTGTTTCTGCTCTTGCTGTGCCCTCTGAGCCCAATAAAAGCTTCACATTTATTCCATTAAGACTTCCTTGTCTACTGCAAATACCAATCATTCAGCATAATTGCCTTGACAGTATATTACAAGCTTTGCAGGCACAGCCTCCCAAACATAAAATAAAACTAGATAAGAGATTAAGTGTCATTAAGTGTTCTGGTAAGATGAAGATAATCATGAAAATTAAAATGGCAGATGGATGATGTCCAGTATCCTCAGACCTCTTCTGTTAAAAATACATAAAGGTAGATCAATAAAATCACTGAGGGTCACAGAACTGCTTTTTATTGTGTGTGTGTGTGTGTGATTACCTGATGAATTGAACTGTGTGTGTTAAAGCAGAGAAGACATTAAACTGTGCAATACTGCAGTCCTCCAAAACTGGATGACTCTGGATCTGACTCCCTGCAGTGCACTTTCAGTCGTTATTTTAAACTCTATGCACTAAAGTGTTAGGAGAGCTGCCCCTATCCCTCCTCATCTCCCAGGTGCCTGCTTCACATTTTCTAGCTTATGAAATCTTGACAGAGAGAAATGTCTACACCGGTAATAATCACAGTGGAAGTGTTTATTGGACCACTCGAGGCATTTCATACATCATATTATCAGAGCAAATAAACAAAGCAAAAAATTGTCTTTTCTGGTCATTTAGATCCTTTTGTTGTGTCTTGCCATAGCCAGACCAACTTAGCTGGAAATGACCGAACAAAATTATTCATATTGGTAAAATGCTCTAATTCCCAAAATGGCTGAAAAGATTGCTTCATATTTATGGAGGATCCAAATAACCAGATATGTACAGGCAACCAATCAGCTCTCTTCTTCTCAATCTCTATTTCTCTCCTGTCAATTATTAGGGCATTTTGAAGCTAGCTCAATTAAGACTAATTTAAGTCACAGTGGCAAATTAACACTGCTCTGGGGGGTGTTTCAGTGTTGCAGGAGGACTCAGCGGATGTGTTTCACAGCAATGGGACATATTATTGAGTGCTCATGTGATGTTACACACATCTAATACATTATCAGTTACAAAAGGACTCTCCTCTTTGCCAGTGATAATTCACTAACTAGAGACACCTTGTGTTTGTGTAGACCAAACATTTTTTTCTGTTCATTATTACTGCGATCTATACGCTTAAACATGTCAATCTAGTACCCTACAGTACACTTTGTTTTGTTCCTCTGAGGGAACAGTTACAGGTTCTATGTAGAACCCTACAACAGAGGTTTCCCTTTCAGACGCGTTTCAAAATATGCTATGAATAATAAATAAATAAGAAGTTAAAACTCTTTTTAGAGTATAGGCCACACACACACACACACACAAATGTGAAAGAGTCATCAGGAAGAGTCCATTCAATTCTCAGGAGAGTCACTTGGGAGTGTGACAAAAAATTATTTTAAATTTCTGATTTCTGCTTTAAACTATAATATTTATCCCTAAAATACTTTAAACTAATTAAATTACATTGTACTACATACCGTATGCCATGCGGATCAATGTGTATTTCACAGCTCTGTCAGTGAGCATGCTCCTGTCTGCCATGCTGGTATACCGAGACAATCTTGAATTATGTCTCTAAAAATAACTGTACTATCTTCATGTTTTATCATTTGGACATTTTTCTTTCAAAAATAAAACAAACACAAAACAAACCAACACATGGCCTTTCTAATGTTTTCTTATGTGACCCACTGAACTGAGGACTGCAGAGATAATAATAAGGTTATTTTGTTTATTAATTAATTAATATAACTCAAGAATAACTTTATTTTTATGATAAATTTTTTTGATTTTGTTGTATAGTTTTACTTGTCATTTTGGTAACATTAGTGCTGGATTTTGTATTAAGTGTTTTATATATTTTTTTCTGTATATTTATGTCTGTTTGTGTGTTTGAGTTTTAAGTCTGTTACTCTGTAATGGCATGCCTTCTTGGCCAGGTCTCCCTCGAACAAGAGATTTAATCTCAAGGGACATCGTAGTTAAATGAAGGACAAACAAACAAACAAACAAACAAACAAACAAACAATTAAATAGTTAACATGCTAGTTATCAGTATTGAATAATACATTCACAGTATTTCACACTAATGAAATAAACATGAATTGGATCTGAAGGCTTTTTTCCCACACGAGCTTGGCAATGCTGTATCACTGCAATTCTTTGGTAAATATATTCATATAAACTTTTTTCACCAAAATTTCAGCCTTAGAACACAGAAAGAGTTCTCGTGATAATATTTTAATAGCTTTATCCTATTGCATGGTTTGCATGATCAATAAATATATTTCGGACCATTATTTTATTTTAAATGTGAAACAATATAAATAATTTCAATATAAATAATTTTGTCTTAACTGTATCCATATTTGTACTGAATATCAAAATATACAAATCTCTTTCAAAACACAATATTTGGTCTAGAACCTATGAATCCACGAATATGAAGGAAGTAAACACATTTGTCATTTGAGGTAGTAGTCTACATAAGATCATGTTCTGTGCTTTTAACAAATATTTAACTATTTGAAAGCATATCCTGTTCACAATTAGCCTGATCAGACTGATTAGCCTGATCTGTTTAGACTATCTTAAAAACTCTGATTAGGCAGAAGGAACAAAATGGGACAAAAAGAAAGAAGTCCAAGCAAGTCTTTCACAGCGACTTAACTGCAATCCAATGATAATGATACAGACATTGATAAGTTGGTTGTAGTGGAGGAAATCACAACCCAGTGTTACCAAACATATTTATTACGGTATTTGAAGGTTTGACTAGATGGATGTGTATAATTCAAACCTCAAATCAAAACAAGTATGCCTAAATACACATTAAAAGGAATAGGACCCACACCTGCACATGTATGCAATTATAAAATCAGCCAATCATGTGACAGTAGAGCAATGCATAAAATCATTCAGCTACAGATCAAGAGCTTCAGGTTATACTCATATTAAAATAAAGCAATCTCAGTGATCTCTTTGTGATCTCTTTGACCATGACATGGTTGTTGGTGCCAGACAGGCTGGTTTGACTATTTCAGAAATCTCGTGTTTCACACACATCAGTCTATAGAGTTTATACAGAATGTGCTAAAAACAAAAAACATCCAGTAAGCAGTATGTGGGAGGAAAAGCCTTGTAGATGAGAGAGATCAGATGAGGATGGCCAGACTGAGCTGACAGGAAGTCTATAGTAACTCAAATAATCACTCTTTAGAACCACGGTGAGCAGAAACGTATCTCAGAACGTACAACACACTGAACCTTACAAACTGGAATCTCCTACAAACAGGAATCTCTACAGTCTACAGTGGGCACAGGGTCAAGACTGGAAAAAACATTGCCTGGTCTTTTAAAGTTGCTTGTGCTTGTATAAAGTCAACTTCTAACAATCAAAATAAATTTATTTTAAAAATGTGTTCTGTGAATGGAAAGTTCAGAAATAAATAAAACAAAAAGTTCCATGGCTCCAATAAATAGCAAATATATATATATATATATATATATATATATATATATATATATATATATATATATATATATATATATATTATGCACATTTAAATACTACAGCTATTAGTTGTATGATGTTCATAACAGTCAGAACCCGTGCTGGAGTGGGTTTTGTAACTGTCGCCATCTCGTGGTTGCTGTAAAAGGCTGTTTTTACACAAAATGGTGTCATGCTCTAGCGCTTCCCCGCTGACAGGAGGCGCTCGCACAAATGCTCTGCACTTCAGCGGGAGACTCTGGGTAATTTTAATGGCGAAGTCCTGAGTAAAGCGAAATCTGTTAATAGCGAATGCGGATCAGAGATTTCTTCGTGGATTAGATCATACATTCGCGAGTCACTAAGTAGTAACCAGTTGCTGTAATATAGATAAATACCTAAACCAGCGTTAATTTTCGAGAAATGGCCGAAACTAACTCTGGTAAGCTGTGTTTTTATCATTAGCTAGTGAGACGTTAGCCGTTAGCTAGGTAGACCACAGACTAAGTGTTCAGACAGCTACATAATAGCAGGTGTATAAAGGTGTTAAATGTAGCTTGCTAAATAGTTGACTCTTTGATTATGGGGTCGTTACTTTCTCCATGTAGAAGCTGTATTGTGATTGTGTGTGTGTGTGTGTGTGTGTGTGTGTGTGTGTTAGTTAGTTAGTTAGTTAGTTAGTTAGTTAGTTAGTGTGTTAGTTAGTGTGTTAGTGTTAGTTAGTTAGTTAAACATGAACGCTAGCATGGCAACTGCAACTAGCGAGCTAGTCGAGCAATAGCGCTGGCTGTTAGCGTAAACTCTCATTCTTAACGGACGCATTATGTTTTAAATCACGCATTAGCTTTTCTTCTTGTTTTGTTTGGAAAGTGGGCCGGATAGATGGCTAGGAGGATAGCTCGAGGATGTATAGTTGCATGTTGTGTTGCTTGTCTAGCAGAGCAGGTTGGGTCTGAGCGGCACACCCACATCACCCCCCCATATCCACCTGCACCAGGAGTGCATTCTCTCTCAACAGTGTGTGAAAGTTTTAGCACACTTTGTATTCGTTTAGTTTCGCACATGTAGGCTGCAGCAGAGCAGATCATTCACTGCAGCATTTATTTATTTACTTACTTACTTATTTTTCAATATTT
Organism: Ictalurus furcatus; assembly: GCF_023375685.1. Taxonomy (NCBI): domain Eukaryota; kingdom Metazoa; phylum Chordata; class Actinopteri; order Siluriformes; family Ictaluridae; genus Ictalurus; species Ictalurus furcatus. The sequence goes on along the minus strand of NC_071255.1, from coordinate 18,466,153 downwards.
TCTCCTCAGACCAAGTCAGTGACATTAAACATGACAGCATTGTTTCTCCTGGAATTTCAGACCAGGAAAAGGAAATGGCTACAAATGCCCTTGAAGCATTTACGGTATGTATTTGTTTTTCCACATATTGTAGCTGTTAGTAAATATCACAATGTCCTCTCTGAGCTCTTTGAAAGTATGTTTGGCCTGTGGGAGAATGCGTGAGCCTGTACTTCAGTCATAGGACAACATCGGACAACATCAGAAAACATCTATTCATCCGTTACTACTGTTATGTATGATCTATTGGATCTATATTGGGGCGTGTTATTTCACTGTACATGCTGTCATTGGGAAACCTGATTTGAATAAAATGATGTCTCTTCATTTTTGCACCGTTGTTATTCAGCTCGGTTTCTCCTTCTATTCAATCACTGCTCACTACAGTGTCCCAGCTTGTGCACTGCGGATATTAAGACCCGGATGGTTATCGATTATCCCGCTGAGTGATTTTTCTGAAATGAAGTTGTTTCTTTCTTTTCAGGACTTTGAATTATTCATGCTTTTCATCTCATTTTGTTTAGATTATTGTCATTTCTGTATCTTGGCATTAGCAAGGCTTCTCTAGATCACTTAGAGTTGCAAATTCCAGCTGCAAGCTTATTCAACATCACCAAGAAAAGAATCACCTTGACTTTGGCATCCTTGAACTGGCTCCTTGTTCAATGTGGAATCCAGTTTAAAGTAAAAATTGGTTTTGAAAAGCTCCTACTGGTCTAGCTTCCTCCAGTATCTCTGATCTGTTGTACAACACACCAAACCTTGAGGCACGTTGAGTTCCACTCCTACGAGCAGGAATCTCAGTCTAGAGTGGGCACAGGGTTAAGACTGGAAAAACATTGCCTGATCTTTTAAAGTCGTGCCAGCCTCCCACTCCCATCAAATGTGCTCTTTCTCGCGCGCTTTCTCTCTTGCTCTTGCTCTCTCTCTCTCGCTCGCTCGCGCTCATGGTTTTTAAATCAAGAATAAAAACACACTTGTACAAATTAGCATTTTAATCTGTGTGGTTGTTTCCACACATGTCTCCTTAAGTGCTTTATATCTGGAGTATAAATAAACCTATGTCTATAATATAGTATAAATTATACCTATGTATTATATGCTCTTAACCAAATTTCATATTCTCTTTTCAGTGTTTTATATGCTCTTAACTGGGTACAACATTTTTGGTCAACTTGTGTTGTTTCAAATGTGCTTTATAAATTAAATGTTCTTACTTGTAGCCTGAGCTGTACCCCCTAACTTAAAACATCTCTGATTTCTCTCTAGTCTGGAAACTATGATGATGCCCTAAAGCAGCTAGAAAGTCTCCAGGAGCTGAACAAAGATGACTACAAGATTGCTATGAACAAAGCTGTCACTGAGTTTTACAGAAGTGGCCAGACAACCACGAGCACCTTGAAGCAATCTTTAATGATGATAAAAAATCAGGTGAGAAAATACTGTGCTGAGCTGCGATCTGTCTGTCGTGTAGCTAAATGTCAAGTGTTATTTATTTATTATTATTTTTGTAGGTGCATTCCACTGTGGAAGATATTGACGGTTTGGATGATGTTGAAAACAGCATTCTGCATTACAATCAAGCCATCCTTCACTACCACATGCGGCAGTACTCAGAAGCAATAGCCATTGGAGAGAAGCTCTACCAGTTTCTGGAACCTTTTGGTATGCTTTGAAATATCACAGAAAAGTTCGTGGGAGCCTTAGACAGTGTTTGCTATAATAAAATAAAAGCGCACACATCTGCATATTGCTGTTTCTCAGCTCCAGTCATGGGGAGAAACCCAGTGGCCTGCAGTTTCAAGATTTCCCTGATATCAACATATTTTTCCCCAAAATGGTGGTGAATGTTGGTGAATCCTCAAGCCTAGAGCTGAGAAAAAGCAATATGCAGATGTGTGTTTGTGTGTGTTTTTATTGAAAGAACATTTTAAAGAGCCACTCCAGTCACCGTGTATAAACACCTTCTGCATCACTGACTACTGAGCACCTTGATGCGATTAACCCTCTGTTCTGTGAATTAATGTAAGTTGTGATTTCATGGGCGGTGTGAATTTAAAAGCCTGACCTATGTGATGAAGATTACAGCTCCATTTCTGGGAGCATTCAGTGTTTGTCCTTGACACTCAAAGCTGAAGCATACTACTTCCAAGCTTTGTGTGTGGCATTCAGGAAAACAAAATAAAGTGAAACAAAAATTGAATTAAAACAGCTCTAAGGATTTCAGAAATCATGATTGCATATGTTGCTCTAGATTTGCAACAGGTTATTTATTAATACAAATAAATAAAATTTCTAGTAGCGAGAAACAGGACTTACAAAACCCCACTATTTTCTCTATATTCTCATTTATAGCCTATTGATGAACCTCCCCCTACTACCAGACCTCTAAAACAATCCTGATTTTTGGTGAGCTCTCCGTAATCTCTGGTAGTTTGTGTCTTATAGACACAGGTGCTTTTTGACAGCGTGGGGGTGAATAAGCCCTGCACCCTGGATGAGCTGATGTCACAGACCTTGACTTGATTTGTGTCTATGGCCAACCCACAATTTTTCTGGCAGGGGGGGTTCAATACACAAGAAATGGAACATTGATTTTGTTTAAAGTCAGAAATTATGACCTGCTTAAGAAATAACACTGCTTTAGAGTAACTTAATTTACTTTCATGAGGTACACTGGAATTGCCCTTTAAAAGATTTGAATTGATTGAGTAGGCATTTAAAATTCTGAGTGCTCCCACTTTACTATGCACTGGTGCAGTGCGGTCGAGTGGTATGGCTTGATGGCATTCTCTGTACTAGAAGAGAAGTTTGCTCAGGCGGTGTGCTTCCTGTTGGTGGATCTGTACTTGCTCACCTTCCAGCCCGAAAAAGCGCTACACTTACTTGCAGTGATGGAGAAACACTCTGTACAAGGCAGCAACAAAAATGGCAAAGGAGAGGTAAGAGAACACACAATTGTGTTCTCATTTTATGTTTATTTATTTATTTATTTATTTTTTACTAATTTTCTCGTTTCTCCTCTTTTTCATATTTTGTTTCTCTCAGTTTGTCGCTTGGCAGCGTAGCCTCTATTGTTTCTAGATGTAATAAAGTATAAACTATAGATGTTATAGACTTGCAGTCTTCATGTGGTGATGTGCAAGCAAGATTTGTATAGTTTTGCCTAAGAGTTCAGTATTTGGAAAGCTGGTAGTTTATGAGGATATTTAGTTTAAATAAATAAATAAAACCTAAAACCACATAATTTTATGAAAATAATAAGTTGATGGTTTTTAGATAGGTTTCTGACAGTTTGTAACTCAAACATTTACTTTGTTCGCAGAATTACAGTATAATGCCTGCAATTGTTAAAGGCTAAAACAAATTGTTTAAACTACTCTGTGTAGTATAGTTGTAGCCTGATTTGCCTTCATTTGCTAATGGTTTTATTTAATTTGTTACAGGGTATGAGTAGCACAGCCAGAGAATCTGCTGCTCAGAAAGCTGAATTTGCAGCTTTGATCGAGGCAGCCAAGTCCCGGATGCACCAGGTAGTACAGTACAGTAAAGTCAGCTCTACAGTTATTTGCGTTCTTGGTAAAGATGGGTTTAAAACAGTTATGGAAAAATCTTTGTGGCTATTGAGCTTCATTTCACTCTGAAGATAGAGTGAAATCAAACATTTAATTGGCGTAAATTATTTACCTAAACAGCCTGAAGAAAATAAGCAACTACGGGTGTGTTATAATTATTGGCACCTCTGCCTTTTGTACTTTGTATAATCTCCCTTTGCCAAAGTAACAGCACTGAGTCTTATCCTGTAATGCCTGATGAGATTGAACAATGCAAAAACACTCTTTGACCATGCCACAACAGAAAATGATTCCAGGTCCTGCAGGGTCCTAGGTCTTCTTTTGTGGACTCTCCTTTTTATCACAGGTCAGGGTACTGGGATGGCCATCGCGGACGCTTGATAGGGAGAAAAGTAAAATTGCCAACATTAAACTAGTTTACTGTTTGTTCTATATGGTGGTGGATTTTATTGAGGACCTCATGTCTGTGCTTAAAACTCGCTTACCTGTCAGCATTTTAAGTTGAATTACAGGCCTCTTTTTCTGTGTGTTTTTTCCTAATTTTCCCCATGTGTGTTTTGCAGTATAAAGTGCGGGCCTACATTCAGATGAAATCTCTCAAGGCTTGTAAAAGAGAGATCAAGTCTGTTATGAACACAGCTGGAAATGTGAGTTATTGCTGAATTCCTGTATTATGCATGGTGTTGCACATAAAGTACATATCTGTCAGCTGTTTTAGCTTACAATATATATGGAGGAATGCATTGTTAATATGACCTAAAGTATGAAAACATCTTGCCAAATAATTTTTATAGAATACAAGTTCAGGTCATTGCAAAAAAAAAAAAAAAAGTTCTTGCATATTTTACATCTTTTACTCTGTTTCTCTCTCTCAGTCTGCACCATCTCTCTTTCTGAAGAGTAATTTTGAGTATCTGAGAGGAAATTACCGTAAAGCAGTGAAACTCCTCAATAGCTCTAACATTGCTGAGCATCCTGGACCCCTCAAGACAGGTACATAATTCATAAAAACTTCACAGTACTTAGTGTTCAATTTCTCTGCAAGATGTACTAACTCGCCAGTTTCTTACTTCAAAGTAATATTTCCAAGCCCATTATATTCTGTTATAATAGCATCGTGGAATCAATTAATACTCGATTCCCTTTACTTAATCAGTAAAGCTAAAAAGATTTTTCTTTCAGGGTAGCTCAGTTTCTGATCCAACATTTGACCCTTTTTTTTGTAGGTGAATGTGTGCGCTGCATGTTCTGGAATAATCTGGGCTGTATTCACTTTGCTATGGGGAAACACAACTTGGGCATCTTCTATTTTAAGAAAGCCCTGCAAGAGAATGACCATACATGTGCACAGCTAGGAGATGGGAAGAACAGCCAGGGTGAGTGGCAGAATACTTCCTACATAAGAAGGCAACCACAAGGTATTTCATTTGCTAGCTAAGGTTATTCACTATACAGCTAAAAGTATGTGGATACCTGACCATATGCTTGTTGAGCATCCCATTCTAAAAGCATTGTCATTAATATGGAGTCAGTCTCGTTTGCTCTTCTGGGAAGGCTTTGCACTAGATTTTGTAATATGACTGTTGGTGTTCCTGTTCATCCCAAAGGTGTTTAGTGGGGGTTGAGGTCAGAGCTCTGTGCAGGCCACTTGTTCTTCCACTCCAACCTTGGCAACCTTGTATCCAAGCTAGTATTATGTTCCTCATCTGAAATCTGTTCTGTTTAAACATGGATTAAGGTTCTCCATCACAACATTGGATTCCTGTCACTGCAATCTGAAATTTCACTTTGCAGAGAATTCACCTTTCTGTATGGTGTAGATGTAACATTCCTCTGTGCACCCAAGATAGTTTTAGTCAGGATTTTATCAAGTCCATTTGAGCATCTGTCTGTGTGCCAGTTATTAGTTGCTTTATGGTTGTAGTGTATATTGTTTGATTGATTCTTTGACCGACGCGCATTAAGCATCAATTCTGTTTTCTTTTCCTACAGGTAAAAAGTTTGCAGGTATTCCCATGTGTGCTCTTCTGGCAAATAAGCGCTATGAGCTGCTTTATAACTGCGGCATTCAGCTTCTCCACCTCGGCCGGCCGCTGGCCGCCTTTGAGTGTTTAATGGAGGCGGTGCAAGTATACCACTCGAACCCTCGTCTCTGGCTGCGGCTCGCTGAGTGCTGCATTGCTGCCAACAAAGGGGTGAGACAGGCTAACTTATAAACGTACACGCTAAGGATTGTCACCAGTTTCTGGACTCTGTGCTAACAACTGTTTTTCCTGGGTTTTTTTTTCCTCTCTCCAGAGTTCAGAGCAGGAAACTAAAGGTCTGCCCAGTAAAAAGGGAATAGTTCAGTCCATTGTAGGACAGGGATATCATCGCAAGATTGTCCTGGCATCACAGTCCACTCAGAACACAACTTACAGGTGTGCTGTCCTATTGTATTATTTCATCTAGATTTTTGGAGTGAATCGATTTCTTTAACGTGTGAGGATGTTGGATATTTAATCAATTTTGTAATGTTAAGATTTGCTTTTCATTCATAGTGTTTTTCAACCCCACCATTTACATTGAAGTGTTGGTGTTGTCTTGTGTGTGTGTGTGTGTGTGTGTGTGTATAATATATATATATATATATAAATAAATATTTTTAAAAAATATTATTTTAAACAGATATTGTGCATAAATATTATAATTTCACTGTTAATAAACGGGTCTGCTTTCCCATGAAGATGTTTCCAAGGGGAAAGGAAATTAGAAAGAAATGCACTCATCTAGTATAACATAAATGTTAAAATGTTTACTGTTTTGAGAATTTTTCTTTTTCTTTTTTTTTTTTTATTAAATCTTCTATCTGGCAGCTTTTGCCCTGCAGGTGGCACTGTGTTCATTTTTTACTTTTAATTTTGAGGTACATCCTCTGTGTGTGTGTGTGTGTGTGTGTGTGTGTGTGTGTGTGTGTGTGTGTGTAGTGAGGGTCAGTCAGCAGCAATCCCTGTTGCAAGTATGGAGTTTGCAGCAATCTGTTTGAGGAATGCGTTACTCCTGTTGCCCGAGCACCAGCAACACGAGAACAAACCAGAGAATGGCTCTAAAAACTCCAGCCAATCAGGCAGCACGGAGAGCGGCAGTGAGAACAGTGATGCCTGCAGGTATACATAACCCACTGTACATGTCCACACATTTACAGACTCTTGATCAGCAATGTTATAATGAATAATCATTTAACAAATAAACGCATACACACACTGTGAGGACAGTAGCAGAAGCGCAATAAGTGATATCCTGCTAGGACTCAGCAGTTACTTGATGCTTTACTCATTTTTGTGCATCGAACAGTGGGATGATTCAGTAACCTTTTCAGCCTGTCGTTTGATTTACAGTGGGAAGAGCCAAGAGGGAGACAAGTTCATTCCTGCTGCTCCCTCATCACCTCTTAGAAAACAGGAAGTTGAGAACCTCAGGTAAGATCAAAAAGTGTCCACTGTGTCACTCTCTTCTGCCCTTATTTCCCTGTCTCCACCTTTTTCCCATCCAACTGGGGCATTTTTCATTTATTTTCATCATCTGTCAGTCCAGACATGGGGCTGCAGAGAGGAAAGAGTGGGCGGGTTAAGGGGTGACCCGGGATTGACACCCTGGTACAGTGACATGTTTATGAGCCCGCAAGCCACCTACTCAGGTTTCCCTTCCCGGAATCTGGCAAGTCTTTTGTGTTCCAGCCAACTGCTGGGAAGCCTGCACCTCCTTTTTTTCCTTTTTTCTTTTTCCCTCCCTCCTTAACCCCTTTAATGATCGGCTTGTAGTAGATCTGGCACTAACAGGAAACAGAACAAAGATGGAGGGTTAAGAAGGGTTTAATTGAGAACACCTCCACTTATGATTATGCTTAGGAAATTTACACAGTGGAGTAAATCACTTCCCATTGTTATCAGAGCTATTATATTTATTATTGAGATCTTGTAGGTGTTAGTCAGTTTGACCGGTCACTTGAATTGAGTGGGTTTAAACAGAGAGCGCCTGCTCTAAACCTCCTGTACACAGAGAGGAACATGTGCAAATAATTTTGTGCCCAAACAAAAGCTTCTAACAGAGCAAGCCCTTTTAACTTAATGAACTCTCTTTTAGGTTTATAGAAAATAAATGCATCTGTTTACTGTGTCTTTACCATTTAAAGAGTTAACTAACATGCTCTGCCTAAGCTTCAGCTAGACTGTACCTAAACGTTGAAGTATTTGGAGTTTATGAGCTGGTGACTTGGTTATGTCAGGTATCTACCACTGTCTTTGCATCACAGATGTCTGGCATTTACCTCTGCTCTTTCATTGGCTGTAAATTAGGCCCCACTCAATACATTTACCCTTGTTTAAGGGTTTGGTTACAGCATGCATGCTTTTCTAGTTTACTAGTCTGAAAATTTATTTAGAATCTTTTGAAGTTAAATAAAAAGTTAGGTGTGTCTTAAAATTAAAAGTGTAGTTGAAACTTACTTGTTTGTTTGTTTGTTTGTTTGATCGATCACAGGTGCTGCATTTTAGCCTGTAGCGCGTATGTGGCTTTGGCCCTTGGGGACAACTTGATGGCACTTACCCATGCAGATAAACTCTTACATCAGCCCAAGCTGTCAGGATCCCTCAAGTAATTCTCTCAACTTACCTTCCATTCTATCCTTCAGAAGTCATTTTTTTCCCATTGTAATGACATTTTAATTGATTGATTCTCATTGGAATGTCAGGAGAAAGACGACATGAATATGGCAGCAAATGATTTGTTTGATTTTACTTGCATAAAGGTCTGAAACTGTTAATAGTGCAAAGCAGCAGTGATTGATTTTTGAACAATACCGGGTGTGCTACTTTGCACTTGGCAGGAATAGCAGTTCATATTTTCTGCTCAGAGAAATTATATTGTTTTGTAGTATTGCTGTGTTGTATAAAAGACCATTGTGTTAGCATGGTTTTATCAGTATAACTTGTCTGGTTTGTAGCTTTGGAGTAGCATTTTGCATGTTGATGATGCTGCGACACCGTGATACACTGAGTAGTCTTTGAAATCCTCAAAACACCACAAAGTTCCATTTTATTGTTTTTGTTTCTATCGATTATTAGTTGTATTTTCTAACATCTGAAAGCATTTGTGCCTTCTCAGCTCTTTAATTCCCTTGTAGTAGAGTCCATTTCTGCTGCTTTTCATAGTCAGTAACAGGTATACTGTCTTTAGGTTCCTGGGTCATTTATACGCTGCTGAAGCTCTGATCTCTCTGGACCGAATCTCTGACGCCATCACTCACCTCAACCCAGAGAATGTTACTGATGTCTCTCTAGGCGTGTCTCCCAGTGAACAAGACCAAGGTAAACTCACTCACATGAACACGAAGTGTGACTCATGCGTCACAGCTGGAGTGTCAACACAAGCACAGCAGCGTTTAGGAATATTTCCTCTGTATGCTTACTGTGATTTTTACACATGTTCTGAACCCACAGGGTCAGATAAAGGAGATTTAGAGCCTGTTGAATCTTGTAAGTATTATTAGCTTCCTATTAAAATCACTCTCTTGACACTACAGCAGATAGTTGTGGGTTTGCTTATTCATGAGTGGTCTGAATGCCTGTATATTTGTGTGTAGCAGGGAAACAGGCTCCTCTGTGTTTCCCCAGTAGTCTGAGCTCTGCCAAGGCCATGATGCTCTTTAATTTGGGCAGTGCTTATTGTCTGAGGAGTGAATACGAGAAAGCACGCAAGTGCCTTCATCAGGTAATGAACACCTGCATACATTCTGCTTGGTGGACTAGGCCCTGTTCCTCATAGCTGGTTCATTTTACATTGAAAAGCTTTTAACATTATTTTACATTTAAAAAAAAACAGTTGGCCTTATTTTTTTTGCCTTTGTAGGCGGCTTCTATGATCAGTGCCAAAGAGATTCCACCAGAAGCTATTTTATTGGCAGTCTACCTGGAGCTACAGAATGGTATGTTCTTAATATCTGATTGTCAAAATACCCAGACTGCCATATTGGAAAAACAATGTTTCATCCCCTTTTTTCTGAATTAGCTATCATTTTGTTTTATTAGTTGAATATTGTGATCAGTAGTGTATGTCCGTGGTTTAGTACATGATGAATGTGATTGCAGGTAACACGCAGCTGGCTCTCCAGATCATCAAACGGAATCAGTTACTCCCGTCAGTGAAGCCCTCGTCCTCTCCGGACCTGCGCAAGAAGCCTCCGCCATTCCAGTCTGTGCAGCCCATGCAGCCTATACAGATGCCCTCTTCCTTCACACAAGTACAACGCAAATGATGCGTGCACACACACTCTACAGTATCATAAACACCTTTTTAACACTTATTTATGAGCCTGCAGCAGAAGGATGGATGAAGGAATGAGCGGTGAGGAGGACAGGATACAGAGGAAAGGTTCAGGGAAGAGCTGCTTCCTGAGAGCTCATCTTCAAATGCATATTCACATCATCTGGGGTCTATGAAATCTTAAATAAATTTTATTTACAGTAATATGTGGTGTGTTTGTTTTTAAAGCAACTACTAGGATGTGGGTTTTGATGTTTTTAATATTTTCACACAACAGCATGAAGTTTATTTGAATTGAACTTTGGTGTGCCTGTGGTCCTTTGTGTACTTCATCTGGGTATGTGAGACCCAGAAAAAATCTGAAGAACAAAAAGAAAGAAATCTAATATTGGATGTGGTACACAAAAATATGATACAAATTGTTGCAGCATTTCTGATCGAGTATTACATGTGTGAGTAATACGTGTTTTACATGTATGTACTACATTATCCCTCAGCAGACGAACCAAAAATATCAATTTCGCTCTGATTCAGACCCAAGAAAACACTCAAATAGGGGCCTGTGTAATGCTGTTACTGCTATAGTAGTCATAAAGCCGCATTTGTAACTGAACCTATTCCACATGTGGTGGTGTTGATGCAAAGTATCAGTGCTACAGACTACCCTGGGGTTTTTTACCCCAGTGCTCATCATGGTGGTCCTGCAAACACACAGTCATACCTAGGGACAGTTTAGGCCTGGTTTATAGTTCACACACCTCTGCAGACTCTGGGCTTTTTTTATGGCGTAATTTGCAAATAAACATGACGTCGACAAACATATAGTAAACTATTTACAAAAATAAATTAACATCCACAAATAAATTTAGATGAACAAATTTTCACATATAATAAATTACTTGTTAACGAATTACTTTTGGGTTTATTTATTTGTGGAATCAGCTGCATGTGGATTATGTACTCATCACTTGCTACGTTTCTGAACTGCCTGCCTTTTTTTTTTTTTAGTAAATTTTATTTGTGAATTCCTGAAACATTTCTCAAATCAAGCCACAAATGTGTATCACTGCGCCAACCAATCCTCTTGAGCTCTACAAGCCCTGCAGGCAAATAAGCTGGTTTTACACTCCTTTGTTGTCTTTGTCCGTCCTCGGTTTGGAGATTTGGTGTTTGGTGTAGACCTACTTTACAATAATGATATTAATATTAATTAGCTCAAGCTTATTTTGAAACAGTGAAGACAATGAATATATGTATGCGCTGTGTTTCTGATCACAGTTCTGGATGAAACAGGAAACTCGGTGCAGCTCTCCACTAATGTCTCAGAAAAGTTGGTGAAGTGACTAAAGTAATGATTTAGCGTGTTCATTTCATTCATAAGTGGTTGAGGTAATTCTTTTGGACGCAGGAGTCACGATGGAAACTTAGGAGAAAAATAAAACACGGATATTTATATTTGGGAAAACGCTGTTTCACTAGGAATACATTTTAATTATACCCACAGTGTAGGTGTGTGTGGTTTTTTAAAATCGGTTATCCCATTTAATCTAGCAGAAATATGCCAAATAGCCAACTGGGAAATACAATAAGAAGAAGCAAGCAGCTGCAGCTGTTCAAAGCGAGTTTAATCTGGCCTGCAGCTCTGTGTCTTTTAATCTGATTGGTTGAGTACGACTCTCTCATTGGTCGGTATAATGTGGGAGTTGGCGAAATGTTGTCTGAGAATCTGATTGGCGGATGCAGACCCAGTGGGGGAAAATACATAAGTGAATGAATTAATTTGTACAGATCAGAGTGAGAAATATTTCTGAAATCTGGCGATCAATAAACAGGTGTTTGTGCATTTCAAACATATATATGAACCATTTTCTGCTTTGTGAAACAAACTAACAAAAAAAAATGCATGTTGTTTTATTTTTTGTTGAACTCGTGTTATTTATTTGCAGTTTGGCACGTCATAGCCTAAATATGTCTGTCCGGCACGTTTACATGTTTACCATCAACATGTTTAGAGATTATTTCTTGCAACTCAGACCTGCTGTTGAATTTAGAGCTCCATCTCAAGTCGAAGATCTTACATTCAAAAATATTTACTCTTCTGAAAGATTGATAAAACTTGAATGTTACGTGTAAGTCATTTCATTCAGTAATTTTCATAATATGGAACTCCATTTGTGTTAAAACGAGAAACTGGTCCTGATTCAGCTCTACATAGTGATATTGGCCACTGCCTGCAATATTTACACTGCTTTAACGCATCAAAACAGTGCATGATGCTCGCGGCAGCCATTTTACTCACGCGTATTTACGAGCAAGCATAACCCTGGTTTTAGAGCAGCTAATCCAGCCAGGCCTAGTTCTAGTGTATAGAACTAGCGTGCTTCTTGTATACGCTTCTACGCTTGTATATGCTTCTTGTATAGTGTATAAATCTAGCGTGCTTTTTTCCTTATTTATACCGGCGTGCTGTCCAATTCTCGAATCTGATTGGTCAGAAGGTGTTGATGAATTTTCTTTAAAAGCAGCTCTAACAATAATGCTGAGCCTCCTGCACTAAACAGGTTTTTCGTGTTCTGTCAATGTACACATTTTGCAGAAGTTAAGTCACTGGCGTATTACTATACTGCAAGATATTTCTTTTTAAATGATTTTAAAAAATCATGTGAATACAAGAACCCTAAATAATGTTCTGCCTGAAGCAGTGTTTCTACTAACATTTGATTAGATCATAACTCCTCATTATTAGTGTGTGTTAATTTATTCTCCTCTTTAACCCTTTTAACTGTGAAATAAATTGCACAGAAACTCTCAGTGCAGATTTATTTGACAAATGTAATCCGACTATACAAACATTAGGCTCATGGTTTAATTGTGCACAGTAATAATCTGGCTATTTATTTGAGCCTTAGAACTTGTTTATTTCTAACAGAACACAATATTACATGACAGCTCCAACATGTCTATTTCTGAGTTATTTAGGTTGGAATTAAACACATTAGATTCAAGTGACCAGTCAAACAGAATTATTACTATAATAACATAATAATAAATATAATAATTTTGGGTTGTGATTTTGGCAAAAACATAGGCCCCAGAGCCTCCACAGACCCCATTATGAGAACTACCTATAAGTTGTAATTACTGCTTGTATTTTACTGTATGTAGCAGCATGTATGCACATTTCAGCATCTCTCTCACAGATTTGTGGCCCATAGAAAATAAAATTCAAGAAAAAAAAAAGAACCATCTTAAAATGCCACTGTGGAATGTGGTCTGATTGGTGGCCTGCACAGGGACCAGTCCACTACGGGAAACCACCTCTGTGTCTCTCTCTTTCTCTGTCTCTCTCTCTCATGTGTGGTCCCTCCCTTTTCTCTATGTCTCTCTTTAGGGTGGCCAAGTTCCCTTTTCCCTATAGGCAGCTCTTTTCTCATGCTAAATCCCTTCACCTCCCCTGTGTTCATTCCTCTCCTCCCCCATCTCTCTGCATTGTTACCCAGATCTCTCCTCTGACAAGCTCTGTCAATGATCTTCCAGAGAAAGTGAGAGGGTGAGGGCTTTGTTCAACCTTTTTAAAAGAGCTCAGCTACTTAGGACACAATGCCTGTGCTCATACTGTAACTCTACATGTTTCCATTAAATAGAGAGAGCTTTTGTTCACAAATGTGTTCCTTAATTTCCTTGCATTGGTTTATGTAAAGTTGTTAATCAATTCTGCAATAAATCTGCTAAATTCCTGGATAAATTATTTGACTTAACAGCTTGGAGTTGGTGACTGCGTTGTGAACACCGTGTCTAACAGAGCAGTGGACTATTTGGGAGTTATAATCTCCAGAATCTTCACCTCATCATCAATCATTAAAGGCTGTTTAAAGACGCAGGCCATCTGTGTGAGACTTGATGCCTTTGGAGATTTTTTTTCTGTCCCTTAATACAATATAATTCTTTAAACCGGTATCTGAATATTTCAATCAGAATAGAAAGATTATGAACACTTAAGCACTTTCAGAGTGAACGATAAAACGACAGTCTTAGACCAACATGAAAAATGTGTTTACGTGGTTTAAATCGGTTATTTTAAGAGGCCATCTGCTTGGCCATTCTGGTCATCCCTGCAATTTGAAGCTTGGCTTTGTTGACCTTTTGGGCAGGGCTCTGCCATGACCTCTGACCCTTTGGTATGCAGGGACACCAGTTCCTCCTGCTACACTGGTGGTCATGCTGGGTTTTGTTAAATGATAATATTAGAGTTGATATGGTAAGGTATGTCATTCATTTATACTAAAGATGACATTAGTTTAATAATAATAAAATAAAATAAAATAAATATAATATAATATAATATAAATATAATATAATACAATTTAATATAATTAAATAACCCTGACAATTCAGCACTACTTACAACAGTGTGAACAGTGAGTTTCTACTGCACTGCCACTTCAAACAGAAAGAAAAGACACCCACACATTCAGGATCCCAACAAGTTTATTTAAGCATAAAGAACTGAACATAAAATAAGAATCTGCATAGGAAAATGTTTAAAGTCAACAAAGACAAAAGCACAAGACTGTAGATCACCAAATAATTCATACAGCCTCCTCTAAGTACAGCAGCCGACCAAAATCCATGAGTATTTTATGTATGGTAAATACTGTTTAGAGAGCAAAAGAGGACCTCGTGGAGGATACTAAATGTTACATCCACCTAAAAAGACAACAGACCTGGAATCTGGCTTTGCTGTTTTGATCCTACCCTAACAGTTAGATTTTAAAGGATAAAACTGATGCCAGGTCTGAGTTTAGGCAGCAATCTCTCCACATGTCCCTTTGCATTTGTCTCACAACCAAATGTGTGATCAAGGAATTAAAAGCTATGATGACTGTAATGAAAGTGTAATGAAAACTATAGTAGAAATGGTTGGATTGTTGCCATCAAGATAAACAAACAAACAAACATTTTGATGAGGAAACATGTCATATTTGTAATATATTGAACATTGAATACATTGTTCATCAATACAGTAACCAATGTAATCTTACACTTATCAAAAATATCTCCACATTGTTGCATTAGTGCTGTTTGACTGATTTAACTGAACTATTTTTCTGAATATGATTTTTTTCCCCTCAGTCTGGGTCTGAAAATGAACACACACAGTAAAATTTGGCTGTGAAGGATCCTGTTGAATTTAAACACAGCAAAGATATTTTTTGTAGATAAATACAATAATGCACACACAAAAAATAGATACTAAATCCTATGGAGTACTAACAAAGGATTTACTGTAAGAAACAAATATTGACTTTGAATCAAATCTCTATAAAGCTACCTGAGTTTTGGGGATTTTTTTTTTCTTCTTCTTAGGTAATACAATCATTAAAAAAAAAAAAAAGAGACCATGCACTTCTGAACTGTTTACACTTTCCTTCTGCTTTTCCAAGATTAGGAAACAGATCAAAAGCTGGAATACACCACAAATGGTGGGAAACCCGTAGAGACGCTGACCAGAAGTCCAAACATGACACAGTATGATGTGACTAGACATACTGAAGGCCAATGTTTGAGCCTGATTAATAACTTCTAGACATGTGCACCCATTTACTGTACTGTTCTGGCACCATATTGTCTAAGAAGTTACAAAACTATTCCTATAATATAAACTAGATTTCCCTAATAACCACCACATATCGAAAATGCACTGATGACATACTGGAGGGTTGTTCTGTGTGGCTGCTCGGTGGAGGCCCTATGCCTCTACGCATGATGGCTCCTGGGTATGACTGAAAAGGTTTTCTTCTTAAGCACAAATCAACACAACTGCTTTTTTCAACTGTACTTGGACATTGGTACATTTTAGTGTAGCTCAGTGTAAATGTTGTGTCAAACATATGAGGACATCAGTGAGGGATTAAATTGGGGGGGGGGCAAATGGAAAACAAAAAAGCAACAGAGCAAACTCTTTGGCAGTTTCCAGTTTGATTAAATTTCAGAAGAGGAAAGTAAAGTTACATAATACAATGCAGCAGTGTTAAGGCATATGAATGTAATTTCTCCTAGTCTCTCCCCCACACTCACACACAGTACCTTGCTCTGTAAAGCTATCCATCAATGACTAATAGAAAACTTGTAGTCAAAGTTGTTCACCACAACATAGGAACATATATATATATATATTTTGGTATATAATAATAAGTGTCTGCTTTTTCTTCATCACCTCATTTCAAATAAAATTACCAACAAGGGCTTTTAAAGCATGCAAATGTTTCTCTTATAGAGATTTCTTTGGTTCTCTGGGGACAGAGCTGCAGCTAAACCTCACAAATCAAACAGCTGACATTAATACTGAAATCAGTGTGAAGATTTCAAAGCAGCAAATTCTCTCATAACTGCCCAATGCTCACACTGTTCATGTTCCACAGCAGCTCTAGCACACGACTAGCACATGTTTTTAACTCGCCACCAGCCTAAATTCATCCTGTGACTCTGGGATCAGGTTCTCCACTGATCTACAATCACTGCATTTGGACCAATGAACAAGCAGGTCAATTAGGCTTTCGAAATATGTCCCTTCATATATAACAGCACAGTTAATGTTACACTCTGCTGAGATACATATTAAGATACTGCAGTGTAAAAGGTGCTCCATAGAGTTGAAGTCGCACTAATGAACTGATTTGATAGGAAACCAATCTTAAGAGCAGCCTCAGAGCAAGTGTCCCACATATACACTTTGTTTTGGCACTTGACCATTCCCAATGGTTACTATTTGGCAAAGTGTAGACTTCTGGGCACCAGAAAGACAAATCTGACTGAGCAAACAGATGCAAAATACTATCAGCATAACACTACAACATAAGGGACTAGGTGTTTTTGTCTACTGAAATGCTGCTGTGCTTTTTTCTTTATTGATACTTTTGAATTTGAATTTGAATGTTCTGCTGTAAAATGGAATGCACAATTGGAGCCTCTATAAGGTCAAATTAAAACCACATAACATTTACCTTGTGAATGTACTTGTCTTTACCTGAGACACACACTCACACCATCATAAAAAAAGAGCTCTCATAAGTTTCATCTGCAGAAGCAGCTTAAAACACAAAATGCCCATCCAGACGAGGAGCTAAACAAGAGCAACACCTGACAGATCAGCTTTGGGATTTAGGCCCTGGAAAGGGCATGTGGTCAGGATATGGCAGGTTCTAGGATGTACATTCTTCATTGTCTCTCAATGAAACTCTCCTTGTAGTTTCCAGATGGGTTTTTCATTGCATGACATTTCTGTAGATGGGTTAAATAAAGGGGAAAATGTTTATTTTCAGGATGTCAGTGCTTGTCTTTTTTGTTGCTTTCAAATGCTTTCTTTTTGATCAACATTCAAGAGAAGCAGGCAACCATTAAATCATTAAAGTGGTTCCCCCACAAATAAAGAAAAAAAAAATCTCTTATTTTAGACCACACTCAGTTGAATATTGATGCTTTCAAACTGTGTTCCACTGACTGAGCAAATGGTCTTTGAGGAGATCTTATTCAGCTCTTACTTTTAGAGCGCTTTCTTGGCCAATAAATAGATTTCAGACATTCAAAAAGGACTTTTTATCAAACTAAACTATGTCGTCCTATAGGGTTTGGATTACATCCAAGCTTGCAGCAACAGCCAGTCAGCAAACCAATGTGCCAACCAATAATTCTGATAATCACTTCATCTTAAATGGTGCTAGATGATGTTAGATTTAAAATATATAAGACATACAAAAATAACCAAAAATGGGATGATTCAATTCAATCCAAGGTCCCAAAAACGATTCAAATCTTCATACAACGATCTCTGCCCCTTTCTTCTTTTTCTATAACAAAGGGAGCAAGTAGTTTCTTGCATTACTCAAACTCTAGGCGTGAATCTATACTAAAAGACCTACCAGTAATTAAAAAAAAAAGCCTTACTAGCCACCCTATAAACCATCATGCATTTCAGGAGACTTACACATCTTTAAAGGAAATCAACACAAAGTGAGGTATGTACAATGAGGCATTTGTACACAGAGGTACATTTAGGTTATGAGGTAAGAAGTTTAGATGAGGTACGACAAATGAAAACCGATTTAAAAAACATAACACAAAACAG
The DNA here is from genome assembly GCF_023375685.1 of Ictalurus furcatus. Taxonomy (NCBI): domain Eukaryota; kingdom Metazoa; phylum Chordata; class Actinopteri; order Siluriformes; family Ictaluridae; genus Ictalurus; species Ictalurus furcatus. Next base: position 18,448,114 of record NC_071255.1, on the reverse strand, counting down.
TAGATTTATCCAAACAGTATCCAAATGTTCCCGCTGACATGCAGCCCTGGTCTACTGCATCACTGTACTCAAACATTCAGGGGTCCTGCCTGTGTTATGTGCACAGTAACAATCAGGAGAAATTTGTGCGAACTGTGCAAATATCAACCAAACATTGCTTCATTTCTTATGTTATGTTCTCTGACGACAAAAAAAATAAAATAAAAATAGCACTGAGGTAGACGTCTTTATAAAACTTCACAGACGCTGCACGCACACAAGAGAATACATTCATACACAAGCTAGATGAGGTAGGTATAATGCAGAGAGAGAAAAATGTTTCAAGAATGCTGGAAAATTCCCTGAGAAAAAAATCAAACAAATAAAGATTTCAAAACTCAGATCAAGAGCAAAATAGCAACACTACTAGCGACCAGTCTTTTTGCTCTACTCCTTCTCTTTGATAAATGGCGTGTGCACGAGATGAACACTTCCGCCAGCAGCGCAAATCATACTACAATCAGGATAAATAGATATAGATGAGTATAAAAGAATCTAACCATTACTGCCATATTTTCAACATTCAGCCATGTTTGCTCCTGATAATTGTGTACCTAAACCTTCTTTTTTCCTCCTCCGCCTCCATATATTTCTAACATTGAACACTAGCTCAAAAGATGAGGATTCGATTGTTTCCAAAGTCAACGGCTACAATCATTCCGTCAGGGGTAACGGCTATACCTGATGGGCGATCCATCTGCCCGAAGCCACTACCCTGAGTCCCAAACTTGCATAAGAAGTTGCCATTGGGTTCAAACACCTGAATACGATGGTTACGGGAGTCAGCCACAATAATGCGATCCTCCTGGTCCACGGCTACGCCTTGTGGACGCAAGAACTGCCCGTTACCTGTTCCCTCAGAGCCAAGAAAGCGAGCAGACTGGCAGTCAGGCCTGATGACGAGCAGGCGATGATTGTTGAAGTCAGTCACCACTAGGTGACCTTCCTGGTTGAAGGCAACTCCTCGAGGCGAGTCGAAATGCTTCCAGAGGGCACCTTCGAAACCATACTTGTTGATGAACATCCCATCAGGGCCGAACAGCTGTACCCGGTGGTTGCGCGTGTCCGAGACAAGAATCTTTCCCTCCGAATTGACAGCTACGTCCCAAGGGTAGTTGAACTGCCCATTTTTGGTTCCCTTTTCACCAAACTTGAGGAGGAACTGCCCATCAAAGGTGAAGATCTGGATGCGGTGATTGTCCTTGTCAGCCACAATGATTCTTCTCTGGCTGTCACAGGCAACCCCAGCAGGTCGGTCAAACTGGCCAGGTCGTGAGCCCAACGTGCCAAATTTGTGGTGAAAGGTGCCACACGGCTTGAAGATCTGTATGCGATTGTTGCTTCGGTCAGCCACGATCACATAGCCTTCCTTATCAACGCAGATGCCCCAAGGTCTACACAGCTGTCCATCACCATCACCCTCTCCACCAAAGGATGCAACAGGCAGACCAATACCTCCGTAGCTGCGGCCAGATTTGACCATGACTTTGAAGGGACTTCCCTCAATGTGCTGGTTGCAGATAAGCACAGAAAGAAGATGCTCTCCTTCACTCTTGGGCAGGTAGCTAACCGTGTAGGTACCATCTTGTTGGTCAGACACATCAGCACTAGAGAGGTTTCCCTCTGGACCCATCAAGACCACTGATACACCATCTCCACCAGACAACCGTGGTTCTCCATCATGGTCATATGCCACTACTGTAAAGGAAGCCAGTTTTCCCTGCAGAGCTCTCTTGAGACCTTCCCCATGGGCTTTGGTGGCTGATGCGAAGGCTCCACTGCTTATCAGGCCCATGGACTGGATGGCAATCAGAAGCGCCTGATCTGGAGGCGTGAACATAATGCGGTCATCCTCCTGTGGCTGCAGAATGCAGCGCAGTGCTTTGAGCTCCTGCAGCTGATTCAGCATGTGCTCACGTGCTAGTAGGATGTCTATGTTGCGACCTTCCTCCAGCACCTTTGTCACTGTGGCAATGGTGCTGTCCAGCTTGGTGAGGTTCTGGTGAAGTTTCTCTACCTGAAGGTACAGAGACTTGGCCTTCACCTGGCGGATCTTTTCCAACTGCATAGGGACATGAAGGAAAGGGCACCAGTTGGAACAGTGAAGAGGAAAAACTGTATCCTATTGTTCTGTGATGTAACAAGTTTGAAAAAAAAAACTACATAATTTCAGATTTGTTTATTTTTTACCAGCAATTACTAATTGCTGGTAATCATATATTTATATATAATGAAATCTCAAGAATAATTCAATAAAACTTCAAGACCCAGTGAACTATGCCTGTGGGATTTACTGGTATTTCAGGATTTATTAAAAAGACCAATGGCATGCCAATGCTCATGATGCCATAAAATTGATTAACATTGTATGGCTTAGTAGTTATATAGTGGTTTGGATGACGACTGATACCATGGTGTTAAAAAAGGGTCTCGGGTATCAAAGCCCAAAGAATGTGTGTGATGTTATACAGAGTGGTGTATACCATAAGTTTCTGCCCAGGCACCAGTGTAACCTTAGTGGCAAGGCAGAATTTCCCTTAAGTGAATAAAGCCACTGTTGCTAATGGTTATATGATCAGGGTTCTCCACAGAGCGGTAAAACCAAGTGCATGTTTACCTTCCATAGCAGCTCACACTCGCGCTCCTCCAGGGCTTTCTTGTGACGCAGAGTGGTAGTCTTCACTTCTGACTGCACCACCTTGGCCTTCAGTTCCACCTGCTCAGCGATGGCTTGCGCTTTCTCAATGCTTAGCTGTGAAGGACATTCAGTCAGATGATTCATCAGTGAAAAATTTATAAAAATCATATACAGCATGCGTAACAATATATAAACATATAACCATACACCACTTACTTCAATGAAATCTAATTAAAACTGTAAATAAAACCTACACAGTGAATTGTGTATTTAAATTATACAGTACAGAGATAATACTTACAAATAAAAATTTTACACATAAATATATTAATTCATCTTCAGTAACTGCTTTATCTTGGTCAAGATGTTGACAGTATTAAGACCGTGCATAACGTGCACACACACACACACACACACACACACACACACACACACACACACACACACACACACACACACACAGATTTCTCCCAGTAAACATGAATAAATGTAAGAGAGCATGAGGGTTCCCTTTGTGATGTTACACAGAGGAGAAAATAGAGGTCAAATTGCAGCATCATGACCCTTAACCCCTGTCCAAACAGTACAATGCTCTGGGACAGGGGATCTGAACAAATCACTCTCTGCCCATCAACTGTGACCTCAATCACACTTCCAACTAAATTATTCAAAGACATAAATATGCACTTTCAGTTATTTCCACATCCTACATACAAGCTGCCCGAGGCCTTTATGCCTTTCAAGTGTTTTATAATAAAGAATCAAAAAAGCTGTACGAAATGAGTTCACCCAGTTTCTGCCCATTATAGATGTACATGTACATGAACAATAGTGCATCAGTCCAAAAGGTCCCGCATCGGTACATCTCTAATTCTTAGCCAAGTAAGTCAGTACACAAGCAAATAAACAAACAAAAACAAATAAATTCCCCACACAACACTCCACATCACTGCAAGAGGCCTGAACAGTCCTCTCTGGTACTCGTGCATTAGAAAACATCATTTACACCTCCCACGTTTTCCATGTTGCGAGTAAACAGTTTCAGAGAACTCTGACTGCTATTTTAAATCAAGTGGGAAACGCATCTGCAACCCGAAGCGCATAAAACCAGTAAATGGGATTAAATAGAGCTGATTTAGTCACAGTGGCCAGCGGTTTGTAGTGGTCCAGACTCTTCATGGTCAAAGCACTTTCAATATGGTGTAACACACTCCAGGAGCTTTCAAGTCCATAAAACGTTTAGAGGCTTCCTATTTAACACCATGTAGTAATAGGATTAGGACAAAATATAACAGCCCAATCGACCACATACAGCTGCAAGCTGGCCTCTCTGCTCTGAGACTGCAGGGCAGTTTTAACAATGAGGAAGTCAGACTTACAGGGCATCACTATGAGCAGCGGATTGGCAGATTTCCAGGTGAATTTAGGTGCTAAAAACAACGACTTAAAGCACACAGTTAATCATCTGTGCATTAGCACTTTTAAAAAAAATCTGTGTAATGGCAAAAGCAGTGCACTTGTTATTAACAGTTAAAAAAAATTCTATATTAAAATTACCCAAAAGCATTTTGAACACTACGTGCTGAGTGAAGCAGCTCGGTTGCAGAGGGGCATCACCCCTCAAACCGAATCACTGTGTTCAGCCTTTCACTTGTAAATTCTCTCTGCTGGGTCTTCCTGATGATCAGCTCTGCTCAGTGTCACCACACACCATGTGAACAGTTCTCTGTGGGGATGCAGCCCCACCTCCCAAACCCCTCAACCCCCTGCTGTGATTCTTTAGTAGCAAAAGCATGAGTGATAGAAACATTTGCACAGTGCTGGACTAATGATCCATCCTATTCAGGCCTTCAGGGCAGTGAATATGGGCAGGCAGGACGCGCGGTACTGCTTTATTCGGGGCCAGAGGGGAAAGAGAAGGGACAAGGGGGGTTGGGGGTCAAGAGCCTGCTAAAAGAGCAACACTGTTCCACTGCTTTCTTTTAAAATACTTTTTTCAGCCTTCAGAAAAATATGCATGCATACATACAGTATTTGAGTGATTCCCTCTCTTTTAAAAAAAAAAAAAAAAACATAAAAAAGGATTGACTACGTGAAATTGCCCTTAGGTACAGTGGATAAAAAAAAGCCTACACACCCCTGCTAAAATGGCAGGTTTTTGTAATGTAAAAAAAAAATTAAACCAAGAACAAAAAAGTTTTTCCACCCTCAATGTGAAATTACAACATATAAAAATCAAACATTTTAATGGGGGGGGTGGGGGGGGAAGCTTACAATATCCTAGTAGCACAAGTGTGCACACCCCTAAACTAACACATTGTTGAAGCAGCTTTTGATTTTATTACACCACTCTGGGTACGTTTACATGACAACGATGTATGAAACACGTTTTTTTTAAAAACGTTTCGTGTATAGATGACAACGTTTTCAAAACGATCCCCATTAACATGGATCCGTGAAAATGATTAAAAAACGCTGTATTATGCATGCCAGGCCAGCAGTTGGTGATGTCATGTTGCAAATAAACACTACGCGCCTGCGCACATAAGCATTCATGACAACGTGTCCGCCATATTGATCCGGGCAAGACTGCCCAATAAACAAATACAAGTAAATGGGGGAGCTGTGGGTTTTTTTAGGATAAAAAGGACAATAACGTTTATATTTCTCAAACGATTTCATGTGGAGTGAAAAAAACAGTTCTGTCTCCAGTTACTTCGAATCTCGATATCTAGACTCGAAAAATTATTAATTGTCATAAGGAATTGTGAAAACTCACGCTTGTCAAGCATAGATTTGGCTTATTTTTCTTGGTTAATAAATGCGGAGGCATCCCTAATGTAATATAATTTAATGTACATGAAATGTGCATAAAGCTTTTTTCATTATGGAAATGGTCTTTTCTTGTGCTCCAGGTCAGAATTCTGTTAACAAAGCTCAATCATTTTTAAGTAACGAAAAAAAAATCTAAATAGTGCATCTTTAAGTACAACTCATTGAGCATCACTGTACTAAAATGGATCAAAATCTGCAAATACAAATCAAATAGTGAGACACTGGCATTCGGTCTGCTTTCTATATTTTATTAGCAATAAAAGGGTACAGATTTACTCCAAAACAGACAATTAAAGATAGCGCATGACATCATTTTCACAAATTCTCGTTTTTGTACGTTTACACAGAGACGATAAAACCCGTTTTCAAAACTTTGCGTTTTCAGGCCCCAAAACGCATTGTCGTATAAACGAACAGCCAAAACGCATAAAAAGTTTGCCGTTTTTAGTTGAAAACGTTGTCGTGTAAATGGGCCCTCAGTCTTTATGGGTAAGAGTCTGTCTAACTGAAGAAAAGCAGCCCTAAAGCATGATGCTGCCACCATAGTTATGGTGTTCTTTTGGTAGTCCTTTTTTTTTGGAATTATGGAATTATTATATCTTTTGAAATCGGTCTCATCAGACCATAAGACATTTTGCCACATGCTTTGGGGTGATTAAGTTAAGCTTGGATGCTTTTTGTGAAAAAGGGTTTCCATCTAGCCTCTCCCTACTCCATAGCCCAGACATGTAAAGGAGATGTGAAGATATTCCTGCAGCTCCTTTGATGTTGCTGTAGGTCTCTTGGCAACTTCCCTGGTAAGTTTTTGTCTTATCCATTTGGAGGGACGTCCTGTTCTTGATGAGGTCACTGTGGCGCTCCATTTTCTCCACTTGTTGATGATGGCCTTCATGGTGTTCCAAGTACATCTAATGTTGTGGAATTTTTTTTTGTACCCCTCTCCTGATCGATTCCTTTCAACAGTGAGACCCTGTACAGGCTTTGTAAGCTCCATGTAGAGCATGGCTTCAGCAGTCAGATGAAACCAGGAAGATGTGAAGAAAATTCTACAGAAGCAGCCGGTCTTTATTTTGGGGTTAATCAGAATAATATCATTGATGAGAGCTATTTGATAATTACTTTGGAACATGAGATTGAATGTGACTGGTTCATTCTAAACACAGCCACATCCCCAATTATAAAAGGGAGTGCACACTTATGCAACCAGGTTATTTTCCCCTAAAATGTTTGATTGTTGTTCATCGTGGGGCGGCTGTGGCTCAGGTGGTAGAGCGGGTTGTCCACTAATCGTAGGGTTGGTGGTTCGATTCCCGGCCCGCATGACTCCACATACAGAAGTGTCCGTGGGCAAGACACTGGATCCCAAGTTGCTCCCGATGGCAAGTTAGCGCCTTGCATGGCACCTCTGCTACCACTGGTGTGTGTGAATGGGTGAATGAGACAGTGTAAAGCGCTTTGGATAAAAGCACTATATAAGTGCGCCATACTTAGCAAAAAAAAAAAGAAACGTCCCCTTTTCAGGAGACTGTATTTTAAAGATCATTTTGTAAAATCCAAATAAGCTTTACAGATCTTTATTGAAAATGGTTCAAACAATGTTTTTCATGCTTGTTCAATGAACCATAAACAATTATTGCACATGCACCTGTGGAACAGTCCTTAAGACACTAACAGTTAGCAGGCGGTAGACAATTATGGTCACAGTTACAATACCTTAGGACACTAAAGAGACCTTTCTACTGACTCTGAAAAACACCAGAAGAAAGATGCCTAGGGTTCCTGCTCACCTGCATGAACATGCCATAGGCCTGCTGCAGGGAGGCGTGAGGACTGCAGATGTGGTCAGAGCAATAAACGGCAATGTCTGTAATGTAAGACGTCTAAGACAGTGCTACAGGGAGACAGGAAGGACAGCTGATCGTTCTTGCAGTGGAAAGTTACATGTAACCATGTCCCTGTCCCCCCCCCCCCCCGGATGTGTTCGAGAACGTCCAAATGCCTTGGTGGAAGAGTGGAGTAATATCTCAAAGCAAGAACTGACCAATCTGGTGCAGTCCAAGGGGATGAGATGCACTGTAGTATTAAAGCAGCTGGAGGCCACCACATACTGACTGTTACTTTAGATATTGATTTTTGATTATTTTGATATGAACTGGCATCCCTTCCAGGGTCTATTCCCATTCCCTGGACAGACTCTGGATCCACCACCCTGACCAGGATAAAGAGCTTACTAGAGATGAATAAATGAATAATAAACAGGAGGGTTCGATGTCAAATCTGTAGCATAAGCAAACATCTGTCCACACCAATTCAGCCATCTGTGTAAATAAGGCCAAGTTGTTCCAGTTGTAACTGAACATACACTGCCAGTCAAACGTTACTGAACGTTTCTATTTTTACAGTTTTATTACAGTTTAATCACTATTATGGCCACAGACCAAACACAATGGTACAGAACAGCAGTTAAATAAGGAAACAAATATTTGTGTGACATTAACCGGTCGCCCAGATCGTAATGTACCTCTAAGGTAATTACACTTTAAGGCTAAATCTATTAAATCTATAGATAAAAGACACACAGACAGTGCTAGTATTAACTGCACAACATAAATATGTGCTCTGCTAAAAGTGATGTAGATTCCGGTCTTTTCTAATGAGGGTCAAAAAAGAGAAAAACAGAAATGATTCTACATTCCATATAATAAATCAAATGATAATTTGATAATGACAAACCAACACTATAAAAAAACAAAACAAAAAAAAAGGAACATATAAGAGAACATATACAAAATATATAAAGTGAATAATTACTAGTTGTAAGTGTATGCTGACTAACCTGCACGGCCTGTCGTCCCTGCTGTGCATCTGCAAGCAGCTGGATGGTGAGCGCTCTGGAGTCATGCAGCACGTCCTGCAGGTAGGACACACTGTGGCCCACATGTCTCCCCACACTGCACTCCCTACAGATGGGCACAGAGCAACTCTCGCAGAAAAAACGCAGCACCTGTGAAAAAAACAATGACAGACCATCACCACAACAATCACAATATTTGCCATTAAATCAGCCTGCACTCAGAGCAACATTCACAATGAAATGATGGGGTCCATGCCCCCTGCTCCCTGGGATAGGGTCCAGGCCCATGTGTAGGATAAGTTGTACAGAAAATAGATGGATGGATGAAACGGATTTCAAGTAGAAAGATGATCTGCCTGTTTTAAAGCACCAATCAGCCAAGAGAATATAAAATCTGGAAGTTATTTCGGGAAATAATAGCAAAAATCAACAAATCACAAACGTACAAGTCAGTCTATATGCCATGAAAGCTAATAATACTGACAAAGCAGCCTTATCAGACCAAACATGGTGTACGGGCCACAATGTGGATAGACCTACAGCAAGTGTTCATTCTAATGACAAACCCATACAAGGTCCCTTAAAAACAAAACATTCATTATTGTATATTAGACACAATATTTCTTAATAAGTGATGTTCCCAGAGCAGTGAGAACAAAATTATTTGACAGACTGCATTATTAGAGTATTTACAATTATTATCTTTAATATACAAAAAAAAAATTTAAACTGACAATGTTGATTTGCACATCACTTTGTCATATTATATATCATATAGAGCAACATTAGCTTAAACTAAGAAACATGGAACCTTCTATGCCAACAGTCAAAAGAGAATGAGGGGTAAATGGTAAGTAGTAGTTTTAAATAAATATCATTTTAATAATGCTCTCTGGAATATGATCTTGAGCTACTCAAGAGGGTAAAATTCACACACCTATATAAATATATTCTACAAATGTAAATATATTCTACATTTTTGAAGCTAAATACATACTTTTAATAGATTAGTAATGTGTAAAAACATATCTCTATAATTTTAGAATTAACAAATTACAAACCAAATTACACTGAAAATCTGCTTTTAAAAGGTTCATAAGAATAATACAAAACATATAAATATAAAAAATACCATAACTGAGTACAATTAATTACTTAAGATATTGGTGAAAATTTGCTCAATTTAAGACAAAAATATAAAATAAAATAAAAAATAAAATAATAATAATAATAATAATAATAATAATAATAATAATAAACTGGGATATAAGGGTCATATTTTAAAATTATACACAATGTACCACCACAATCTGTTGTAAGGTCAGTGACTGACTAGTAACACCATAAATTAGTTCTTCCCACGATATTACCTATTTAGATTTAATTTAAGGATAATAATTTAAAAAAGAAAAACAGCCAAAAATCTAACAATATTATCAATTTATACACAAATAATGTCCTGTTTGCGGGAGTGCTGGTTTGCAAACACAGATTGAGCTTATCAGAGCTCAGACAGCGTGCCTGATGTGACACAAAGGGGAGGTCCAACTTCTTTCAAGCACAAAACAGTCATTCCTGCTCTCAGTTTCCTGTGTTCTGATGGCTTGGTGATGGATTGCTCAAGTCCTATTGTCCTGCCATTCATTCATGCCTTTTAAGAATAATTTCATTGTTCTTTAAAGAATGTCCATCCATCAAAAGATTAGATAGTACCATTAAAGCCTTTAGTTCTTTTTCCTTCTGGACCAACATCACAGAATCTGTAAATGTAGGAAATGCTTCTTCACAAATAAATAAATCTGCATTTCAACGCCAACACCACTCACATGCACCTATATTTCACGCTCCTATACAACACTCTCTTAAGAGCCCTTTACACGCTCGCATCTGAATGTAATATCTTTACCAAACGCCTGATCAAACACTAAGTCTCCACTGTCTGCAAGCTGAAGCAGCTGCCAGTAAACTTAGAGCTGTGATTGCACTCAAGTTACCTGCTAGTAGTTGGCCCTCTCCCCGTGGACCAGATGGCCTCACTGTGGCAGTGTGTACAGAGTTCATGTGGAAGTGTTTCCTGGAGGGGGAAAAAAGCCTTCTGGAAGGACACAGAAAGCAGAAAGACCTCCAGAGTTGGAGTGGGAAGTCTAACAAATCCTGAATTACTGTCCATCTGGATGAAGCCACAACAAAGCCTCAGAACAATACAACATGAAAGACAAAGGGAGGCCGCAAAAGCACCAAGCTACGTTGCTGGAGAATAGACTGTGTTTAAATACTGAATAACCATATATAGCCCATTATAGCCAGCACTAAATCTAAACAGTGTACAAAAAAAAAACTTCACTGAAACAGTTAGAAGTGTTGGTGATGTGCGTTATATGCAGAACTGCACTTTATGTACTCAAGTATGCAATTCACATCCTGAAGAGACTGGTGGGTTTTACTACAGACTCCTTTTAGTTTCTAGCTGACCCTTTCAACCTTACACTAAAGCCAATAATCTCAGTCAATATAAATCTTTGTCAAAGCATTCATGTTCCCTCTCTTTGTCTCAGTCATTTACTCATCGTTCTTCCTTTCATACATATCTTCCATACATATCGTCATACTATATTTCGTTTTTAGTATAAACAAACTCATGTGCTGTTATATGAATCGTTCTCTGTTCATATACTGCTGAAAATGACACGAAGAGGCACATGTTAGGTAGCAACAGCTTCTAAATATGTGCCAATTTTATTAGAACCAAAATGTCACGTTCAAAAAATGCAATTATCCCTTAGAACATGTAATGAGGACAAGATATGATGTGTTCTACATCATGATTTCCCCATTGATATCAATAAACAGAAGGAATATCAACTGGTTAGATTACCTAAGAGAGTAAATATCTGCAGGTAATTATTAATATTGTTCCCAGTATGAGAGAAAGCAAGTCTGTGTTTTTGCTGATAATAGACTTCATAGGTCTAAAAGACTGCAGTTATGTTCTACATAAAATGCGAGATTATGGGTAGGTACTGGATAAAGGTCTCATTTTACATAGTAGTAATAAAAACTTCAAAACATAAATTCTAAGAAATAGATACAAACTGTTCACCATGAAGAGTGTTTTCATTGCAAGGTAAACATTTTCATTTTAATATCCAAAGAATGGATACTTTCTTCTTTTATGTTTTATTATGTACACAAATGGACACGTTTTATTTGGTGAAGCCTCAGTTCCACAAATAAATCTTTTTTGTGAAAATGTTGAATACAAAAAATAGTTTCTTAATTTTGATATCTAGTGTTTCAATACTATATACACACACACACACACACACACACACACACACACACACATACATACATACATACACACACACACAAAACTCTCTATCCAAAACTCTCTCTGTTGAGCTGTATGCGTATTCCTGCTGCCCGACATGATGTAGATGCTTGATCCTGACACACTTCTACTGTTGTGGCTCCTCTCACCCTTCAGACCTGCCCAATTCATCCTCATACTACTTCTACCTGGAGCCTCTGCACTGGTGAATCAGCTTCTACTACTGTGGATAGTCACCCTAAAGTTTTACACTTCCCAAAAACAATTTATGCCCAACACTCTCCCTTACATCAGTGAATTCTCTCATTTTTATACTAAACACTCTTGTACCTAGACCGCTGTTGTATTCATAAAGATTGCCTTGTGTCTTTACTCTCAATATACTCATACTGAACATCCTTTCAACACACTCTGTACTGTTTGCCTTTACTCTTCTACAGCTGTACACTGTAATTACATGGAATCTCACAATCCGGAAAATAGGTTACCTTTAGAGTCTGGTTCCTCTTGAGGATTCTTAGTCATGCTGTCCAGGGACATTTATCCTGCCACTGTTGCCGCTGGCATGCTCATTGCAGGATTTATTCATTTAAATCTAAATTTGTATTTCTGTAAAGCTGCATAGTGACAATGTCTATTGTTAAAAGTCCTATACAAATTAAATTGAATCTAAACTGAATCAAATTGCCTTAAACATCTCTACCTTTTTGACATTTCCAATCATTCTTTGACAACAGGAGTATGGATCTATTCAGAGCACTAATCAACAAGTACAAGGAGACACAACTATAAGCGCATCTAAGAGCAGTACATTAGGAGTGGAAAAAATGAGTAGCTTGGTTTAACCTTAATGCCGTTCATACAGGAGTAAATGAAAGTCTGCTTGTTCATGTTCACATGTTCCTCCTTGCAGATTTATTAGACACTTGACCACTCGACCCTGATCTTTAGTGCTCAAAAAGGCAAACATCAAGAACTCCAGTGCTGAAAAAACAACATCGGCAGATTAAAAAAAAAAAAAAAGACCACAAAATCTCAGATACTTATTTAACTTCATGCCACCTGGACAGGGAAATGCAATCAGTGATGTTATAAAGTGCTAAAAAGAGCAAATAATCACCTTCATATACAAATTGTGTTGAAAGCACTTCTTCATTTAATAATTTGTCTACATGACTAAATTATCAATGAATTATTTACACAGGGTTATATAGACTGTTTGCTTAATATATCTACAGACAAGTTAAAGGAAAAGCTAACAAGTGTTTTGGTAAGGTGTACGGCCACCACGAACTACCAGATCAGCTTTAAATGCACTTCAATACAGGAACTGCATTGGAGATTATGATCACCACTCTTCCCTCAAAAAATAAAAATTCCCTCGGTTGGTGTTTTGACGATTGCGTTGAAGCACAGTCTAACACATCAGTCCAAAATCACCCACTGGTGTTCAAGTGGGTTGAGATCTGGCGACTGTGAAGGCCATAGCATATGATTTACATTATTTTCATACTCATCAAGTCATTCATTATGCTCTCATGTCCTGTGGATTGCAATGGCATTTCCATCTAAAAGGACAAGTGGGTCTTTGTCACCCATCTGTATGTATTTACAAGATACAATCTAAGGTTGTGACAAGTTATACAAATCAGTTGGGTATTGTCATGCTGCGAATTGTATAAGTAAGATGGAGTCGGATTTTTTTTTTACCAGTAAGACTTGTGTAGATTTTACAAGATGGGGCTGTTTAAAGATGTTTAAATGTTTTGTACATTCAGCTGGAGAGATCCGTGTGAATCATCAGCTGAAGGTTGATTTGTGTCCAATCCAGTTATCTAGCAGCTGAAAGGTTAACTAACTAATGTGCATAATGTCTGCTGGACAATACAGAATTGGGACTTGGGGCTTTATGTATTTGGGAGTAAATGTATAAACAAATGGTGTCAACGTTATTGTATTTCACATTGTAACAGTAAGAGCTACAATTCTACCAAATGCTTTGCTCAAGACACAGTAATTGCATGAATAATTCGTCTGTCATGGGAAAAACTTAAAGAGTATTACTGATGTAGTGCAGAACCTTTCTGACAGACCGAACATGACAAGCCAAGACAGGACGAACAGCTCAGTCTGCATTAGAGGAACTCTCCAGCTGTAGAAGTTACCCAGGCTGATTCTGCCAGTCCAGATGAGAAAAAAGTGGAACAGGAAGGTTGTGCTACAATACCACACAATGCCAACAAGCACTTTATTCACTGCAAATATTGCGCTACATTACTGTCTCCTGAGCAATAGTGAGCAGCTGAAGTCCAGAAGCAGGAATGAGGGAATGGTAGTCTTTTCTCTGGTCTGAAGTGCCTGATGGAGGAAATCCCCTCATACTTTGAGGATGAAAAGAGAGCCTGGGAGATATTCCAACAAACTAAGCAGGCACGTAATGGTAGAGCTGAAATAACGTATATAGAACATATGGTCTATCCACTATATAATTATTATAGCTTCACTTTCACATCATCAGTCTATAGGTGATAAACCCATTCTGTATACGTTGATGGAAAATATGAGCAGTCAAGAGTCGTATATCTTTCCTGACACCTAGGTCCATTATTTCCAGCATGGAGTCCAACAATGGTGTTAATGTTAAGGCCTATAAGCCTGGTCTATGCTGTTCTACAAAGATCACCCACTAAACACTGACTCTAAATGACCAAAAAAAAACCCCACCAAGTTCATTTTAAACCAAAAAGCAGTAAAAGCCATCTGACGAGAAACAGATAACTTGATAGATAATCACTACAAATGAAATAAGGATTGAGGAACAGCTGGGTGCTGCTGTAAACCTCAATATGACACTTTTTACTGGCATGTGAAACTGGTTTTCAATGTGAACAAAACAAGAAGAGGTAAGTGTTCCACTGCAGGCTGTGGTCTTTGCAGTGGAGGTGTGTGTAGGACTATGGGATTAAAAAAAAAAAAAAAAAAAAAAAAAAAAAAAAAAAAAAAATACATTCCCACCCACTACCTGTAAAAATTATGACCAATCCCAACTACTTTTGCTGTTCTCATTGTTTGCACCTGCCCACACTATTCTAAGGTCTGATGAGCTTAGATGGTTCTATTTCTCAAAAATATAGACAATAAGCAATCTACACTATTATGAACCTGAACAGGATAACGCAGTTAGTGATGATGAATGAAAGAAAACAATAAACGTGTGAGCCTTGTGAGACCTATATAGGCTTTCATGTTAAAGAGCACCTATTATGGTTTTGAAACATGCCTAATTGTTTTACAAGTCTCATACAATAAATTTAAATGCATCCAAGGCCAAAAAACACTTCAATGTGCTCATAATTTACTAATAATTTGCTCAAAGTCACCAACAACTCGTTAAATGATTCGTTCTAAAGGACTCATTCTAAACTAGTCCTTTCAGAGAGCATACTCTGCTCTGATTGGTCAGATGTCCCAGTCTGTTGTGATTGGTCTACCGCTGTTCGCGTGTGTCAAAAAAGGGAAACATCCACTACCATAACGAGTTTCAGCTCCGTCTGTCAGCGAGCTCCAATGGAGACCAGAGGTTAGTACAGAAAGTAAGTCTGGAATTACTAACGACTCATTTCAGCTGTTCAGAATTGGTTCCTTCTTTTGGGAGTCAATAACTCAAGTTTGTCGTGCGCTTTGATTTTCTAAACTTAGCAGACATTTTTACATTCACACACAGCTCTATAACACTGCATAAAAGGTAATATTTGAAAAAACCATAATAGGGGCACTTTAATGAATATGGCTTTTCTGTGTCCCAAGAGCTTCATAGCTGAATGCCTACGCAGAGTCAACAACATCCAGTCCTATAACTTTATTTGTTTAGTGCTGCAGGATATGGATCCTGATGCACACCTCTACTTTGTAGTAAGTTTGTTTTGTAGTTTACTGGAGAGCTTTTTTCTGATATGACGATGTATATTGATATTATTTTTGGTCTGCAATAGAGTTACTCCTGGGTTCACGGCTGAAGTAAAATTCAAAACATTTAAGTGTATCTAATATTTTTTTTATTTCAATAGAGACCAACATATGCAATATGTTCTTTAAATAAATATGGATGGCTATTCCTCTGAAGTTCTGTGGCAAACCACACAAATCAACAAAAACCGTGACTGCTCTTTAATAATCCCTCTCCAGAAAACACCATTCACAGCCCCATTCACACACACAAACACACAGGCCTGGGCTCAAAGGAAGAGACATAACCACATCCCCCACTGCGTTAATAAGGTCAATTTACAATACCCGAGTATACAAACACCTTGTCTGGAAAGCTACAGAATTAAGGGTTGTTTTTTTACATAAAATATTGAATTCCAATGCATTAGATGAAACACTATTAATCCAAATCTGTAGATCTATGAGATCAGAGAGCACTTCAGAGGAAATCCTCTGAATTGGAATCAGATGCTCTTTCACTCACTCTTGCACTCACATGCCTGCACTCTCACTCTCTCACAGGGAGGTGGCTGCCCACTTACATGACCTCACTGGCTGTTCATAAGAGGCCAAACAACGTTCCAGCGTGCACACGCACACGTGTGTACACGTGTGTGTGTACAGCCCTATAGACCCAGCAGTAGCTGTCTTGGTCCAGCTGCATACCTCCTTCCAGAACTCCATTCAGAAATCTAGAGAGAAACTCTGAAACTCAACCCAAAACTGGACTGAGAATCTACAAGCAGACAAAATACATTTGAGCAGAAGATACCTGTAAGTGTCCACAGCCAGATTGTTTTAAATTAATGTTTTACAGAGACAGATAGACTGATGTACTTCACTCATCCCCCAAAAGAGAAACTACACTACAATAGCTGAAGAACACAGGACATAAACTAGAGTATAAATACACCTAAATGCACATTCTGCACGTTTACATATACACAGCAGTTATGGCATCAGTTCACAAACAAGACAACCTGCATAAACACATCATTGGCTTTTCATTTGGTGTGTGGGAGATGTGAGGTTAGAGGTTTAGCGTGAATGAAAATGAAAGAAAAAAAAAAATCAAGCAATACACCATCAGGTCTATGCAAGTGAATGATAATTAATTTAAATTGACATTCTGTCTTATTGTCTATTCAGAGGGACAGAGGGCAGGATAGTACACGAGGAAGCTTCCATCTTGTGAAACCTGACAGCAGTAGACCTTGGTGGATGTGGTGGTTAAGAGTTCTCCTGGATATCAATTCATGGAGCGGACATGCAGAATTGTTTTCCAAACCTGCTACCATTCTCTTCTCGATCACTTCATCCAGTGACTTCAGACTAGTTTATTGAAGTGCTTTGCCTCAAAGTGAGTATTAATCCCATTCAATAATAAACAATTCACTGGCTGAATCCCTGAAGCAAGACAATGAGATTGTATAAAGGGCTCTGGTCATGCACTTAAGTGTTATCTCCTCCTTTAACACTATTAGATGCTCAGACGCTTAATGCAAACTTATACCTAATGGCTACAGACACAACAGCTCCAAGAACATGACCTCTAAAGAAGTGAAAGTGAGGGAAGCAAAAGGGGCTGAATCTCATAATCCACCATGTCAAAACCATGTCTAATACTCACCTAATTAAAACCACAATCCAAAGAGTGAGGCTGGTAGCATGTTTAACTCCTACAGTTTATAGAACTCTAAATGCTTCAAATACCGTACATATTATTTACACTACTCATAAAGAATGGGCATACAAAGCAAGGTCATTGTATTTTTGGGAGTAATCAGTCTCAGCCTGAGACTCATTGCCCCACAAGATAATGTGTCTGAGTACACAGGTTAAAACACTATTTATATGCACTATTTAGTTGTTCCACAAGGTGGCAGCAATCACCCAGGACTGTTGATTGTTAAGGTAGTTGAAGAAAAAATGGAATAAACGGAAGAGACGGAAACAAGTGCCGGTTAGAAAGTACCCATATTTGTATAATTCTAGCCTTAAAGAGTATAAGGATTTGTATATGGTGCTAATCGTGGTGAGAGATTGCCCAAGCATTGTTCTTCTTGTTGTTGTGATTCTTCTTCGTTGTCGTCCTTCACGTCAGAAGACCTGCTTTACTGCTCTGTACTGACTCTCGTAGGCCAGGAGGGGTAGTGCACGTTGTCGTAATGCGCATGCGTCCTCCGCCTTTGTACGTGGACATGTCGAATGGCGTATACTTTGAAATGCTATGTGTACGACTGTGCGCATATGCTAGCGTACGCTAAAAAAAAAAGGAAGTATACCAGCTCTTTTATGCCGCAAGATATGGTCACAGTAATAATAATAAAAAATAAAAATGTATATTTTATATATATATATTTTTTTATATATATATATATATATATATATATATATATATAAACACAGAAAAGATGTGTGTGAAGCACCAGTTAGTAAATGAGAATCTCTGTGTTTCAGATTGAAAGGTCCGTGGTTAGTCATTTCCCATGTTGGTCAAATTGCCTCTTCCTGTGAGAGCATGCAGTTCTTGGCGACATTTATAGATGAAACACACCAGACTCTGAGTAAGGTAGAGGTCTGGCTTCCGAGACTAGGAAATAATAAAACTAATAAAATCCAAATGTCTAGAAATTGCCTCCAAATATGTGTTATTTATTACGTTAAGTACAAGTGTGACATATTTGCAGCCACGTGAACCAGTAAATTTATTTAGTAAATTTTTAAACTAATGTGAAATGATAGCTTGACAGAACGAAGTACGTTCTATCTGGGAGTGTCTGTAGGCATCAATCTACAGAGAGTCCCCCTCAATGTGTTGACCAGTCCACATTCCTCTCCAAGGACCGACTCCATCAGAGAAAACCGTTTCAGGGAAATACTCTCATACCAGACAGATTAGGTTCTTGGTTCCTTCAGAGTTTGGTTTGTTTAAAGTATGGCCTGCCAGATTCTGTATCAAAGAGGAGTGCACATGAAAATGGTTAAAAAAAGAGCAGCACAGGGATATGGAGTCACTAGAACAGGGTCATAAAAGGCATGCTCAAAGGCTTTTCAGGACTGCTTTTACACAACCCCCTGCCAGAAACCGGAGCCTTGCCATGAGGAGCTCTCACAGCAACCATGAGATCAAGTTAAAGAGTGCTTGGACTACTTAGACTGACAGCACAAATGATTGGTAATCTCTCACAGTAATGGATATCCTAAGCTTATATTTAGTGTGTTGGAATTTCTGCCACGATCTGTACGTTTTTGTTGTTATTCTATTTGAAGCTTAATTAACACTAATTGTTTTCAATGCTAGCTATGTAGCAGTAGAGGAGGAACAGTTTAAAGTTTCCTGTCCAAAACTCCCATTGAGCTTTTCTTTGTGGTGCTGTTTCCGTCCTGAGATTGTAACCTACGTTTGCACTAGCAAGTTGCACATCTTGCTTGCAGTTTGTCTCTTGTGGGTGTGCACTGTCCTTCCAAGCTTTATTTTACTTCTTAATGCATATATACACATTTAATGAGATGATGTATATATGATGAGGGAGAAAGAAAAAAAATAATATATATATATATATATATATATATATATATATATATATATATATATATATATATATATATATAATTTTTTTCTTTCTGTTTTGTGGTCAGTGGTCATTTTGTTGCTCGCTCTTATGAATGTAGGGTTAGAACACAGTGACATCAGCATCACTTCTAATAGTCTAATATTTCAACAATTTCATCCAACATGTGTTCCTACATTTAAAACAATTTTAAAATGTCCTTTTTTAGATGATGTTTTAAAGCAAATGTCTAGCTAACAGCCAGGCTCTCATATCATAACAGTTACATTAAACACTATCCTCCCATAATGATGCACAATAATATGCTCATACTGCATCCAGGGAATAAGCATACAGTATATTTATCAGTAGGTTAACTAGCAGCAGTGGTTCACATTTGTATGGTCTTACTGTTGTTAGTAATTTGGTACCTTGACAGTGCACTGATATCTGATGCAGTACTAGACTATAGATAAGATTTTAATATTCACACTTGCAGGTTTTCAAACAGCTGTCTGTGATGTTATATTTATCAGACTGGATACTGTAGAATACTCGCACAAACCTGCCACACATTCTACTCTGCCTTGTCCTTCAACCACTATTACCTGTTTGCTTTGGCCTAACCACCACCTGAAACTGCATCATCCAGATCTAAAGATTAGAGATTAACTACAATCTGCTCTCAGTGACAGACCTCTTGCTCAGACAAGCAAAAAGATAGTAAGTTAGCAATCCACGGCATCCATCTCACTAATTACCAGTCCCTTCCTTCAGGCATGAACACTAACTGGCAAAACAAGATGTTTGAGACGCACAGACCACGAACCGTGTGTAATAACTGATTGTACAAAACACCTGCACCTGCTTACTGCTACCTATTGAGTGACTAAGAGCTAGTCCTCGTTGATGATTTTCACTATGCTAGATTCTGTGCAGTACCATTTCTGCTGTAACCTGAATGCGCTCCATAATACACACACATAGTAATGACAGGACTTACTGTCTGAGCTGTACATACTGTACCAGCTGAATGTCCTACATGGAGCAAAAAATTTGGTGAGCTTTAATATTTGCAAAGTTAGCTAATTCATTTAACTTTCTTTCTGCTTGTTATATTAGCATCTGACTTGAGCAACAGCCAATTTAAATTCCACAAGAAAATCTTATATGAGCAATACAATTCAGATTCAAGACTGTTGTACTAGTTAAAGGCCAAGTGTTATTAATTTGTCCTTTTTTATTGTGATGTTTACACAAAACATTTAACCCCAAAGCAAGTCAAAATGAACTCAAAGATCTCAAAAGCACATCAGATTTTTTTTGATTTCCGAAATGTAAACTAAGCGCCGAGTTGGACGACAAGGCTCACCAAGACCGCACTAGATTCTGTTTTGTTTGCTCGGACTGCAGTCAGCTGGTCAGAGGTGTAAACTGAGCTCACAAAACATTACTTTCAAACATGAAGCAAAAGTAAATGCACAAACAAGCTTCAGGGGTGACAACATTTTTGTTTGACAAGTAGTGAGAGACAATGCGCACAAACTTGGTTTGCTTTTGCTTGCTTTGGGCTACACCCATGCTTGAAAGTCAAATTTTTTTAAACTTCTTAAAGGTGCGGAGGTTTTAAAGTTTGACCCTTCAAGCTCTGCTATCACTGATGTTGTGGAGTAAAGTGCAACGCTTCATGAGCCTCTGCCGCTTGTTACTTGTTACGACAGTAGAAGCTAGCTGGCTAACATTAGCTGGTGTGTTAAAAAAATAAAATAATAATAATTAATTAATAATACAAAAAAACCCAACCAGGAATGTGTCTTGTTCTTCACTGTCATCTAGCTAGCTAACATTTACCTTGTTACGGTTTGCCCGTCTCGATTCTCTCATAATGGACACCAACAGCACATTAATCCACCTGAACGTAAGCAGTGACATTAGTACACTATGTGGAAATGTACAACTAATTTTCCACAACAAGCCAAATCAAATGGTTTGAGTCATAGCATTTTATGACATGAATACACACAATCTTGTCCAGTAAATAAATTAATGCATGCATCGCTAAGAGATAATCATTAAACAGCAGGTATATCCCTCCATGCCTGCTTCAAATAGCTGACTATATGGTGGTCCTTTATCACTAATAGACAATAAATCAGGGTGTCAAACTGAAATTCCAACCAGGCCACATGAGTCGTTCTCTTAAGCCTCTGAAAGTTTTGTCATGTCCGCTGAGGATGCCACTGACTCTACTGTAGTAACCGTTTCAAACTAGGAACTGGAATTTTATGTGGAGAACACATGAGTGGAGTGATACACACAGTGAAATGTGTTTGTATAACCAGCACTGAAATACAAGCTAACTGGTACAAGCCAGTTTTTACCCGACAAAAGGTCGCATGGATTCTGACCTCTGACCTGGTGTTCATACACTGCAACCCATTACCAGGGGAAAAGAAATTACACAGAGAGAGAGAGAGAGAGAGAGAGAGAGAGAGAGAGAGAGAGAGAGAGAGAGAGAGAGAGACAGAAAGAGAGAGAGAGAGAGAGAGAGAGAGACAGAGGGAAACACACACACAGGGACACACACACACACACACACACACACACACACACACACACACACACACAGGGACACACAGGGACACTCACACATACACACAGGGACACTCACACATACACACAGGGACACTCACACATACACACAGGGACACTCACACATACACACAGGGACACTCACAGAATAGGCAGAGTAGGAATGTAAAAGACTGCTAATGGTCAGTTGTGCTCACTCTTACCAGACTACAGGCTGCACTAAACCAGCAAACCCAAACACAGCACCACATTCCTTTCTTTATGGCACCATTTCAAACACGAACACTTTCAATGGTTTAGGGGGAAAAAATAAAAAATTCAATTTCTTCTGATACAGGATACGAGTCAAATTAAATGGAAAGGAATAGTAATTTACAACTTTTGAATGGTTAACTCTGTTATTTAAGTATCTTATTCTTTAAACTAGCATATAAAGTAGAGCCAGCAGAAAATGAAGCAGGGTCAAGAACACGTGCCTCTTTGTTCTGTGGGAAATGTTACATAATAGACAAGCTTCTGTCACACTCATTAATGACAGAAATTAAAATATTCTAAACAGGGTAGATTTTTTTTTAAGTGAGAGATAAGACAGGAGCAGAGCTAAAGAGAAGACAGCATAAAGAGACTGTGTGGTGTGTGTGTGTGTGTGTATAGATGAAGAGAGTATACGATATCTGCATTGCTTCTGGAAATCATCATCATCACTCTACTGCAGCAAAAAAGGATCTGACTGTTTACAGAAATGATTTCAGACTTCACCCAGACCTATCCTCTGCTCATGCAAACACACTTCATTTCCTTCCATATAATGATATAGAGGTGCATCCGTCCTACATACTGTCTCCCAGTGAGAGGATTTCTTTATTTTACACCAATACCTGCTTATCCACTACAGTTGCTGAGAATACACAACCTGCACATTTCTGTGTCTTCTTTCATGTTCCAATAAGCTTTATAATTAGCTGAGAATTAGCTCAAATGCTCCAAGAAGCCTGAAGGCAAGATGATTACCTTGTGTGTTAGATTAGAAAAAACATGGAATCGTTCAAATTAATATTAGGAAACTAAAATTGATGGGGGAAATATTTGATTCTTAGATGAATTACAATTCTCTCTTGAAAGATTCAATGCACAAAGACATAAAACTGTTATAATGTTACACTGGCACAAACACAACACACATTAATGGTACTGCTAAAAACCACCATCACATATTTGTTTCACATTTTCATATATTCACTCAGAAATATGTAGCTAGATTTTACATTTCAAATAGTATTATTACAGGAAGAGCACAATTCAAACATCACTAATGGAACTATGCTAAAATATATTATTTTATATAAAAAAAAAAAAACCCAAAAAACTAAATTTAATAAAAACAGCTACCATTAGTTTTACAGATGAAATCACAATATATTAACTGGACTGTTCATAAAGTCCCGCAATGGATATATCCTGCTGGTTTAGAGATAAGAGGTGTGATTTAATTGATTTCTCTTAAAGATTTCTGTTCAATCAAATTAACTACAAAGACATAATAGAGTAGGATGAGAGGCACACTTTCTTTACCCCCCCATGATGCTCAGGTCATTTCAAACTAGGGATGTCACCAAGAGAGAACTGAATAAGCAATTCCCAATCAACTGAATTCACAGTCTTTTTACTGGTATTTGCTCAAGGACACAACAACCGCAATCCGAGCAAAAACAGATATTAGACAATACGGACTCTCAGCCTGAACCTAGGGGTGGGGACATGACAAAAATTATTATAATCACTATTCTTGAAGGCATATAATACACAATGCACATTATGCATCACGAAAGGCAGGTTTGGTCACAAAACCCCAGCATTACATTAGTGTTGCATCCAAAAAAAAAAATAATTTAATGTCCATAAATATATATTTATTTGTATTTTTTAATAACTTTTTATTTAAAAAATAAATAAAAACACTGAAAATGAATGGGGTGTAAAGTTAAATTTGGATGCACTTCTGCAACACAATCTAACCTAACCCTTGTCTATTAAAATATGTACAGCTCAGAAAGTGATTCTTAATCTAAAATATGTATCATTTAACTGATCATTACAGTAGGCATTCAATTAAAATGGAAAGCTCAGCCTGTGGTTTATGATGGTTTAGTCAGGATTGCTAATAATACAACACTTCGACAGAGCAAAGCACACTCAGGGTTTGTTTAACAGATAGTGGAATTAATGCATCAGCAGAATAGCAGAAAAACTGTGTGATATGATGGGTCACCTGAGCTCTGCTGGTAAAGTAAATCCAATAATAAAAAAAAAAAAAGAGTATACAAACACAACATTCAGCTAATATTATGTTTTAAAATCGGTGCAGGGTTTTTATTAAAGCAGTTATCAAAATGATAAATCATTTTGATAACTGCTTTAATAAAAATCTGTTGATTTTTTGCGAGGCAATGAGTAAAAGTGTACTGTATAAATTATGTGAAAGCAGGTATCTAATAAGGTATTGCTGCAGAAGAAAGTATTGAAGTATACTGTATACATGACCTCAGTAGTATTGATTTCCTGATCCTGGTACTATACTCCTCCTTGATTAAATCCCCCCCAAAAAAATCTCTGTTGCCTTTTTGACAGAGCTGTAGGTACATTACAGAGTCAAATACAGACCAAGCTTATAATCCATAAACTTGCATGGAGCCACTTGATATATTGATTCCACAGTATTTATGTAACAGTGAGAAGATCCTTCACCTTTCCTTCCACATATTGCTTGCAATACTATTTCTACCAGACTGCTCTAACATTTAATTGTGACTGTCTAAAAGCTGCAGTGATTAGTACTTGGTCAATGATCCAGTGGGACCTGTACTGAAATTGGGTGTGAAATTGGAAACACTAAATGGTGTACACACAGTGACTCGTGGCCTAAACTAATCTACTATTAATCATGGATGCACACTACAATAGTGTAGCACATGAAGAGGCGAATTGATGAGTTGAGACATGTACGTATGTGTGTGTGATGTAAACAGAGTACAAGAGCACTACTGGGAAATGTTGGCCTATGAGTGAATGATTGCAGCTTGAGTGCTACCTAAAACGATGTGCATTTCAAGGACTCACCGTATTGTTGTGCTGTTGACAGTAGTCCATTCGGTCCTGGAAAACCGGAAGCAGTGAGAAGTTGTGAAACGCCTGGGAGAGGCTGAGCGTAGTGCCGTGGCTCCCGGTGCGTGCTGGCATGTGCAGGTTCTCCGCCAGGCTTTCAATGAAGTGGTCTTTGGTGAGACGGACGCGCTGGTGCGCGCGCACGCAGTTGTCGCACAGGTACTCCTGGCAATCGAGGCAGTGCGAGCTCGCGCCGTTCCCTTCATCGCACGAGCTGCACTGCGGCTCCGAGAGCACGTGCTGAGCACGGAGAAGACCCCCGCTGCCTATGCAGCTGCTCGTGCCCTGATCCTCGGCGGACACCACCACGTCCAGCAAGTTGCTGAACAGGAAGTTGGACGACGGCAGCGCGTCCACGCCCGACTCGGACATGGGTACTTTTTGGTCGCAAGTGGGGCAGCGTAGCTTGAGCGGGTCTCCGTTGCTCCTCAGGCTCTCCAGGCACGACCTGCAGAAGGCGTGCAGGCACGGCAGGACGTGCAGTCTTCGTGTGGACGAGGTAGTAGACGAGTTGGAGGTCTGCGATGACGAGGAGGAGGTAGATGAACTGGAGGAGATCGGAGCAGAGGAGCCACACAGCTCCTTACACAGCGGACACGTCTGCACTTCGGAATCGGGGAACGATGCCATTTGGGGCGAGAAAGGGCTTAGTGTAAAGTCATGAGCGGCGCGTCGATTCGGCCCCGAGTATTCCGCGTAAATTAGATCATCGCAGAGCACATACAGTCTACCTTTCGTCGAAATGAAATCACTAAACGTGATAATGTTTAAGACTGATAGATTTAAGATCGTATCTCGCTTCAATTAAACTCCAAAAATTGGCAAAGTTGAGAACTAAGTAGCTGCCTGTAATACCTTTAACGCACCAGGAGAAGCAAGCCGCGACTTTGCGTAAAAGCGCATAACACAGTGCGTGCTACGTGTTTTTGTTTTGTTTTGTTTTGTTTTGTTTGTTTGTTTTACCCCCTTGTCATGTTAGAGCCTTGAGCTATGGGGCATTAAAGTTATTGCGAAACGTGAAACGCGCTGCGAGCTCCCTGCTCCGATCCTCCCCCACCGCCGCATGACTCTCCGGGCCGCGCGCTCAGCACAGCGTCGCCTCTACTGCGGCCCCAACGCACATGTCTTCGTTTCCCACCATACGCATGCTCATTCCCAGTCCTCCATTTCTTATTTTTGTTGTTGTTGTTGTATGTCGTTCGTGTCGGCGTGTGACGCTAAGAGATTAAATAATTCACAGAAGTGTGTCACATGTAGCTCCTGGCCCCTGCGGGATCTTCTTACTGCGCCCGAGTCACGGTCTGAAATAAATAATAATAATAATAATAATAATAATAATAATAATAATAACAGCCTAAGGAATGCTTTTCACTCCGAAATCAAACTCTCAGCCCTGGTCCTTTGTTGTTGTTGAGTGAAACAGCTGAACCTACCGTTTCAGACGGACACGGCGCAGCCCAGAGCGTGTGTTTTTTCCAGAGGTTTCCCGTGACTACTCGACAGAAGAATATCGCAGCCCATTTGCCTCGCGCTGCGGAGAACCGGGGCGAGGTAGCTCACTTCCGCATTCCTGCTTCTCCACACCGAGCACAGTTGACGCCGTGCAAATCTGCACGCATTTCGGTCAATTTTCTGTCCGCGTTACATGAATTAAAGAGCATTATCGAGCGAATGCCTCCGAAACTGAGATACGAGTACACTTCCGCTTGGCCACAAGGGGGCGAGGCTTAAGTGACGTGGGGGGATGGGCATCGCATCAACCAATAGCAGAGAGCCTCACTGCTTCTGTACGGCCTATTGCTGTTTCACTCAGTGTTTAATGTAAATTAGAAATTACTGCGCGGTGTTGATTTTCTGTACTGGAGTGTAAAGCAGCTCGGGTTTTTATGTACGCGGTTAACTGTTAATCACGTGATAAAGATTCTACTGATTAGTAGATTAATATTAATATGTACCCTTTACTCCTAGAATTTACTTAAAGGTTCTTTGGTTAATGATTATTGCTTTCCAGTTAGGATCTACTTGGACCCTTACCTGAAAGGAAGCCATATGGTGTAGGATTTAACATAAAACCTTAAAGGGTTTCCCCACAAATGAATAAACCAAAGAACCCTTTATGGTGCTGAATGAAATGTTTTTTTTTTCTCTCTCAGAAATAAAGGTGCCAAATTGCACCTTTCTTTTTTTCTGGGGTGGTACCATTAAGGGTACATTGTTTGTACCTTTAGTATGTATGTATCATTTACCTGGGGAAGTGTGTTTTGTGCCTTTAGCTTTTAGAAGGTAGAAGTACACCCCCAATTCCAAAAAAGTTGGGATGCTGGGTAAACGTAAATAAATGTAGATAAAAAAAGAATGCAATGATTTGCAAATCTCATAAACCCATGTGTTATTCACAATAGAACATAGAAAACAGAAAATATTTCAAACTTATTTTTTTTTCTTAAAATGGTACATTTCCTTAGTTTAAACATTTGATATGTTTTCTATCTTCTATTGTGTTTAACATATAGGTTCATGAGATTTGCACATCAGTGCATTCTGTTCTTATGTACATTTATTTACGTTTAACCCAACGTCCCAACTTTTTGGAACTGGGGTTGTATATTAATATTCCTTAAGGTTCAATTATGTACCATAAATTGATGTTTAATGTATACTATTTAAGATATACTATAACTTTTCAAGGTGAAAGATAATATAGTAAAGTTACAAAAGATACAAGGAGACAAGAGACCAGGGAAAGTCCAATTTGGTATCTGTTATGTGTCAGTCCATTCTTTGGAATTTCAGAAACACATGATTCATTTGGTCATTCAAAACCCCCAGCACTAAAACCTAGAGTTGGTCTCACTCCTTTGTAATTCTACATTGATGGTCCCTTCTGTAAAAGATAGCTACCACATGGAGGAGTGACTTTAGAGCTCATTTACAGGCTCCCAGGATGGGGTGATGTCACGGCTTTGGTGGCAGAGGAAGGAGCTTCACAGTGGGGTTTACACTCCAGATGCGTGCTGCCCATTAAAGCTGTGAGACGCCCAGCTGAATGACGGGACCTTGTAAAAGACCCTTTGACCCCCATTATTGAGGGTTGGATTAAGGCTAGTGAAGGCTGGCCACTCATGGCTCCAAGCTTCTCTGGCCATCCCAAGGACATCTCATTGATCTTCATGAGGAAACGCTGGGGGTAGGGCAGGGGCCCACTCGGCATAATTCAGTAAACCAGGGAAGGGCCATGTCACATAGTGGAAATGACCACAGGCAATGTGGACAGGGGGTTGTGTGTATAATGAGGAACTGGTTCTTTCTTCAGCACAGGAAATAGGCAGTCCTTTTGAATGTCATTTTCACTTAGCACCTATGGAGGATAATGCTGTGAAAGTCAGTGGGCATTTTGGAAATGTATAAGACAGTGTGGTATCCAAAAGCACCTGAAACCTTTAATATAAAGATATTATCCAATTAATTATTATAAAGTCATTAGGTATTGTTTGAAATCTTTTGTGATTTAAAAAAAATAATAATGTACTCGTATCATTACGTTGTCAAAGGGTACATTACACAACACAAACGTGCATTATATTGGAATGGGATTGTAGTGAGATGTTACATAATCTGTGTGCAAGTGTTCAGATGTGATCCATGTGAATAAGCTGCTGTAGTGTGATTCTCAGAAGCATCAGCAGTTTTCCCTTAGGGAGCAGGATCAACCATGTGCTACATTTACATTCATTTAGGTTAACTGAAGCTTTTGTCTAAGATGGCTCACAGTGGGTGCACTCTCATTGATTTACATTGCATCTTCTCAGGGGAGCAGAAACACAATTTTTTCCATCAGTCTGTCTTGGACTAATTATCACAAAGCTTTAGTATATTTAGGATGGATTATGTATTATGAATATAATACATAATATAAAACGTTCTGTTTTAACTTAATACATGAATATGTATTTAAAAAATGAATGAATGAATGAATATTTTTCATTCATTCATTTTTTAAATGAATTCTTCTATTCATCAATAACAAAAAATGAATTGTACATTTAAAAAACAAATAAAATGTATTGCTTTTCTACACTTCTAGTTTTTTTTCTTTCCAGTTGGTAAACAGGTTCTGTTGTTAGTCATTAGATTTTATATATTCACATAACATATTGGTTTCCTATCCCTGTTAATAATAACAAAGCAAATAAGACCATAATAACAAATAATAATAATAATAATAATAATAATAACTAATAATAATAATAATAACAAAGCAAATAAATCCATTATTCTTAAGGTTACTATGTTGTATGTCCAGTGCTCTTTCATTTTAAATCCAACAGTTCACTTGTTCAAATTCTAATGAAAATTAAAGTCATTTGAAGTTAAACCTTGCTTTAAGAATTAGATTAAGAACAAAGCAGTTACTGCTCAGATACATAATTTTTCCTTTCCTTATGAACACATTCTTAAGTGGGTCATAAAACAGCAGCCAATAAAAGAAAAACAATAACCTATAAATCTGTCCACCTTTCTGGGAACAAAAGTCAGAGAGAAAATGAACACAGAGGGCCGAGGTGAACTTCACTCATTTGTGAGATACTTACTATGAGTTGGCACAAGTTCAATGTTTATCATATTTTTATCTAGCACATTACTGTGTCCTGACAAATGAAGCAGGAAGCACAGAACAGCAGGACAGAGACAGACACTATTATATATTACCACAATCAACAGAAAAAAAAACAGGAATACTGACTGCATATCATTCATGTTTTCCTCAATTCTTTTATTAGTCAAGTATTTTTAGGACAGTATACTAAAATACAAAAGTACATGGTCTGAGATATATGTATGTGCAACATTCACATGATTTAAAAAGTCACTGATTTTCAGTCCTACTGTGCGTATGCTGCACTTTATATTTAATTATAAAAATAACATTGACACCAAACAGTAACAATAACAAAGGTGACTATAACACTGCTGAGACAGTGAATAAATGTACGTTATACAGGCTGATGGTAGATCGGAGTAAAATAAACAGATGAAACAATTTCAGTGTGTATAAATGTCTATGTAATTCTGTGTGTCTGTTAATATGTGTGTATGTGCCTGTAAGAAGTTCCTGCACTCCAGCTAGGAGAGTTATCTTTCAGTTTTCCCAGGTTTATTGTTGTTTTGCTGTATGATCTTGACCGTTATTGAAAGTGGTGCCTCAGTTCTCCTCACTATCTGCCAGTGCAGTTAGTGTAGCCAGCACTAGTGCTTTCTGACTGTGTTACACAAGAGAGTCTCTGCTTGTGATGCGATTAGTGTTTTCAATATGCAGAACAAAATTAGATATTTAATAACTGAGCATCATGGGGGATTTGGGAAAGCATTAGGAACCGTAATAGATCATTTGTGGTGTCCAGATTAGCTGAAAGCCGGCAGTCTCTCCCAAGCTTCTCTAAAGTTTTGATTTTTAGATTTTTTTTTCCCTTTTTCCCCATTTCAGTTCATGGTTATGTTTTCTCTAGTGATAGTTCTGTGCAAAGCATGTTACTGGCATGATTAATTTTGTTTCCTTGCTAAAGTTCACACGACTCATTTCATGCATAAAGAACTTAATATTCATTTAAAATGTAACAAGCCACGTCGCTTGTGTGTGCAATGTTAAGGAAACACAAAAAATGCACACTAATTGGTAAGAGGTGACTCAGAACACTGCACCAATAAGTTGCCATTTCCTCTGTAATTCAATGAAGCTTAGGACTATATATTGGTTATATATAAGCTCTCATCAGTAAATGTGTAAATCCGTGCCATCCTGTGTTTTTGTTGTGTGCAAAATTATCTAGGAAAAAAATATTCTTGCGATGCCAATAGTTGCAGTGCCCGCCACTAATATTGGCACCTTTGGTAAATATGACCAAAGAAGGCTGTGAAAATTTTTTTATTGTTTAACCTTTTGATCTCTTGTTAAAAAAATTCACAAAAATACTTTGCTTTCATGGATATCAAACAATTGCAAACAAAACACAGGTTTATATATATATTTTTAAATGATATCTTTGTTAAATATAGGTGTGCAACAATTATTGTCACCCCTATGAACTCATATAAGAAAATATATTTGAAGTAAATACCCGGTGATATTTGACATTTTATTTAGTACACCTGGGTGACTCGGAACAGGAAATTGTTCAAGCATTACTTCTGGTTTCACAGGGGTATAAATATGAGGTAACACCTAGGCCAAATTCCCTTAGTTATTCATAAAAATGGGTAAGGAATATAGCTGTGATGTGCAGCAAAAGGTTGTTGAGCTTCACAAAATGGGAAGTGTCTATAAGAAAATAGCACAAGCATTGAAAATGCCCATTTCCACCATCAGGGCAATAATTAAGAAGTTCCAGTCAACTGGAAATGTTTTGAATCAACCTGGAATTGGACGTGTGTCTATATTGTCTCATCGCAGTGAAGAGGATGGTTTGATTGGCCAAAAAATCTCCAAGGATCATAGCTGGAGAACTGCAGAAGTTAGTTGCGTCTTGGGGTCAGAAACTAGTGGTATTCTCCAACCTCCTCAGGCATTATAGGAGAAGACTCAGAGCTGTTTTCTTAGCAAAGGGAGGTAGCACAAAGTATTGACTAAAAGGGTACCAATAATTGTCGCATACCTATTTTTAACAAAGATATTTTTAAACAGTATTTTTTGTGAATTTTTTAAACAAAAAGATCAAAAGGTTAAACAATAAAGAAAAATTTTCACAGACTTCTTTGCTCATATTTACCAAGGGTGCCAATATTAGTGGAGATCCAATATTAATGTATGTTAAGCTGCTTAGTTTTTTACTTTGAGATGGTTCGTGACAAAAACCAGACCAACCTGTCTGGCTAATTGTTGGCATTAGGAGCCAAAGCGAACTGTAAATGAAACGGAGTAGGTTGGTGGTAAAGGATGTTGTTGAGTGTTCCTCTTTTCCCCCCAATATCTTTATCATTGTTTTCTCATACTTTTTAGTTGGGTCCCACACTCTAAAAAATGTTGGGTTATTTTTTCTACCCAAACACTGGGTTGAGCCTTTTGGGTCATTTAATTTGGTTATTTTCTCATTCTTGGGTAGTTTTTGGGTAGTTTTGTGTAACCTAACCGCTGGGTTAATGACTGGGTCATTTTCACTGACAGGTGAATCAATGCACCCCTCCCCCACCTTGATGAATCAGCCCAGCTCCTTGGGTCAAATCAACTCAGTGCGGACTGTTTGTGTTCACCTCAAGTGGAGGTAGCGGTTTTCACACAGACAGACTGATTTATTTGGAGAAACATGCTCAGTGTTAATATCCTGTGTTAATATCCTACACACTTTTTGTGTTATTACTATTTCAACACGTTGTGTTAAATTATCCAATAAATGTGTTAAAAAATATTCACACAAGTGATTGTGACCACGGAGTCAGAGTCTCAAAGAGATGAAACCAAATGACCACAGGTAAGTTAGTGTTCATCACTATTTAGCGTTAATGCTGCTTATCCATAAAACCATTACTGTAGAAACTAGAAAAAGCAAAATGGTGTGATAAAAGTCTGGTTTATATGACTCTAAATATGCACTGTATGTGCATATTTAGAGTCATATAAGACTATCAACAAGTATGCCAAAGCTTCTAAATAAGCATTGGCATACTTGTTTGTAATGCCCACTGGATCGTAAGATTGCTCAGTTTGGTGGATGTTTTTTGATCAAAATCTGATGTTTACGTCTTAAATGACTCAAATAAGTCATATATTTATTTCAAAGTCTATATATAAACACCACTTTATCAGTTCTAGCAATACATTTCTGAACATCTTGTGTATAAATAAAGGAAATACGATGATTTGTTTATAATGTGGTACATTTGACATTTTCAAAGGGTAAAAATAATCCTGAAAATATTAACCCATTTATAAAATAACATGAACCCAGCATTTTTGTAAAAATGAAACTATCCTTTGGATTGAAAACCAACCCATTTGCTGGGTTGAAATTAACAACCCCACTAGATGGGTTAGTTTAGACCAAAATGTGTTCTGTCCTATATTTACCCAGCCGTTGGACTAAAAATAACCCAATTTGGGTTGTATTTAACCCAGTGTTTTTTAGTGTACAGTTTACTGAATTTATGGTCAGTCTTCAAGCACTAACACAAAAGACTGAAAGTAAGTCCATTCTTTGCTTGTGGATTTGCTTATGTAGAGTGTTCTGGAGAAGATGCAAAATTCGTGAGAATTAGTGAAAATCTGGTGGTTAAAATCTGTCAATATTGAATGTGAGTCTTTGAAAAAAGCTAGAGGATTTTTATTTAGGCTGGGAGTTCATATATCACATATGCTTATCCAGACAAAGACTGGGGGACCATATTCTTCTTCTCAGATTTCAGCTTAAATCATTTCACCCAGTCCAAACCATATTTTATGCTATGGCAGGTTAATAAAGGCAAACAGATGATGATGTAGATACTGTTTTAAGCAAAAACGCTACGCTATATGGCCAAAAGGTTGTGGACACCAGACCATCACGCCCATGTGTGTTTGTTCCCCAAACTGTTGCCACAAAGGTGGAAGCACACAATTCAATCCTGTTTCAGAATGACAATGCCTCTGTGCACAAAGCGAGGTCCATGAAGATAAATAGGAACTGAAAACAAGTACAACAGGACAGGCAGAGTGCTACTGGAATATCACTTGAATGGAGATCTCCTCATTCAGTCTAAAGAGAAGCTTAATCTTTGATAAATTTCCCCATGATAAAGCTGGATTTACATGTTGATATCTCAGGAAAAGGGGTGGTACTTTTAAGTGTAAACTCGAGGATATTTAATGCTATTGATTTATTACCTGATCATCCTTATATAAAATATTATTTTGTGGTACTTGTGTTGCATGTGCTACTTGATTGGCTGGTGTATATTAGTAAGAACAGATGTAAGACCCAAACTGACAGAAAGAACCAGCGTTTGTACAATAAAGCTACAATAAATGATCTTAAAATTAATCCAGTATTCATCGGTGCAAAAAATCAGCGATGAAGTACCAGCCCAGCTCTGCAGCTTTTGTTCAAAAGTGCTTCAGGTGTTTCTTTGGGAAGGGCAGCATAAGAACAAAATGCACTTCCTTCCAATTTGATCACTCACATTTTCCCTTTCTGTCATTTAAATGTCACAAAGTCCAACCAGACCCTAAATTTAATACCACTGCCTACAGGCATGCACTTAAAGTCCGAGGGGGTCCGCAGTAACGAAACCAATCTACTATTACTCTAGAAATGAATAAAACTCAAGAAGGTTTTAAGACTGAAACGAAACATGAGTTTTTTTTTTTTGACCCCGTAATTACCTGCAAGACCAGGAAAGAAAATAAAGAGGTTTAACATGTTGAGAATTTTTTTTATTAACAGTACATAAACTCATGTTTTTACATTCTCCAAAATGTAAAGTTATACTTCCATAAACATACTTTAAATTGAACAGTTTCTCTCAAGGACAATATAATACAGTAGTAACAAATTTAAAAAAAGGAAAAAGAAAAAAATAAGGCAGTAATAGAGATCAGTTTTATTCATTTTAACTGCTCTTTTAGAGACTTAAAAAAAAAAGACAAATTTGCTTTACACAAGCACCTACCTCATCGGATATCCAACATTTTAATGCAACGAAATATACAACATAACCACAAAACAAACAAGTCCAAATCATGGAATCAACTGCATACAGAATTAACAAAATAAATATAATTACAGAGTCATCTAAAGAGCAGCACTTTGAACGTATGTGTGTGTATGTATATATGTATGTGAATGAACCTGACCAATCACACTCGTATGTGCTTTTTGAAAATCCCACTGATTTGCCCATTCAGCCCCAAGAACATTAGTGAGGTCAGGCACTGATGTCAGGTGAGGAAACCTGGCGTGTAGTCAACGTTCCAGTTCATCCCAAACGTGTTCAGTGGGGTTGAGGTCAGTGCTCTGTGCAGGCCACTCAAATTCTTCCACTCCAACCATAGCAAACCATGTCTTTATGCGCTCCATGAACCTTGCTTTGTTCACAGGGGCATAGCCATGATGAAATGGGTTTGGGCCATTTAGTTCCAGTGAAAAAAAAATCTTAAGGCTACAGTGTACAAAAGCATTATATAGACAATTATGTATTTCTAATTTTGTGGCAACAGTTCAGGGAAGACCCACATATATGGCTGTGAAGGTCAGGTGTCCACATAGTGTATGTGCACATTTAACTAGAAGACATTAAAATAGATACACAAGTGCTCCTACAGAAAGAAATCTATTCTGTTTATAAGATTCACAGCTAAGTGCCAAATCACAACCATGCTGCAAGACAGCTTTTGAATTGCATGAGAGTTTTAAGGAGCAGGGTTCGACAAGGAAACCTTTTTTGGAATTCAGAAACACCATTTAAAAAGGTTTAAATATTGTAGTCAGATACTTAAACAGAGTAATAACTAGAGATGCACTGATGTATCAGCCGATAATTGGCATCGGCCGATAAAGGCTATTTTTCCCCGCTATGGGCCATTGGCCGATAGCTTAAAAACATCCGATGATCAGGGCCGATTATATCCTGTCAATCAAAAGAGGGCAGGAAAACATCAATTTCATGCTGTGTGTAAAGATGTCTCTTGTGTGGAATGATGACAAAACTGCAGTTTGTAAGCTCTGCACTGTTAAAATTTTACACCGGATGCTGCAGCAGTGAAACAGGAGTTTCGGTGTAGAGTCTAAATTTTTTCCCTGCGCTACTTGCGCGGAATTAAAGGGCCAGTACATCAAAAAAAGTTTGTATTAGGCCTATATATTCCCAGTTTGATGTTCAATGATGAAGTTGAAATGCTTTTGTTTGTGGTGAGTGAATGTGAAGCCTAACAGGAGGTTTTTTATAATTCAGTCAATGTTAATATGAATTAATAACGTTCAATAAATTAAGAAATCTTACTTTAATCTTCAGAATTTAGTTCATGTGTTAATGTTAATTAGAGTAATGTGTTTTCTGTTTATGCGACCTGATACTGTGAAACAACTTGTTGAAATGGAGAGAACAAAGCTTTTATTTGAATTTCTTTCAGCGTTGTGGAATTAATTATTATTAATTTAAAAGAAGGCATAAAAGGCAGAACTATCAGTGATTGGCCGATATCACTCTGAATAATCGGTTATCTGTATCGGCTGAGAAATTTAGTAATCAGTGCATCTCTAGTAATAACCATTTAAAATGTTAAATATTACATGAAATGCAAGACTGAGTTAGGAGGACAAATTATTGATAATGTAGTGGAACGGATGTTTTTGGCACATGTTCAGTAGAGTTCCTTAACACTGTAGAGGCGCGCCATCTACTGGACACCAGGTGTATTACACAGACTGTAATTCTTTCAGGCAGTGTAGATTGCTAATACTGCAAAGCTTATTCAGTACCTCCTCTGGCAGTCACTTGTTGAGTTTATATAGAGTTAATCGGAATACTCAACACAAAGACACTTAACACTAAATGTTTCAGACACCTTTTAAAAAAGTTATCCCAGTAATGGACATTAATTGCAGGAATTATGTGGCTGACAGCCAAAGTAATCATGCTATAACATGGTCGGTCATGGTTGCTTCCACATTCTACATTTCAGCTGAAACTGTCACTCTGACAAAGTACCCTGATTGAACCTTTGACTTATGGCCATCACATGCAGCAAACTGAAATGAGACTACTCTTCAAGTGCTCACATTTAGAGTACACATAAACACAAGTTCCCTTCTCCTGGATTTATAAGCAGATCACCCACCTGCTAGCATCATAAAACCAAAGTGCATTCAATAACATACTACATATAAACAAGCCTGCACACCTACATCAACACACACACACAGCTTGTATTTGAACACCTGTGAGAGTGTATCAGCCCTTCCAATCCCAAGGTATACACAGATCACCGTCCTGCATGACAGAGTAGAAGTGTGAGACGCAGAGGTGCAGGCCCTGCATATAAGGAGACCTCTCCTCGATCAAACGCCTGCAGCACGGGATCATCTGACTGCTGGAGACACTGGGCTCTTTGCACAGACTCTGCAGAGACAGACCCTGCACACAAATGGACACCACATCCTCCTCCTCAGCCTGTAACCTGCAGGGCATACAGAGAGTGTACGGAAACGAGAATTGTCACATTATTGTTCTCGGTTATGTAGACTTGCAAAAAAACCTAGAATCGAGACATTTTGAAAAATAAGATTCTACTTTGGGGGGAAAATACTCTCATTGATGCATTTCCAAACAAGTTATTACAATGATGATTATTTCCATCTAATGTTGCTAGAGAAAAAAAAATACACAATAGGAATAAAAGTTAGAATAAAAGCACTAACTGCTCCTTGTGCTGTAGACGTTTGTGGGCTTCCTGGGCATTGCTCTGAAGGAAGTTCTGTAGGTAAACAGGGTCATACATGGTGGGGACGATGAAGTGGCCCATCTCATGGAGACTAGG
The DNA here is from genome assembly GCF_023375685.1 of Ictalurus furcatus. Taxonomy (NCBI): domain Eukaryota; kingdom Metazoa; phylum Chordata; class Actinopteri; order Siluriformes; family Ictaluridae; genus Ictalurus; species Ictalurus furcatus. The sequence goes on along the minus strand of NC_071255.1, from coordinate 18,410,620 downwards.
ACTAGAACGGTCACTAAAGAGGACATAAAATACAGAGTACAATGATCAGTGCAGCACAATGAGGAGTAGAAAAGATGAAGAGTGTCCAGGTTTCCCTGCTCCCAACACACCTAACACAACTCCTGACAGACTTAAAGTGACACAAACATCAGATTCCTGAAGTGCTGGCACAGTGCCAACCTTTTATAAGAATGGGTCTGATCAAAGAGCTAACTATTTAAAGAAAAAAAAATTGGTCTGGAGCTTTAGTTACAAAGACTGATGCGGTTTTAGAACAAAATATCACTAGAATAATAATTCAACTTCGCATGTCAGTTGCTCCCCAGAACAAAACGGAGAAACCCTGCTCTAATGCAGTAGAGATACTAGATCTTTTCTAGGTCCACTTTAACAGCAGAACTTGACTTTCACAAGCAGGTACTTTAGATTCAAGGTAATTCAAACAGTACCAAATGAAAACGATGAAGAGAGCTGTTTCAAGATCATGAAACACAATAGTCACAGACTTATTTATGCTATACTGGTGAACCCTGTTGTACATGCTTTAGATCAGGTTAGCTCAGTCCTCTTTTTCACTTTACCCATTTACGTTAAACTACAACATATTTTAGGAGGGTCGTCTGCCTCTCCAAGGCTGCCTTCTTGGTTCTCTACAACAATAAACAAACTGTGTGTTCCAACATTTCAAAAACACAGGAAGTGAAAAATTATTTAGCAGTGTTTCTGTAGATGATCTGTATGAGCTGTAGGTGGGCTTTAATTTTTTGGTTTCTTTAAGTGCTCTGTGCAACACAGTGAATAAAGGAATGAGTAGAGGACGGCTTACTTTTCTAGGGTCATCGCGAGTCCCTGTAGGCTGCGAGGGTGCAGGGCGAGTCTGTGAGGCAGCAGACTTTTGTGGAAGGTGTTCAGGGTGCTATAGTGGTCTTCCAGAGGCAATGCCAGACCCACACGCTCCATATGGATCACCTGCATCCCTCCTAACAGGAAACTGATCCTATCCTTTAGCCACTCTGTCTGCTGCAACAGACGGCTGTAACTAGGCAACCTCTCGAAGAGCTGCACACCGAGCAACATGGATTACAGAACACACGAACAAAGAGAAACTCTAGCCTATTCAGAAGAGAAGTTTAGCACATTACCTTTGTCCACTGATGATGCACATCCATTGTTCCCAGCATCACATGGCCTGAGACATTCATTCCTGATTGGTCAGTAAAGACTACTGTGTGCCCTGTGTGGTGAGAAAATGTCAATACAAGAGGCCATGCAGGCACGCTGACTCATCTTGTCTGTTGCCTGTTCGCGCAACAAAAACATAACCCATGTGTCACATATAAGCCTTTTGTGCATACAGTACCCCTGAGATTATGCATGGCCTCTGGGTTCTGTGAAGAGAGGCGGCTCAAACTCTGCATCTGACAGCATCTGTGCGCAACTCCCCATTTGCGCTGCCACCTGCAGGAGGAAGGAAAATATGTCATCCATGCAACATAAAGGTATTTTCAAATACTGTAGATTCACTATAGACACCACAATGCTGTGAAAAAGTATTTGCTGATTCCTGATTTCATCTGTTTTTGTGTCTCATACTAAATAGTTTTAGATCTTTAAAGGAAATGCAACATAAAACAAAGGCAACTGGAGTAAACACACAATACAGTTTTTATTTATTTATTTTATTGAAGCAAATTTTTTTTTTTATCAAACACCTATCACTCATGTGGAAAAGTAATTGCACCCTTAAACTTCAAATCTGGTTGTGCAGCTTCAAGCAGCAATAATTGCAACCAAACGCTTCTGATAACTGGAGAGCAGTCTTTCACTCACTTCTAGGACTAGGACTTACTCCTATGCTTTGGATCATTGTCTTGCTGCATAATCCAGTTGCGCTCGAGTTTCAACTTAGTCCTAGAGCCTTTGAAATAGCTTTGTAACCCTTCCCAGAGTGATGTATTTCAATCACCTTCCTCCTCATCATGGAATTTCTTTCAATTTTAGCATAATGTGTTACTGTGTAACACCTTTTAATCAACTTCATGCTGTTGAAAAAAATTTAAGTGTTGATTTGATTGAACAGGGTTTGCAGTAATCAGGTCTGGTTGTGTCTACTCCAGCTGAACCCCATTATGAATGCAGTTTCATAGATTTGGGGAATTAGTAACTATGGGGGCAAATACATTTTCACACAGGCCCAGTTGTTATTGGATAACCTTTTCAGTTACAACCTTCAATAAAAATATTGTTTAATTGTTCAATTTCTGAAACAATTTAGTATGAGATATACACCAAAACAGAAGAAATCTGGATGGGGGCAAATACATTTTCACAGCAGTGTATATGGCCAAAAGCATGTGGACACTTATCCATCACACCCATATGTGGGTCTTCCTCAAATGGTTGCCACAAAGATGTTAGCACAAATTTTAAAGAATGCCTTTGTATGCTGTAGCGTTACAAATCTCCCTTCACTGGAACTAAAAGCCACAAACCTGTTCCATCATGACAATTTCCCTGTGCACAAAGCATGGTTCATAGAGTGCACAAAGACATTGTTTGCCAAGGCTGATGTGGAAGATCTCGAGTGGCCTGAGACCTGACCTCAACCCTACTGAACACCTTTGGGATGAACTGAAACCCGGACTGCATGTCAGGCCTTCTCTCTTGACTTCAGTGCCCTACCTCAGTAATGCTCTTGGGGCTTGGGGCTCTCTGGGCCTTCCAGAAGAGTGGGACCAACTCCATGTAAATGCCCATGATTTTGGAATGGGCACATATGGGTGTCAGGGGTCCACAAGCTTTCTGTAATATAGTGCAGGAATGCTGACGTGGGGTCAGTCAACGCCCTTTGTCCATGATATAGCTTTTTTTGTTCTGAAGTATTGAAATGGCTTTGCATGAATGTACATTAAAGCTGACCTGATATCAAGCAGGCCCAGTTTCTCAATGAGCTCTCTCTTCAGTCTCTTCAGCTCAGCTCGTCGTGGAATGCTGGCCTTCTGCTTCTTCGTGGCCTCTGGTTCATTGTTCCTCAGCCACAGACTGCAAAAACATGATAGATGTTCAACCATGTGCTAAATAATCAGTTTGCAATTCAGAACTACTTGAACTCAAAATTAACCAATTCAGAAATGCTCAAGGCAGTGTAATAGTTACAATAATAAATAAACTTTTCTATTCCTACATAACATGAATATGAAAGCCTAATGGAACGAAATCCTACACCACTGCTTGAGAACTGGTATTCCAGCTTAGGTTTTAAATAGAGGTGCAACGAAGGCTGATAATCTGTATCAGCCGATAAAGGCTAATTTTCACACTATGAGCCACTGGCCGATAGTTTAAAAACATCTGATAATCAGGGCCGATTATATCCTGTCAATCAAAAGAGCGCAGGAAAACACATGGATTTCGTGCTGTTTGTAAAGAAAATGTCTCCTGTGGAGTGACGACAAAACGGCAGTTTGTAATGTCTAATCTCTGCACTGCTAAAATTTTACACCGGAAGTAAATTTTATGAAGCAGAAGTTTCGGCGTTGAGTCAATCACCACCAGAATTGTGGGATTACTTATTAGTAATTTAAAAGAAGGCATAAAAGTCAGAACTATCGGTATCAGCCAATATCACTCTGAATAATCAGTTATCGGTATCGGCTGAGAAATTTAGTATCCGTGCATCTCTAGATTTAACCTAAGGACTTAAGGTCTGTGTGACACAAACAGGCATGACAACAGCTCAGTTTGAGGGTAAGCACATTCTGTACTCTAAATACTATAACTTAAAACATTGGATAAGTGCAGGTACCTGTTCTAAAAACAAAATCAGATACAGGACTACTCTAGAGCAGCACCGTTATAGATAACCATGAGGCATGTTCTAGTCTGACATATTTTTAACGTCCTATATTTCCAGTTAAACCTTTAGAGCAGATTCCATGTGTTGTGGAATGCACTAAAGATCAGACTTTATAAAGACTATACACTGGTTTGTTTATGCAGATTTAAGTTAACCTGAGTGTGGTTTCCACTTTCTTTGCCTGTTCCAGCTCTTCCTCTGGGTCTCTGAAACCTGTGAATGCGTAGTACGTCTTGTCCCATTTAATCGGGCGATAGAAAGGAGTTCCACCTTGTTGTGCGGAGTTTTGGCTTTGGGCTCTGGCTGTGAGAAGTCCCTGCATGTGTTCCACTGACAAGCTACAGGACTTCAAAACATCCACCACTGCACACAGGACATCCTTAGCCTGCAGGGTGAAAGACACCAAACGGAAACCTGGGAAACGTAGGAAGACAAAAGATTGTACAACGGGGCAAGGAAGAAGGCCACATGTACCTTGTCTTAACTGTCTGCTAAACTCTTCACAATATTAAGCGGTGAGCAAACTCCTGAACGGACAAAACTTTTAATCAATGTGACATAAAAGGCCAGTTGTAAGCAGGAGATTGCATCATGACCCTTGTGTATAGAAATATCACTTTATATCATTTGTGCACATTGTTGTATGAGCATTCTCTGGCTCAAATTATATCAGCCCTGGTAGCTTACGTGAAAAACGTGCTAAAGCCTAATTCTAACACTTTTCTAAATTCATGTGTTGGTGGGCAGACAGTAATGACAGTTCAGTTGTTCAAACCTCCTCCCATTGTTCAGGAGGAGACATGAAAACACAATGTAACTTTTAGTGACACTTAAACATAGAATGCTTTTCCACCAAATAGTGGGAACAACATAATCACACCCTACATTTAGTTAGTCATCTTGCCCACGTACATGTGTGATGAGCCAGGAGCTAGAAATAGTTGATTGGTCAAATGCAATGTCTCTGTCTAGATTGGCACATCAATCTGCAGTAGTAATTTACTGACTCTCTGCCAAACCAATTTTCTTTTCTCAACTGTCCTTCGTCAATCTTAAAGGGCAATATCAAAATTTGATCATACAATTTAATGTTTCAGATTATTATTATTAGTTTTACCCACTTTCCTCACTGATATTTAGCTTGAGTGCTGCCCATGATCCACATAAAAAATCCCTTAGGCACAAGCAAGATTTAAGGCATTTGGCAGATGGCCTTATCCAGAACGACTTACATTCATCTCATTTATACAACTGAGCAATTGAGGGTTAAGGGTCTTGCCCAAGGGACCAACAGTGGTAGCTTGGCAGTGCTGGAACTTGAACTCCTGATCTTCTGATCAGTAACCCAGAGCCTTTAACCACTGAACCACCACTGCCCATAAATGACTTTCAATTCACTGCAGATGTTATAACACATGTTACAACATAGAAAAGAAGTGACTCCTTATGATTGTTGTCTATATTGTTTGTCACAATTTGCACTTAATTCTCTAAGATTAAAGAAATTGTGCACTTGGCTCTGTTTGGGTCGCTAGCCAGTTGTAATGGAAAACAGAGCCTATGGTACAGATAGCTCTTGATTCAGATTAGTAACTGCACTGTGATTTACCTCTCAGTCTGGTGGAAGTCAGAGTTAACTCTGGCTATTATTCAAAGCTCAGTTCTATGCTAATGAGACATACTGATTAAGGAGAGTACCGACTTACCAGAACACAGCACGTCATTGTTGCTCTCCATTTCCCCCCTTACTTCCCTGAGATAAAATGTGAGTTTTGTAGGCTTGACAGACCTAAAGCCTGGCTTTTGAAGACTCTCTAAATAGCCATTTAATCTTTTGAGAGAGTTTTCATTCACTTCCTGCAAACCAGAGCACAAAAACAGGACTTGAGGACAGAATTTTACATCCAACATCCAACAGGGACACTGAAGCTCTGCAAAAAAGGACCATCAGGACATCATTTCTTACCCTCTCTCTTGGATGCTGGCCAAAGAAGTCAGGGTGGACCGCAAAGTAAAAAGGCCGGAGTGCATTAACAGTATCGGCTCCCGAAAGAGCTCTTATTTGAAGTATCTGATTTGTGCTGCATCTGCTGCTGAGCCTGAGTGAGTTAAAGAGGTTGACAAAGTAGCTGACATCATTTATTAGCAGTAAATCAGTCTTAAAATAAAATCATAAAATAAAATGCACATTTAAAAGGCCGTGTCAGAGACGTGACGTTCCCGGGTTTTAAGGCAAGTTATCATGTCCCTAGCACAGGTACAGCCTACATACACAGACAACGTTTATCCCTCGTGAATCCATACACCAGTGGTTCCCAAACTTTTCCAGGGCAAGGCCCCCCAAATGGCATTAACATTTGACAGAGGCCCCCCTTTTGCAAGATGTCTTTAAAACACATTAAAAATAAAGACTTCTGAATATAGAAATACTAGATAAACTTGACTATATTTAAGATGTTTTCACTTGCTAACATGCCATTTTTTTGCAGTGTATGAAGCATTGAAACTGCAAAGTTTCTGCTTTTCCTGAAGTAAACCGACCTCATCCACAGGAGTGAACTCAGAGACATCACTTTAGTTTTTAGTGCAGTCCGCCTCTGGAACCATTCCTGAAAACAAAAACAAAAACACAACTCAACTCAACTGAAATTAAAACCAGTGAATTGCTGTGGCAACTAAGTAATACAAAATCAACAGGTGAATTAGTTCAAGTAAAAGGTATTAATTAGCAAATAAACACAGGCAGTTACTTTCGTTCGTGCTGAAGAAATGTAGCGTTGGTGGGAAATGAACACAAATCATAATCACTTCGTAAAAGGCTGGCAAAATACTAAGAGTCTAAGACTGTGCAGAAAGTAAAAATATACAGCCGATGTCCTTTTTGTTGTTCTTGTTGGTCAATTCAGTAACAATCAAGGCGCTGTGAAAAATATTGGCACCCCGCCTGTAGCGAGGACAAGGACAAGGACAGTCCTATCTAACTCAGCTGTCTCTAACTTAGCTCACATTAGCCGCTAGCTAACCAACTGCATAATAAACAAACAAGCCATCTAGGTAGCGGCGGATATCGCCTGAATAATCCGCTTTTCTCCATCAGCCACACACACTATTTCAAACAGCATGGACAGAATTTAAATATACAAAATATTGAACTTACCGGTGCATCGTGATTTTCACTGTGTGCTCAGTAAATCTGTGTTTCTGACAGTTCATTAAACAGGAACCTGCATGTAAACGTTTCCGAAGAGTCTTATTTGTATTGGTGTTCATATTGACCTCTAGTGGTGTAAACACGAAACACACCTCATCGAGCTTTTCCATTTCTGTATTTGTTTGGCAGACGTTTATTATTATACCCCACCTTGTGCCCGATGCTCCCTGGGATAGGCTCCAGGTTCCCCGTGACCCTGAAAAGGAGTAAGAGGTAGAAGATGGATGGATGGATGGATGGATGGACGTTTATTATTATTATTATTATTATTATTATTATTATTATTTTAATCCAAAGCTAGGTGTATATGAGGCAGGATACAATTCAAGCATACAGCCTTTAAAAGTGCTGACAAGGATGTCATAAGACTAGAAATGTATACCAACCAACCACCCTGCTAGAAAAAAGCCCCCAATAAAAACAATCACAGAAATTGTAATGGTTTCCACCACAAATTTCAAACCATCAGCTAACCATTAAACCCATTACCGTTACTGGCTCCCAGTGGTATCCACTAGACATGCAATAGAAGGCAACAAATTACCAGTAGACACCCACAGGGACCATTACAGGTTTACATTATAGTAAAGTATAAATACAAATTCTATGAAGACATCTAGTGTGTTTCTTTTTTTTCCAGCAGGGGAGGAAATTTACATACTTTTCACTTTGCTTTCCCCCCTGTCACATTGTTAGTTTACACTTGGACACTTTACAGTGTGCTGTATGCATCATTTTCTTTCTTTTCCCACGATGTGTATTGTATAGTATGCTTTGATGATAGTATACATGATAAAACCTACATTTAACCAACATATTTTCATAAAATATGCCTATTCCACATGCTAGCTGATTTCCCAGGATGGCATGCTGATGCAGAGGGTAGCATTGCCACCCCACAGCTCTATAGTCCCTGGTTTGATCCTGAGCCTTGGATACAGTCGGTGCAGAATTTCACATGTTTTCCCTGTGTCAGTGTGGGATTCGTCCGTGTTAATCTCACCTCCCAAAAACATGCATATAGGTGGATTGGTCATGCTAAATTGCCCCAAGGTGTGAATGAGTGTGTAAATATGTGTGCATGGTGCCCTGCAGTCAAATGGTGTCCCATATAGGGTGTATTCCCACCTTGTGGTCAGGGTTACTGGGATAGGCTTCAGATCCACTGTGATCCTACCCAGGATATACATGCTTGGTGCAACTTCCATGCTTCCTGTGAGACTAAGGCTTCCTTATTAGTGCCATGCCCAACTTTTTAGTTTTTAGACATGAGGTGACAATGGTAGTGCAAGAGCCCACTAAGTGGAGGCATCATTTCATTATGTAAGGGGTAAGCTGCATTTGCGATATTTTATTAGAACCTTAATTCAAAATGGATTGCCACAAAATGGCTTTATTGTACTCACCTCATGGCTACAAAATTGGTCAAAATGGTGATGGTTCTTAATACTTAAAGAATAAGGTGTGAATTATGTACAACACTACAATGGTTTCTAAGATAGTTGAAGTCAGAATTTAGGTAGATTATTTAGATGCCACAAGTATGACTACGCCCCTGCACTTACACTCACCAAGCACTTCATTAGGAACACTATACAAATACAGGGTAGGGCCTCTCTTTGCTCTCAAAACAGCCTTGATTCTTCGTGGCATGGATCCCACAAGATGTTGGAAACATTCCTTTGAGATTCTGCTCCATGTTGACATAATTGCACCACACAATTCCTGCAGATTTTTCAGGTGCACTTTCATGATGTGAATCTCCCGTTCTATCACATCCCAAATGTGTTCTACTGGATTCAGATCCAGTGACTGGGAAGACCAGTGATGAACATTGAACTCGTTGTCATGTTCATTAAACCAGTATGAGACGACTTTTGCTTTGTTACTTGGTGCATTATCATGCTGGAATTAGCCATTAGAAGATGGATAAATTGTGGCCATGAAGGGATGCACATTGTCAGCAACAATACTCTAGTAGGCTGCAAAATTCAAATGATGATTGATTGGTATTAACAGGCAGTAAGTGTGAAAAAAAACATTCCCACAGCATTAAACCACCTCCACCAGCCTGGACTATTGACAAAAGGCAGGTTGGGTCCATGGATTCATGCTGTTTGAGCCAAATTCTGACTCTACCATCTGTGTGGCTCAGCAGAACTGCCACTCACTGGATTTATTTATTTATTTTTTGCACCATTCTGAGTAAACTCTGGAGACTGTTGTGTGTGAAAATCCCAGGAGTTCAGCAGTTATAGAAATACTCAAACCAGCCCATCTGGCACCAACAATCATGCCACGGTCAAATTCACTGAGATCACATTTTTTCCTCATTCTGATGGTTGATGTGAACATTACCCGAAGCTGATGGCCTGTATCTGTGTGATTTTATGCATTGTATTGCTGCCACATGATTAGATAATTGCATGAATGTTAGGTGTACAGGTGTTCCTAATAAAGTGCTTGGTGAGTGTATATTCCCATATAACCAATATATAAAGACACAAGTGCTATATTAAAGCTGGAACTCTGGAGAAGGCATATCTTCACATTCCCAAATGTGATCAGTGACGTTTAAAAGAAAATAACACACCGTCTCTTAACTGTCACTTTCACACCAATAGGTTCATGACTGCTCAGATCAGAGAAAGTGATTTATTTTGGGTATATTCAGAGTAAACAGGAATTCAGCTTTAGACCAACAATATTTCATGTTGGTTAATCTGTTTTATCTGTGGATGAAGAGACTCTAACTACAGAGACATTCCAAAGTTCTGATAATCAGATAGGATTGCCTCAGCCTAGAGTTAACCGGATTCTCTGAAATCTAAAAAAAATGTCATGTCACATCTGTTTGGGGGCAACATCGGATAATATATAAAATACACATTTTATTTATATATCACTTATGCAGGAGGGTGGCATGGTGGAGTGGAAGGTCCAGAGTCTGGGGTTTAATCATAAGCTCAGTTTACTGTCTGTGCAGGGTTTCACATGATCTGTCAGTGTCCAGGGTTATCCCACCTCTCAAAACATGCCAATATGTGGCTCTTAATTGCCCTTAGGTGTGATAAGTGTGTGTATGTGTGTGTGTTTTTGTTTCTTTTTCTTTTGGGTTTTTCCCCTATTTTTCTCTCTAATCTGGTCTCGGTCAATTCCCACTCACCAGTTAGGTCTCCCTTATCATATGCCAGCTACCAGCCCGTGAGGGTAAAGGCTGTCACATGCTTCCTCCAAGTCACATGAAGTCAGCCAACTGCATCTTTTCAAACTGCTGTCATGGGGACAAAACATACTCAAAGGAAAACACTATCCACCCCCTTTCACATGCATGAGCTCACAGACGGCCATGATTGGTTAAAGTCACTGTGATTGATAGGAGAAGAGGGAGTGTGCCATCCCCCCCTAATGTGTTTGTGTGTGTGAGTGAGTGTATCTTTTGCATCTTTTCAACTGCATCTTTTCAAACTGCTACTTATGCTGCGTCATGGGCACAAAACACACTCTGAGGAAAACGCTATCCGCCCCCTTTCACATGCATGAGCTCACAGACGCCCATGATTGGTTAGAGTCACTGTGATTGGGGGAGAGGGAGTGTGCCATCCCCCCCTAATGTGTGAGTATTTGTGTGTGTGTGTGTGTCCTGTGATGGACTGGCATCCCATCCAGAATGTATTCTTATGCCCAGTTTTCCTAGTTATTTATTTTATTTATTTATTTATTGCCAAAAAGCAATCACTGAAGAATGACTGCATGAAATAGCACTGAGCACATTGGGTTCCTCCTCACAGCTGCTTGCTGCTAGTTAGTACCTTTTGTGTTGATTCTAAGAAAATTCACACAGGATTTCAAGAGTTCAACTCAGAAAATTTGGCATATTTTCTCTTACGTTGTGTGCAAATAGCCTTCTGAAAAATGTACTGTCAAGTGCTGAAGTATTAAAAGAGCATCTTCTATGATTAAATATGAAAAAGAGCTTTGGTCCACAGTTTGCTGCCGTTATTAGTGATACAGACTGAGCTGTTTGTAAGTGGTATTTTAAGCATGCGACGATCAAACCTTCTCTAGGCGTCAGTATGCATATCAGTCTAACAATAGGTTTGTGATGATACATAATATATATCAATGTCTATATCTATGTACACACACACACACACGCACATGCACACACATTTTTGCTTATTTCTTGCACTTAAATTGTGATGATTTTTTTTTTGTTTATATGGCATATACAATCCAGCTGTATCATTCTGTTTGTAATTGAAAATAAACTATTTTTTTTGATATCAATATATATGATTTAGTTCACTTACTGAAATGACACTTGTTAGTGGTTTTTAAACATTGTGCTCTGATTGAGTGCACTTATTAGAAGAAATATTATGGCTGTGTTTTGATGAAAGCGTTTATTTTGAGATGTGTTTGTGGTGATTTGGTAGTTATAATGTGTTTTGGTCATTAATTATACCGGGAAGCTGAGATGTCAGAAAAAAAAAAGTTTGGCAGCGACTAATGTTTGTTATTAATTTTATAAACTGTAAAATGATAATCACTTAACAGTAGCACTGTAGTGTTAGTGGAATTATAGCAATTTCTCCATAAACCCAACAAAGAAAACCTTCACTCAGTCTGTCTATAAAAAGTTATGTACACATATTTACAATAGAACATTGGCTGTACTACAAGTGAATGAATAAATTCAGCATACTGAGACATCAGCAGAAGCAGATAGGTCTAAGGACAACAGAACAGGACTCATTAAACATGGCTTGGTGTTTTATGCAAATAATTTCGGGCTTTGAAAAAAAAAGGCTTAAAAAATTTTTTATTTCAAAATTGTAAAACATCTATACAACAAACATATAGAAATGTATGTGCTAACAATGTATGAGTTTCATTTTTCTTTTAGTTTTGAATAAGCATTTAAATCTACCAAAAATACCCAGCAACACATTTCATTTTTTATGGAACTATTTGTAACCATTATATAGTTCAGGATATAAAAAAAATGTCTATATGGCCCACATAGTGCAGCCTCACACAGTCTGATTCCTTCCATTATTCCTGTGATATCAGTTGGTACTGCTTGGGTCAGTGTGTTTTTGCCTGTGATTGTGTGTGTGTGTGTGTGCGTACGTGTGGATATGTGTGGATAGGTGTGTGCTCATTGGCAGGTGCTGAGTGTGGTAGGGTGTGACCCTGGTGTTATGAAGAAGCCGTGCCCACTCATTACGGCGGCCTGATTCACAACACCAGCTGACCCGCCCAACCATACAGCTCTGTCCACTGCACTTATCCTGCCTGTATCCCCAGATAACAGCACCCACTCACCTGTCAATCAGACACAAGCACACATCAGATCAGATCAGATCAGATAATTAAAATTCCTGTAACTAGAAATAGCATGATCCCTTTTCTAATATCAACACCAACATTGAAGCCTTGATTAACAGCTGATAGCAATCCAACTACACTTTTAAAAAAAAATCAAAACACTTCACTTAACATGGTCATCTAAAATACTCTAACATACTCCAACTGCCCAAACTCTATCCAAATCCTACAGAAAAAACAGATAACATCAACAAAACTTACATAAAAGCCACATTTACATTTTTTCAAGAAATACATACATACATACATACATACATACATACACATATACATACATACATACATACATACATACACATATACATACATATATACATACATACATACACATACATACATACCTACAGGAAAAACAATCAAATAGTATGTGCAATTATTTATGCCAATTTAAAATCATTATAATTTTGCACTAGTTAGCTATTTGCCGTTATTATGGTATATCAGGTGTCTACTGTTATTATCACAGGACCTGTTCTCCTAATTTGCACTCCATACAGCATGACTACTAGGTCAGGCTAACATCTCTGAACAGATGAGTGCATGATCTCTGAGCTCACACTGACATCATTCTTCCATTATTGCTACTGACTCAGAGGGGCTGAATCACTTTTATAGAGCAATACAAACAAGTAATCCATGATCTCTGTCTGTTTTATTATTAATGACTTTCTTACTTCAAAGGGATGTTCAAGAGAGAGAGAGAGACAGAGAGAGAGAGAGAGAGAGAGAGAGAGAGAGAGATAGGATTCATAGACAGACACCTGACTAAAACCTGAACACTTTTTAAGCATGATTAAATTTTGCAAAGGGGCGGTGTGAGTTCTTTCAGTAAGCTATTTGCATGAGCCTGTTCTGTACAGTCAGATTTGTGACTGTTCTATACTGTTTCTCCCTTCACAGCTACAGGCAGCATATGGAGAAAGAGCAGTTACATTTTTCAGGTAAATGATTTCAGCAAGTTCAACTAACGCAGTGCACCTACTTCCTGCCACTCAATTATCTTGCTATTTGCCTGCCTCATCTTTAACCCCAGCAGCTCAAGCCCTGTTGATTCCTGCATAGTTGATCATATCACACCAGCATATGATGTACAGGCAATATATTTCTCTTTAATCCTGTTTCATCAGCTGGCCTGCCCTTCCTGCTTATCCTAATAATACACAGAAAGGCTTTTGTACTGCAAACTTTTTTATGGGTTCAATTAGAAGGTGTGAGAGGTGAGCGGGGTGATCTTGGATGCCTGCCCGTGCCCTTCAAAGAAAGAATGCCACCATACTGTGCCGAAGCCATGATGGAAATACATACCAGAGTATTATACCAGTATCTGATGAGTTTGTGTCATGTGTGTTTGCTTCTGTTTATCAAAGAGGGACATGTAACATATGCATTGTTTTAGTAGATGTACACTACATTTAATTTTCAAACGTCCTTGAGATTCAGTGAATTGCTATTCTAGATAATACAGCACACATCCAGAGGAACTTCTGTGGTTAGACATTTCATATTTCTAGCAGTGTATTCGGCTGACTGACTGGGCCGCTGCGGCTTCCTGGTGAAACACCAGCTGCTCCTCTGACAGTTGTGTGATAGATCAAAGTTCTCAGATTTTTCTCTCTCTCACTGTACATGTCGTCAGATAGACTGGCTTCTGTGTTTAAACAGCACCCAGTTGAAGGTGTCCCTTCAGACAGATAGCGATCATTGCATAGTCCTGTACAAGCTATTATTGGTATAATAATTAGTTTGGCATATAGTCCAAATGTTTCAGACTAATATGCAATATTTTAAATAAATGGTTTGACGTGGAAAAATATTATAAAGCCTCAGTTACAGCACAATATATTGTTGAGATATTAGTAAAATTTGTACTAATGCAGACCAGTTTTATAGGTAGTTAAGACATATGCTTGACAAAACACGCCTTAGTGTTTTCTCATTAGTAAGCTGTAATTTCTTTCTGGCCTAGAAGCCAAAAGCTTTAGTTAGCAGTTAAAAGACGGGCTGTGCAGAAACAGAGGACTGTCTGGTTAAGCGTTAAGTCTCAGGTACAGTGCTGTACTGACAGCTGATGGAGCAGCAAATATCTCATGGGTGCATCAGACAGCTGCACTCAGTGAGCAAAAAGCCTTTACCTAGCATCTAAAAACAGCTTTTGGTATCCCAGTGGAAATCAGACGTTTAGATCAGTCATATAGCCGCAACCAAAATAAGAAAGAATGGAAATAAGATAGATAGATAGATAGATAGATAGAGAGAGAGAGAGAGAGAGAGAGAGAGAGAGAGAGAGAGAGAGAGTGAGAGAGAGAACTGCATCAACATTTTCACATTGAGATGCTGCTAACTCTATACCCAGCACATCAAAATGCAAAGCAGGATTAAATTCAGGTACACACCCTAAATAATTTATAAACTCACCAAAAATATGGTATTGTGTGTACAAGTTGGTATATGTGTATGTGCATGTTTACACATCTGTGTGTGGGCTTGCGTGTGTATGAGATTGAGTTCCTGGCCATTTGCAAGTAGAGCGACTCAGTGGCAGAGCAGAGTTTCTTATCAAGCCTGCTGCAGCTGCCGAAGGTGAATTTCAGAAGTGACAGGAAAATACAAGGTAAATACAAATGCATAAGTACTTGCTTTCCCTCACATGCCTGCCTGACGATTTAGATGTGCTGACCAACATTTTTATTATTAAAACTTGTGTATAATTGAACAGTCTGGTTCAGACATAGGTCCAATCTGTGATGATTAGTTACTTGTCAATAATTAATAAAGGCTGTAATAAATACAAATTGAACACCAGGGAAATATGCATTAATGAATCTTATGCAGGGTGACACTGTGAATTATTATTTTTTATTATTCCAACAAGGTATCCACTGGCTAAATTTGTATAGGAAAACACTCACCTTTAGGATTTTGTGAGCTCTGGTGTAGTAGAGAACTAAAAAGACAAAAAAAAAAAAAAATGCATAGTAAAATTCTGTTAGTATAACATTTAATACAGTCACTTACAGCTGATTTTAATAAGAAATTGTTTTTCAGTAATTATTTGACTTGAGGAAGTTAAGCAGTAAAAGTGTGAATAAATGAAAATATTCACTCTGCACAGAGAACACATTAGAATGAGTGTGAAAAACAGTAACAGGAGGAATTATTTCTCATGTCTGTAAGGGTTTTTCTATATTACAGCAGAAGGCAGTTTGCTCATTAAGGACCAGAGAAGCCTTGTGACGAGCTACTGGTCTGAATCAGACTGCACCAGCTCCTCTGTGAGCAAGCTCTTAAGGTACACACATACACACACACACACAGACACACACACACACACACACACACACACACAGGCATACGTATGCACACACGCACACATACACACACACACACACACACACACACACACACACACACACACACACACAGGCCCTGTGGACTCTAGGCTGTCAGGGAACACATGGCCGACAGTTATGGTCCCTGCTGAATTTCTGCTTTACAGAGTGATTGTAGCACACACTGTCTTTGCATCACAAAACAAAATCATCTCTCTCGCTCGCTCTCTCTCTCTCTCTCTCTCTCTCTCTCTCTCTCTCCATCTCTCTTTCTGTCTATCTCTTGCTTTCTGTCTCTCTTTGTCTCCTCAATTCCAGAAGTTTCTCCATAATTACAAGGCTGAATCAAAAAGGAAGCTTTATCGACTAAAAGGCACATCCATCATCCTCCCAAGTACGATTCCTCCTATAACTGTGGCAGCATACATGGCCTGCAGGAACAATATGGCTGTTTTTTCATTCCTGGTTTATGTTATGATTGTCAGTAGAAATATTCATTAGCATGAAATATTATCAAATTTGACAACATCCCTGTTTTGTTCTGTATTATAAACACACGGTCATGAAGGAGGAGTAGCGGAAAGTGCTTCATGTTATATATGTGCCGTTTCTCTGAGCATAGAGCAGTCTAATGTACTCTGAACCTGAGTATTTGTGTGTGTTTGGCAGGCGTGGCACTGCAGCAGTGATGGAGAGAAGGAGAGAAAGAGAAAGAGAAAGAGAAAAAGCAAGGTCCCCTTTCTTTTAAGCTCAGCTCACTTGGCTCTGTACATCCTGAAGCACAAGACAGGAGGGGGAAGGAAGAAAGGACAAGAGAGGTGAGGACAGAAAGATGACACAGAAATAAAGGATGAGCAGGACAGAAAGTTGTTGAATGCAGGAGGATGAGAGAAACACACCGGATCACTCAAAATGCAAATGATTCAACTAAAAGGCACAATTAATATCCGTTAAGAATATATATTAAAATTTAGAAATTTTCTATGAAAATGAATTAATTCAGTTCAGCAAGACTGATTTGACACTTCCAACACAATGAAATCCAATCTTTATGAAATATCTTAAATATAGAGAAACATATACAACAATATTCAGGAGCCCAAATAAGCTGTTATCATTTAGAGCTACTGCTCATCCGGCATATCGATCCAGAGCTAAAATGCTGTTTTTATGCATTACGCTGTCTGTCTTCCTCACGCTAGCAGACAAAGAGCAAGCAACGGTGGTGCATTAGGAAGTCTATTAAAACTCTACATTTCTTAATTAGCCCTACTAAGATTATGTCTTTCCCTGTGGGCTCCACAAAATGCAAGTCATTCTGCAGTGCCTCCACCCTTCATGCCCACCATCATCATCACCATCACCATCATCACCATCATCATCAGTCGCAGCAGCAGGGGGACAAAAACAGACTTTTCTGTCTGAAGCTGCATATTAAATTATATTATCCATTCAGACTCATAGGAGGCTGAAAGCACCTAAAGATTGGTAAGAAGCAATCATGTAAAAGTCACGTACATAGTATTCAATTAAACATCAACACCACACACACCATTAACTTATATGTAATGATTAACAATTATTGCAACCAATGGAGTGCTAAATATGATGATCGGATCACTCACTTCCACAATTTATTATGCATTTTGCAATTGAGGAAAATTATATATTGACATTTATATGTCTGTTAAAGCATCTAACATATTAGGTAGGTATGAAAGTGTGACAATGCTTTTAAAATGGCTGTCATTTTAATTACTCCCAAGAAATGTTGAAAGCCATTTATATGTACTCTATAAAACTGGATTAGAGCAATTACATTGAGCCATACAAAAACATCAGAAATCACTTTGTGAATAGAAGAAATGTCACTAGGGTAATAAAAACAGACCATGAGCTAAAAAGAGTTAAATACTTAATATTAAGGCAAATGAGAGTTAAATTAATAAACATAGCAGCACATATGAATTTCTTCAAGCATATGGCCATTGATAAATTTCCTGCTGAGGCTAGCAGTGTTTGACTTTCTTAAAAAAAACAATCTACATTCTCTTCTACAGTGGAAAATCACACACAGTCAATACAAGCAGGGTGATTTAGTTGGGATGGACTAAAGGGCTTTTGATTGATTTGAGTGTGAGCACAGCAAAGATTAGGAGGGCAAGTGAAGGAAAGAAAGAAAGAAAGAATGAACGAAAAAAATAAAGAAAGAAAGGAGGCTCACTGTCAGTGTGGTGTTTCCTGAAAAGAGAAATTGGCAGGCTAGGGTTACCCTACCATTCATTCTCTCTCTCTCTCTCTCTCTCTCTCTCTCTCTCTCTCTCTCTCTCTCTTTCACACACACATACACACAATGGCCACGTGGCCACTCTTCTGTCTGTCATGCTACACAAAGAGAAGAAAGAAAAATACAACAGTCTTTAACAGAGAAAACAGCTGTTGTACACTTTATTGAAGCTGTTACGCAGCCTGACGCTACAGGAAAGTGAATTGTGAACTACATGTGATACAAAACAAATTTCTTAAAATTACAATCAGTTATTTTAAGACTTGTAATATTATTTACATTATTCCTGTAGATGATTATATTACTAACAATCCTACGTAGAATAAGGCATGAAATTAATTTAGAATTTTAGACATCAGGAAATGCTGAAAATCAATTGGTTTGACCTCCTACAGCTTTAGAAACACTTAGTTTCCACAACTTAAACACGTTTATTTAAAGTTTTGTTTTGTCTGAAGCTTTAATGTATTATGTGCAATATCATGAATATAGGCTACATACATCAAATAAATCTAAATCTAGTATATATATATATATATATATATATATATATATATATATATATATATATATATATATATATATCAGTATAAAAAGATATACGATTGTAAGAGGATACATTTGTAGCATCTACATCTTATGAACAATTAGACCTAATATATTTTTGTTTATATTTTCTGAACATGTTTTTGTATCTAGCCTGTATTTTTCCTAATGTCTTAAATCAATTCCTAATGAATTAAAAAAAAAATACGTCACTCAAAACATGTTTGGATCTAATTGTTGTGTGTATTGTATTTTCAGTGAGTACATCCATTCACATACTTTTTACAACTGGAATTCCTTTCTAGAAGATATAACTTTTACATGCTTACTAGGTGGCAAAAAAACTCTGCAATTTATAGTCTGGAAAATGCAGTAACTGGAATTGTAATCTCATATATTCTGTATTATTTCTTGACTATATGATACTTTCCAACATTGCACACTGTTGCCATACAGCAACAATTTACCAACAACCCCCTCCCTCCCCCAAAATGTTTAAAATGTTTTAAAATTTATAGATTTTTTAAATCCATAAAACATTTTTTATGCAAATGTAATAATAATTCATGCAGTAGAGGGTTTAAAGAATAAGGATTAATTAATTAATAAGGTTAAGTTTCAGTTTGCCTGTCAATGTTTTCCAGAAATGCAATGGTTTATATAAACAGAAATAGATGTGTGACAAGGATAAATTTACATAAAATGGCAAAAAAGTTAAATAAATAAATAAATAAAATTCCATTACAAGGCAACCCATAAGTCTATCATAACTGAGTTGATATATATATATATATATATATATATATATATATATATATATATATATATATATATATATATATATATATATCACAGTGATGATAGACTTACAGACCATGAGCTATCTGGGCAATGACCAACAAATCAAAATAATTTTTTCAAAATTTTCTCCTATGATGCTGGACTTATAAGACACCATAAATAATACCTCAAAATATGCAGGGTAAAGTGTAGTTTTTAAATTAAATAAAGCATTAAAAGGAGTTACAATTTTTCTTTTTTCTTTTTTAACTTACTGTACAACGGGGTGCTGGAAGCTTACGACTACAGTAAAGAACCAGCATCTCCCTGTGGCACTATGGAGAAAAAAAAAGTAAAAAAAAGAACATTACAAAGCATGTGGATTTGATAAACACTTTTCTCAGCCCTTTCCTTTATAACGCTGAACATTTTACTGCAACTTTAAATAAGAAAGAATTCATAAGTTGGTCCGTATATTATTTTCCTCTACTCTGTGATCTAGTGATCTGTTTTTAAGTTCATCTTAATCCACTTTATTAGCAACTCATCTTAAATTTGGCTACATGATTTCAATTCTAGAAACATGTAATATTGGGAATATTGCTTAAAGAAATGCTCGGCACCTAGGCACCTACACACACACACGCACACATGATGAACTGAGAACAGTGACAATAAATCATCTTCAGTGAAAAGCTTGAGAAATTGATTAAGAGGAAACAGTGGAGATGAAGGAAGACAGAGATAGACATGCAGAAAGAAAGCTGATTAATAAGGCGAGAGAGGAGATGAGTCACTGAGAGGTATTTAGGTGGTGTAGTTCTGCTTTTCACAGTGTGCTGATGGGTGGACAGCAAGCAGGTTCCTTTCACACAGATAATAGTGTCATTAATCAAGCAGTCAGTGCCTGGGCTCATTATCGCATGTAGGCTGTATGATTATGCTCATTGATTAGACTGAAAAAAATTGGCTGTTTTTCTAACCTGGCTCATTTGGTTGTGTTTTGGCTGGGTTGTTTAATAATGACTAATAGATTTGAGGAGGAGAGCTGACAAACTAGAGTTTGAATAATGATCTTTTTATTGGGAGTGTTAAGACCTACCCTAGCAGGATCAAATGTACCATTTTTATTTGAAAATTATTTATGTATGAACATATATACAATTACTATATGTATGTATGTATGTATGTATGTATCTCTCTCTCTCACTGTATATATATATATATATATATATATATATATGGTGTGTGTGCATGTGGTGTGTGTGTGTGTGTGTATTAATGAGTCTTTTTTTTGTGTGAAAATTTTTTACTTAAAATGAAAGTGCGTGGCCTATTTAGTAAGTTTAAGAAAAGCCTCCTGGGTGAAGCTCCCTCATGAAGCTGCTGCTGGAGCTGAAGCCAAGAGTGTACAAAGCTTCATCACGAATACTGTATAAGAGTGTCTTCATTATTATTCTAACAGAAAATAGTACGACGAAACCCCATCTAGGAGCATGTGTCCCAGCCTTATATTTGAGTGTATATATAAAGTGTGATGTGTCATATGATATGAAATAATAAAGCATCTTATCACAAGAGCCTTTGTGAGTGAGTTATTTTGCATTTATTTGAAACCAGCACCAACCTTGTAAAATGAAACATAACAATTTACCAATTCTTTTACGAAATGTGAGTGAACCTGTGAGTAGTTCATACAAATTGAAATATTAAATCTCCATGAGGGCGACATGGTTGTGTTATGTTCTATTTTATAAGACGTAATAAACAAAGGTATGCCAACTCTATCATTATTCCTAACTGTTAACCTTTCTCATTTTTCTCACAACTTACACAATGCAAATTGCTAAATTGTTAACGCGAACAAAACCGTTTGACCAGATGTCTTCAACAAAAATTGCTTTACAAACTGTAGTGTGGTTTTACATTTTGCCTTTAATTTTACTGCTAATCTCATCATATAAACCTGTGATTCCCACATTGACAAAGTCTTGATTAAGTGAATAGGAAGAAAAAATCTAACGTTGGGCTAAAACATGGCTACTTACTTTGATATGTTTTCAAAAATCAATACACAGATATATAAAATAAATATAATAAATGCAACACATTTTTAGCTCTGGGTGTTATTAATGCTGAGGTTATGCGTGAAAGAAGCCTCGCTGAGAGAGATTAGCAGACAAGCAGGATGCACAGTAGACAAACCCCACACTCTGGGTTTACAGGCCCCTAAACACCCAGCTATGAGTCCAAAACTGCCATATTCAGCACATCCCAATGCTACAGAGCTACACAAAGACATGTAATAATACACACAATATTGTCTCAAAAATAGCATGGAATATGAATTTCCCTTTAGATGAAAGCAACGTTACATTTTTAGTCACTCTGTTATTTATGTTATGTAATCTGTAGGGAAATGTATGTACACATACAGGAATTAAAGTTGAAGTATTTTGGATGTATTCAGCTTGTTGTGCTTCTTTCATTTCTTAAATCTACTGTTTTATTCATAGTGAATAAATGAATGAATTGTAAAGTGCCCTGCTGCTTGACCTGTATTAGAATAAATAGACTGCATGCACTCTAATGACTTTCCTTTTCTTCCTGAGTTATATTTTTCTTAAAAATGTAACGCACTAACACACTGTCCTGTCAATAATAAGGAGAGCAGAAACACCTCTAGCCAACTGGCCTAAGATAAAACTCCTGAAAATTAGGATAGGAAAATGGGGCAGTCAAAAAGGAAACATTAATTTTACAGAATGATTGTAAAGCCCCAGGGCACAGAGCAAATGATAGCTGTCTGTTCACAAAAAAAAAAAAAAAAAAAAAAAAAAAAAAATCATGTGGAAATATGGCTCACCATGCAGACTAGGCCAACTGCCCTCTCATGTACACACACACACACACACACACACACACACACACGTTTGTCTTACTCTCCTATTATCCTTAAGAGGACCATCCATTCACATATTATCAAATTTATATAAATATATAATGCATAATACTAGTTAATACTTAATAACCTTTTGCTTGTTTTAGGTTTTAGTGTTTTTCCCACCAATATACTTTGATATAACTTGTGGGGACCAGCTAGGAGGTCAAAACTTTCAGATATTCCTTTTCCACATATTTCTGGCCACAAGCGCGCACACACATAGTTTCCCTTAATTGAAGTATTTCAACACTTTTTATGCATAAGTTTTCATGCTGGAAGTAGCAATGGTCAAACTTATTTTTCCCAACAAAATGGCTGATATCCAAACACACATTTACAAGCAAGACTTTGTTTGCAAGTACCTGCCTTGGTTAGCTTTGTTTCTCCCATAAAGGGAGTAAGGAGTAGCAATATTAATGCTCAAAGCAGCATTTGAAGTGAGGCAGATGAAACAAAAATGTCTGGCAGGAGCAGCACATGTAAAATCGCTGACACTTTGTGACTAAATTTTGTGCCAGCAGCAGAAAATCTCCTGGAGAGAAGGTAGAGGCGTGAAATCTATTTACGACCGCCACGGGCGAGAAGGTTGCTGTCCTATCACAAGGAGCCTCTCGAAAGTAGTGCAACAAGCCCCAAGTGTGCTGCCGCCATTACTTTACAGTTTTATGGTGTGTGTGAGTGTGTGAGAGGGGTGTTTGTGTGAATGAGGATTTGCGGCGGTGTTGTATCGAGACAATGTGATTGTTTTCTGCGGCATTGTGAGCAGTATTTCTGCGTCTTGAGCTAATTCGGTTTACAGGATCACGGCAGACGTATTAAGAGATAGCAGCGAACTTCCTTCTGGATTATATAGAGCCGTGTTTTTACACCGGCTAATTTACCTAATTTACTTTACTGTAGCTAATTTACTTTACCTACACTTCAGTCTCTCTCACATACATACATGCACAAATACACCCACTCACATATTCTGAGCATTTTATAGCAACCCATTGTGTTGGTTTTCAACTAAAGGACACCATCACAATTTTTATCCTTTGTCCGATAAATAACTGTTATCCTCTGCTGTAGTCTCAGAAATCACTAGGCTGTGATGCAAATAGCACACAATTTATCAAACTAATCCTCTTACACATGCAATTCCAAAGCATGAATGCCAGCAATTACGACAATGTGCTAATTATTGATAACACTTTGAAAAATAATCTTAGATGAAATTTTGTCCAATCTTTTCCACAAATCCTCAGGGCATAAAATGGCATCTGGGTTGCTTTTGCATTTACTATGTCTGATATAGTGAAGATGAACACAGTTTAAGTCGTAGTGAATAGAACAAAAGGCTACACATATACAGCAATATCCTCTTCCTGCCTATAAGATGAATGTTCATGCCAGTAGTAAAGCATAGGCAATATGGCCTCAACAGATAACACTAATGAAAAGGCTTCTTTAGTCTATGATTATTGCTCTAAACAGGAAAGAGCACAGCAGATTGCTTAAGGCAATTCATGTGACAAGAATCAGGCTACATAGCATACATTGCATCTCCATTAGTGAAAACTGCACCATCGTATTCCTGATAGTTACTGAAATACCAAATGTAGAAAGACCAGCATCTTCTCAAATCTTTTAATATATAAGATTTGTTGCAGCAACAATATTTCTCATAGTCAAAAGTCGATTTGTTAATTTAAATCCGATTCCAACATGGCGCGCGCTTGCTTGTGTGTGTGTGTGTGTGAAATATATATATTTTTAAGAATAGACATGATTTATCATAACATATTTACCGTAAAAATTGCAATGACAATTTAGAATAATAATCAGAGGTGAAATAAAGTTTGGATGAAATAAAAATATGGTTTAAAGGATATGTTGAATCATATGGAAGTAATTATATATTTAAATATTTTGCATAAATTTTTTTGCAAAAAAAGGATTATAGGAACATTAGTCTTCTGAATGCGAGATAAATACTATAGACCCTATCGAACTAATCACTAAAACGAATTTATGACTCTTGAAGTCATTCATGTGTGCATCGTAGTAAATCGGCATGTTCACAAAAATGGTCAAAATGCATTTGTACAATATTTGAAAATGGAATTTCTAAAGGAACCTCCATAATCCTGGTGTATATTATGTGGCATACAGGGAAATCCACCCCTCATACACGGAGACACATTTTCCTTAGGGCTCCATGTAGAAATCTAAATCATTCTGCATACAACATAAAGAATCATGAACAGAAATGCTGATCCTGATCTATAGGAGATAAAGAACTAAAGACTAACACAGCTAGAGCTGCAAGTTGAGTGAAGGCTCCTGTAGCCTCAGAAACCTGAACTCTGCCCCATCCATTGCCCTGTAACAAAGCACAGTGCTGAACAAAAAGGAGGCTTCTACAGCAATGTGAGAGCATCCTTCCTGTTCCTAGCACGCGGTACAGAGCTAATATTAGCCTTATCCCAATAATGACACAGCATTTACCGGCCATTACAGCTCTTCTAATGCACAAGCTCCTTTGATGTTCAATCAGACAAGTGTAGATACGACACACGGAAGCGGCAGACAGGAAAGAACAATGAGAGACAGAACCACGGAGGAGAGAAAGAGCGATGGGAAAGGCCTGAGCAATTTTCTCACAGTGAAGAAGTACAATGGAATGTGTGCATTGCTCTGACAATGTTGTACCTGGAGCTAGTGATAATGAATATACATGTATATATTGGGTTGTCATAGAGATCATTTGATTCACAGAGAAACATTCAGAAAAAAAAGTATTTGTATTTCATTTATATATCGATGACATTATACAGCATTAATTGTGATTACACCACTGAAATGATATAATATATAGCACAAAATAAATAAAACAGTATTAACGGTTTGTACGATATATTGTAAGTAAATGTATATATTTAAAACAAGCTGAGAGAATTTTGCAATGCTGCTAAGTTTTCGAATTAGAATGTACATTATAAATATATTATGTGCAAAATGGAAGCAAATAATAAAAAAAATATATATATATTGTTACTATTAAGAAAATAAATCAACCTCTATTATTATAATATTCTCACACGGCAGAGAGACAACAGAAAACGACTTACCTTTCTTTAGCATTAGCATAGAGGAGTCTGCACACACACTCACGCTCCCACAAACATTCTCACACACGCATGGGCAGGCAGACAAGAGAGCCCATCATTGTTCTCCACTAACTCCTCCCACACAAAGCTCTCACCCAGTACATGTGGAGATATGCAGGAGCAACAGAGTGCGCGCACACACACACACATACACACACACACATACACTCTCTCTCTCTCTCTCTCTCTCTCTCTCTCTCATACACACACACACACACACACACACACACACACACACACACACACACACACAAAATGTGCACATGACAGCATGCAAGTGTTCACACAAAGAATCCCGATGAGAATCCAGTGCAATCACATGATGCACGTGTGTGTCTAACTGTGTGTATCTATTTGTGTGCATGCATATGTACGTGTGTGTGCGTGTGTGAATGTGTAAATGGCCAGAGGGCTGCTACAAACAGGAAACGAGTATAGGGAAACCCTACCAGGCACCATACTGACAGTCATGAAGCAGTAGCAGATATAGAACATATGTGTTTTGTGAGACCCTTGAAAGGTAACGAGGGTCTAAACGCACACACACTTCCACATCACATACACAATCTTTGCATTATTAATGACTCTTAATGGTACCATTCTATGGTATAAAGGTTTTTTGCTATTTTAACATGGATTATAGTCACAATTCAAGAGATAGACAGAGGAAAATAAGAAGAAGAAGAAGAAGAAAAAAAAAAACGCTGAAAGGATTTTCATGTTTTTCCTTTTTTTTTTTCTTGCTTTCTTATTTATTTACTATACACAATATACCCAAACCATTTCAGGAAAGAAAATGATATAACTGACAGGCTTTTTTTTACTCTACCTGAAGTTAGACTTTTTGCCAAACAATAATAAAGGCTTTAGATAAGAGGATGGATGTGAGAGATGCTGAGAGATGGTTTTGATGGAAAGAGAGTTTGAACAATAAACTATTGTCCTTGTCCTTGTGGCACATTTTGTGACACAGTGTAAGTGTGTAATCTAGCTGTTATACACCAGAGAGGTGGGAAGAAAGAAAAAGCAGGAGAAAAAGAGAGGGGGGCAGGGCTTAGACACGGAAATGAATGGCTAATTCCAGCATACGTACCCAATCAATGAGGAAAATGTGAGAGGGTGGAACAAGATGATGGATGCAAAGAATGAGATAGTGAAGGAGAAATAGATAGAGGTTAGAGGCAGCCTTGTCCCTTCTATGGGAGATTTAGCATTTTCTGTTGTTTGATTATCTGCATTATTTTCTGAAAAAATATACTGTATAGAAAAAATAAATCACAAGATTTGACAAGAATCAGCGTAAGTGATCAGTAAAGACTTGTTTATTAGCAGATGTGTGATACAATTTGTTCGATTCACGGTTCACCTCGAGCATGCTCTATTGGAAATGCAATTCCAATTCCTTGTATTTTCTATAGTAATATTACATACATCTGTTCTTATTGTTCAGCTAGGTTTCATATAGATTAACCTTCACCTACGTCACCATACAGGGTGAATGAATGCAGCTACTAAAATAATGAAATGAAAGACTTAATCATGAAGTCAATTTCAGCAAAGTGTACGTTTGTGTATAGCAGACTAAAAAAAAATTAATAAAAATCAACAATGAACCGGAATGAATTGAACATAAATCTCGGTATAGATGTGAGGAAAGACACACATGCACACTTATACGCATCCATGCACACACCCACACACCCCCTACACACACTGCATGTGCATTTGATATATGCACCATACCATTTTTCCTCAGGTTTAAAATAGTTTATACAATGCGCAGACAAAGTAAATAACCTGATAATAAAAAAATCAAATTAACTGGCTCCTAACTGCCTTTGTTTTAGGATGTGCCCTGGAGAACAAAGGGGGAGAACCCGGTATGATTCTCTATGAATACTTCACGCACACCTCAACATACAGAGCAAATCCACCCACACACCGTGGAGCTCCCTGTCAATCACACGGCTGTGGACAGCACCTCCACCACGGCCATTTTGTGATCGTGCAGAGTAGGAAAGCACTGTGCTGCACATTCCATACCATATTCTATACAATATGCGTCGTATATGATTAACGCTAAAGCATTTTGAAGCCTATGTTCGTTCTTTTTTCCTATGTTCATTTAAAAAAAAAGACTAATACCAAATTATTCAATGAAATGTAATTTATCGGGCGTGCAATATATAAAATAAAGACTTTTAGCGCATTAAAGCTATTGCCTCTGCTGTCTGCTTGTCAATGTGTTCATGGATATAAAGAGCCTCTAGAGACTTGTTATTGCTTTATTAATTTATTTTATATCAATAAATATGATATAAATCCAAAACATTTTGTTCCTGAGAAACCCTACCAACCTTAATAAATGTGCTTTTATATAATTCACATGCCATAAACATTGAGCAAAGCTTCACGGCTGATGCACTTCAGGGTGAATGTGAGGTTAAACGCTCTGCATTTGGTTACATACGGCACCACACCCAGAGCCACAGCGCGCAAATGAGACCACAGCCAGATGAAATGATGATTAGAAAAATGCTTTCTGTGCATTTTGATCAGTGTGTGTACAAGTAGACTTTAAAAAAAAAAATCCAATTTATGGGTTGAGTAAGTATCCTTAAGTGCTATTCACTGAAAGGTGAGTCATCTGTAACGACCGCTTCATATATCTCCATAATGTAGTAATTCTTGCTTTTTTTTTAAAACAATGGTGAGGACTATGTAGACATTGTATATACAGACTGTGATATTTATCTAAAGTGTATCTATAAGTATTAAACCATTTTTCCTGAGAACGAGTATGTGGAAAACTGTACCCCTATTCATATGCTCATATGTTCTATAATGGAGTAACATAGTGCATAATAGATTAGAGTATAGTAATATGGAGTACTGTTTCGTAGCCATGGTGTAGCGAGGTGTACTACTGCAGTGTTGTATGATTTGGTACTGTACAGTAAATTTTAATGCCAGCCTAAGCGAGAACATATTTCTACATGCAGTAGTGACAGCTGGCCTACGTACATCATTTTTTCTAGCTGATGAACCCTCACACATGCCTATACACACACCCATACGTGATTGCAAAACAAAAGCACGATAGCACAAAATCATTCAAACTGTCATGTTCTCATTTGGGAAATACCTCATTTGTCTCTGTGTTTGAGGATGAATCACGTCGAAGCAGACAGAACAGGTGTGTACATCAAACTGCACGTCTGTCTATGTCTCTAGCCTGGTCTTCTACCCAGTACCCATAATTCCTAGCTTCAATAGAATATTCTGGTCTCCATTACCCTTCATATTGGAAGCAGAGCTGCTAATTGACATTGGAGTTATTTCTAATCGATACAAGAACTCTTAGTTTAACCTCTCAGTCATTCATACTGCAAGTGACTCAGAATTGTACTAATGAACACTCGAGTCAAGTGCTGTCGCTCAAATATTTTCTGTCCATTAACCAGACTTGCGTGTCACTGTTCAAAGAGATCACACTCTAGATGTCACCGTGCGACTTACGATGGGTGGAATCAAGACAGTACCCCACCTAACCTCAAATCTGAGAAAGCCTGAGAGACACTCCACTCTGTGCATGTCAGATAATCATAGTTAATCTCCATCTGTAAAAATCAGAAATATGCTTAATGCTAAGTACTTCTGCTTTACTAACAGAGTACAGTTATGGGGTCTTCTACTTATTTATTTATTTATTTATTTTACCTCCCACTGATGGGATCCCTGCATCTCTGTCTGAATCTGAGACTGTGTGTGTGTGTGTGTGTGGAAATGTGTGTTACTCCATTTGCGCACTGATCACATTTACAATGTGACTGTAGCTCAGATCTCAGGCTCCTGGTGCCGTTTCTGGCTCTTTATCTCCTTGTGTGAGGATTTTAGGACAGAGTGCACAATGTTATATGAAACTGACTACATGCAGTAAAAGGCCTGCGGTGTGCAAGGTCCAGACTCAGTTCTTCACTGCCAGGCTTTACAGCGTCGACAGTGATTAAAAGTGTTCTTCATTCTTTTCCATGTTTGACAGATTTATACACTATTAGGACGTGAAGCAAAAGTGTTCAGGAGCATTATACGTTTATGACTTGCATGCAAGTTACAATAGTTACTAACTGAAAGTTGTCAAGCACAAAAGGCCTGAGGCATGTCATGCATGAGAAAGTACACATATGTAAAAGAAATGAATGGATGTGTGTATGAGTGTTTGTTTGTATATATGTGCATGCTTCTGGCACTTACCCCCATGTTCTCAGCAGACAGTGGCGCAGATTGTGTCGTACTGCTTTCCACTAGCTTTTTCTTTCTTTTTGCCTCTCTCTCTCTCTCTCTCTCACTCTACTTACACTTTCATACTCTTCAGGAGCATCAGATCGGTCGCTTCATCCTGGCACAGAGAGTGGTGAGGCACATGGGAGGGGTGTTTTGTAATCTGCCAGGTTGTACCACCCACGGGAGAAAGTCAAGGAGAGGGGGAAGGAGAGAAGTGGAACTGGAACTGGAGCGTCTATACCTTCAGCGCTACCCTCCATCTGCTTCCGAGTGGTTTCGTCTACTTCCTGCGCCATGATTGGAGCTCCCACTTCGCCTTCATTAAAATTCAAGGAAGGAGAGGAAAAAAAAGAGGAGAAGAGAGGGGGATGCCTTCATGCCAGAGATTGATTCAGCCAACATTATTTGCCTAAGATGTAAGGATTAGCATTAGTCATTGGGGCACGCTAAAATGAGCACGCTGCAGTCATGTTACTGTACATACGATTTGATGATGTGCGGCTCTGCCTGCACCCTGGGTGTGTAAGCTGCTGAGGCGGTGTGTGTGCTTGTGCATGTGGGCTGACAGATCTGGCAAGCATGACACTACAGTCACACACATCAGAGACATTCAAAAGAGAGCACTTAGATCCTAACCTTATAACAGCTTATTTGATGAGCTGCTTGCTTTTATCAGAATAATTTACTGTACAACCCTAATTACATTTCCCCCAAAAGGAATAAAATGATTTCGCTGTACTTAAATGGAGGTAAACGGTCCACTGAGCAGCCACATGAGGCTTTTTGTCTTCTTATATGCACAAAATGCAGAAGTCTTTATCTCACATAATCCTGCATTCACTACAGCACTGAGACAGACAGACAGAGTGAATGCGTGCTGATGCAGGTTTATTAACCGCTCTTCATTCTGTACTGTACTGTTATCTAATTATTGCGGATGTTAATGTCCCGTCGCAGGAAAGAATAAGTGACGTTAAAGAAGTATTAAATCTCGAACACAAAACGTGAATACGTGACAAGTGTTGGAAGCAATAGCAATGCATTGTAGTGGATTTTATGGAGAAAATTGATTTAAAAAAAAAAGAGAAACATGCCTACATAATAATACAGAAACAGGAAAACCCAGTGGTTAGTACTGCACAAGCAGATTCCAAGTGAAAATAGATTAAACTGTTCAAAGCTAATTTTTCAAATAATACCAAAACAGAATAGTTGAGCACCCAGGGCAGTACTGTAATGGTGATTTTATTTGAGAGGTCTGACTTTTGTGTATTGATTTTGAATGACAGGAATACCCAAGGCACAAAAAGCAATGTCCATCGGTTCTCATATTGATAAAGGACTTGATTGACAGATAGGTGTGGGTGGGTAACCCACAATGTGTGTGTGTGTGTGTGTGTGTGTGTGTGTTGTCTTTTGTCCTCTATGTGCGGGAAAAGAACACAAGCATCCTGTACTCATGAACACAATCTGTATAACTATAAGCATTTGTATATTTGTATGTCTGAATATGCGTATAACTAAACTGTCTGTGAGCTAAAGTAAGCTGCTGTGCGTGTTTGTGTTAATGTAACCTTCGGTGGAGTGAGGTTGCACTCCCTGCCCCCAACAAAGCAACTGCATCTGCACGCCTGACTGCCACTCTTACTGCAGATATACACCGGGTGTGTGTCTCTGTGTCCAACCCAGCAGCATTATTGTGAGATTTCTGTGTGTGGGTGTATATAGATCAAAATTTGGACATTGGTTTCTCTTTCGTGTTTGTTTTTGGTGGACGTGCAAATTGCAGCTTCCTCGATGACGGCGTGTGTCATGGATCGCGGCAACAGTGAGGTGTTTAAAAAAAGAAGGGAAAAGCTTCATTCCTGGTAAAGCTGCAGCCTGGAGTTACAACCCCACCCTATAGGAATGCCTGTCTGCCTCAGCACAGTGGGGATCTGATTAGCTGCCACTACAGAAGATTGACTGAGAGATGGAGGGAATGGAGAATGGATAAGAAAATGCCAGAGGGATGGCATAGGGATAGAGAAGGAGAAGAGGAAATTGGCCATATATGCTTTCCTTAGGGAACGGCCTTATTGATTTGAAGGTATCATGAGACGGTGGTAGAGATGGAAGTGGTGGTTGAACTGGCCGTATATGTTTTCCGTCTGTAAAGCACCATCGATTGGACACCGTCACGTGATCGTATTTGAGTTTGACGGCGTGACAGAGATAAAAAAGGAGAGAAAGTAAGAGTGAGAGATGGAAAGAGAACCATTGGGTGCGGGAAGGGGAATTGAGAGCCTATATGTTTCCTGCACAACATGAAGAAGCGCCATTGATTGTGGCTTGTTGATAGACTGTGTAATTCCCCTTTGGCTTTACATACAGTAAATGGATGATATTCCAGAATGTGAGTGTGTGTGTGTGTGTGTGTGTGTGTGTGTGTGTGTGTGTGTGTGTGTGTGTGTGTGTTGTGAGATCATTCATGGATGTGTGAGGTTTTTCTGTGCATATATAATTATATATGCAATTGTGTGTGTGTGAGAGAGAGAGTGTTAAGATGATGTGTACTGAATGATCTCTTTACAGTCCTTAGAACAGCTCTTCTTCTAATGGACTCCATCTGTTTGATCCCATCACCCACAGAGAAGGAAGAGATCGTGCTAATATTTATGCTCACACCACCCGAGTGATGCTGGCCTCCTGGAGCTCCCTCTGAAAGCCCGGACACCGGGTTTACAAACTGTGGCAAGGCCGCTATGATACTGAGAGTATTTGGCATGCTTGAGTTATGAAATATTTATTCATCTTCTATTTAATGACGCTGTTCCTTGATTGTCTATTGATCTAGAGTGTCGAATCATGAGTCTGAATTTCTAGATAGTGGAAACCAAATGCATTAGCAACACCATTTCAGCCTTACGTCTCCCTGGCATCCTTCCTCTTTGCTTGCTGAATTCCTTCATTAGACATCCCTTAGTTTGTGTGCAAGCATGCACCCGTGTGCAGTTAAAAGCCGGCTGTCAGCATCTTGAGCAGCTCAAATGCATGGCTGCCCACTCGCCTGTTTGAGGATACACCCAGCTGTCCTAGGTCTAGCTCAACCCTGCCACCCCTGTGCAGGATGTGAGAATGTATATGAGTGTGTGTGTGTGTGTGTGTGAGAGAGCGTGTGTAGGATGCACACAGACGGTTGTCAGGGCTCAGCTATTTAAAGCAAAACTCCACTGCAGTGCTTTTGCAAAAAGAAAAGGAATTGAAGGACAACGAAAGGAAAATCCACAGAATGAAAGTGTTCCCATGCTCAATACTACAACGATTCAGTATATTGATATTCCTTTTCTTAAAGCTAGTGTAGGTCCTTCTAAAATTCATGGAAGATTATTATGAATAATGCAATCTAACAAGACTAATCTAATAAATACCTGACATGTCTGAACAGTCAAAGGAAACTGTAAATGACATTTATGTGATTTTCACCAAAATGCACTCAGTCGGTCAAAATATGTTTGATGTTCAACATTTGCTTCTTTACTGTTGTACTAGAGCTATGAGGCTAATGTAGCTAGCAAGTAAAGGAACATTAGCAGTTTAGCATTGACAAAATTGCATGGCTAAATCATATGACCATTTCGACTAATGCAATTCAAAAGGATCTAAGGAAATATGCATTTAACCATTCATAAAATGTGTGAACATTTTCATATTTGTAAATGTAATATCAGTGGGACACAAATGGCATGACAATCATGAACTCACCCATACATAGTTTCATAAAAAAGTGATTCTGGTTCAATATGTCTGCTACTACAGTTGTTAGCTCTGGGCAGCTAATAATACTAAAAATAATACATAGAAACTGACATACGCCACAAAAAAATCCATGTGAGATAAAAATGAACTATAATTGTTAGCAACAGATAGGTCAGAGACAAGTGCAATGATTTAAACATGCACACGATGCTAACCTGATAACTTTTAGCTCCCCTTCCTAGCTACAGTAGCAAAAAATAAATAAATACAATGAATAATAAAAACCTTGACACCAATGGATCTGTATTCATATCAAGCTGGATAAGAACAGATTTATTTGCATATCATTCATATGAGCATATACACAAGAAATGTGGTATTCCTAAACATCTCATAAATTCAGCAAAAATATTCGTATCCTTCTCGTTCTCCGGAGTGTAAGAAGACTAACAAAGACAAACCTCAACTTCATCGACTCATCATATAATTTGCATCAATTACTGCACTTTTATATACAGTGGCAAGAAAAAGTATGTGAACCTTTTGAAATTTCACGGTTTTCTGAATAAATTTGTCATAAAATGTGATCTGATCTTCATCTAAGTCAAGGGTATTGACAAATATAATGTGTCTAAAATAATAACACAAAATAAATTTGGATCCCTCATGTCTTTATTGAACACATTATTGCCCTAATGCAGCAAAGCAGGCCCAAATCATGATGTTTCCTCCACCATACTTTATGGTTGGGATGATGTTTTCATGATGATATGCCGGGCCCTTTCTACGCCAGATGTAGTGCTATGTGGTTTTTCCAAATAATCTTAGTTTCATCAGTCCACAAAACATTTTGCCAATACCGCTGTGGAGTGTCAATGTCCCCTTTTGCAAACTTCAGGCGTGCAGCAATGTTCTTTTTAGTAAGCAGTGGCTTCCTTCGTGGTGTCCTGCCGCAGATACCCTGCTTGTTCAAAGTTTTACGTATTGTAGACTCATGAACAGAGTTCATGGAACAGCCAGTTCCAATGATGCCTTCAAATCTTTGGCTGTCATTCAGGGTTGTTTCTTTACCTCATTGATGAGTCTTCGATGTGCTCTTGGTGTCATTTTGACTGGTCGTCCACTTCTTGGTAGAGTAGCAACAGTCCCAAAGTGTCTCCATTTGTAGAATGTTTGCCTAACTGTAGACTGGTGAATTTCTAAAGTCTTTGATATCACTTTGTAATCCTTGCCAGCTTCATGTAAATCAACAATTCTTGACCGTAGATCCTCTGAAAGCTCTTTTTGGCGAGGCATGGCTCACATAAGCGTGTGCTTCTTGTGCAGAGCAAACTCCAAAAGTTTGAGGGGTTTTTATCAGTCAAAGTAGCTGTAGTCCACACCTCCAAACTCATTTTCTTAAGGACACTCCACGTGTGCTAAAACCTGACTCCAATTAGCTTTTTTGAGGTCATTAACTCAAGGGTTCACATACTTTTTCCACATGCACTATGAGGCTTTTTTTGGTTGTTGTCAATAAAGATATGAAAGATCAGATTTTTTTTTTGTGTTATTATTTTAGACACATAATATTTGTCAGTACCCTTAACTTAGATGAAGATCAGATCACATTTTATGACCAATTTATTCAGAAAACCATGAAATTCCAAAAGGTTCACATACTTTTTCTTGCCACTATATGGAATCTACTGTCAAGTTTAAATTGTTTGTTTTTATTGTGTTTACAACATTTAGTAGGCGGCCTTATCCATAGCAACTCACAGAAGTGCTTTGGAGTCTCTATCAGAAACACATCCTCATGCTACAGTAGTTTATTAGTTCAGCGACTAAGTACCATCAACAAAACTTTGCAAAAACCTGTCATTTTATATTACTGACATTAATAAAAAATATGAAAAATCAAGAAAGAGAGCCAACACAAACCCATAAATGTAGACAAATAAAACTAATCATTCAACTGTAACAAAAAAAATGCAGCTGTATAAATGGAGGATGGGTCAGTCTATCTGCACATTGATGTAAGAAATAAACAAATACCTCAGCTGACAAAAGACTTAGTGCTCGCTTATTATTATTATTATTAATAATAATAATAATATATTATTTTATTTCCTAAAAGTGAGCAAAATAAAATGTCACTGTTTTTTCAGGCTTTACCCTAATCATTAATTTCATGCCCCCAGCTGTCTGTGCACTTTTCCTTTTATGGACTTTTGTGGGCGTCACTACATGCAAATTAGCAGTGTCAGTAACACGCTTTGCACTTTACAGGTGATCAACAAATGCACGCAAGTATGAAGAAAATCAGTGTTTCCAAAACTTTTGTAAACCCGGCAGAACATTAATAAAAAATATTATGAATGAGGCCCATTATTCAGAATGAACAGATCATGTGTTCAGATATGAATAGGGGGTGCACTTTAAAAATATATATATATTTTTTTAGAAAAGCTTCACAGGACAGTTACCCCCACATTTGGTTTAAATTTTAATACAAATGCAGATATGGATATTTGGAGCATTGACCAGATACAGATACCGATACAGAGACAAGCATTGCATTACACTAATAGTTTTCTGGAAGAGTGCATTTGGTGAAATTAGATAATTATATAAATAAATTTTTTTTTAGCTGAACTATTCTTTTTTTTTTTTTTTTTAAATGTTGGTTATCATGCTAGATCAACAGTCCCAGATGCTAGCCCTCTACCTGCCCTGTACTTGCCTAGGGATAAGCTAATGGTGTTTAGATCATGTATGGTTTATTTCATATCAAACACTGAGTTGTTTTGAATGCAGACACAGTCAGGGCTTTTCGTTGAACCCAAATCACTGCACTTTCCATCCAACTGTGCATCCATTGATATCTGCTGTGTTTTTACACACTCATAATACATAAATAAAAAAAAGATGAGTAGCATTAGCTCTCTTATTTAGGGCTATTTTTGATTGATATATCTGTGGGGCATGAGAAATGATCTGCACAATGTATCTCAATACTGCAATTTGCATTAAGTAGATAAGTAAGAGCTTACACTCAGAAGATGCTATTATTTGCCTGAGGTTGTTCAGTCTGAGATGCAGTTGCCTTGTAACTGAGTACACAGCAGGATGTATTTTGGTGTTCTCCCTCTCCATACCAACCATGCCATTGACCCCTGTTGAAGCACCCCCTACATGTTCACTCAGAATTCAGCCATAGGGGAAATGATATTCTCCTCAGTCTCTCTCTCTCTCTCTCTCTCTCTCTCACACACACACAAACACACACACACACACACACACACACACACACACACACACACACACAGATAGAGCAGAAACTTATCAAGCCCAAAATGAGTCAGCATTCTTGGCCTGGCTACATCCGTGTCTCCTCCCCTGCCACCACCACCTTCCCAGAATCCCACACTGCTTCCCAGACACAGCTCAGCACCAGGCTCCCAAAGGAGCAATCAGGAAAAAGCAGCTAGCAGCAACAGACATGAGTCAAGTGCAGATCAAAAGCCACTACCAGCAAGTGTGCCATGGTGGGGGTGTGTATTCTGAGAGTTCATTCAGTTTTGTTGTCAACAACAAATATTATGGTCTTATTTTACATTAGAGATGCAGACCATTAAAAAAAAACCATGTCCCCAACATTTCCACAAAAAAGAAACATGTCCCCAATTGATCGTTATATTAAACCGAATTACTCAGTGAACATAATTTATTCATACAGCACTTAATTCTGACAAATAAGGCCATGTTGGATGTGATTCATTAGGTGTTTGCTCAATATTCCTAAGTGTGTGTGTGTGTGAATGTTGATATATCCTAGTTATGAGCCATTAAAAGTTACACACTCATTATTAAATCTATTTGAAAAGTGGATTTAACAGAAGAATAAATTCTATCTATTCCAGTAATGTAGAAGGCCAATAGGTCTTTCAGTTAAAAATGAGGGATTGTGTAGCTTTCTAAACTGGATTAAGGTATCATGAGAACATCCTACAGCCAGGTGCATGCCATTTTCATGTCCTCAGTGTGTGTTATTATATGGAGTTCTCAACACTGACATCATGCAAATGTAATGTAGGTTTTCGATATATTTATTTCTATCCTAAGGGCTTAATTTAAGGAGCTTAAGATTTCAGGCTAGACCACAAGATTTCAGTTTTCCTTTTAGTTTGTTTTGGCATCAAATGCATTGTTATTGGTTTGTAAAAATCTATTTCTTCAGGCATGACATGGAATGACTGGGATTTGTGTATATTTTGGTAATTAAAGCTATTTAGTTTAAAGATTTTGCTCAAATCATATATTTTTGGCAGGAAAAAAGCAAGGTATTTTGTTAGTATTTTGTTTGGCCATCTGTAGTTTGTTACGCTCTTTTGATAGAAACAAATATATAGAAAACATTTTGAAAATCACAATTACATTATATCCACCCATCCACCCATTTCCTGTACTGCTTATCCTACACAGGGTCACAGGGGGCCTGGAGCCTATTTCAGGGGACTCAGGGCACAAGGTGAGGGACACCCTGGATGGGGTACAACTCTATCACAAATCTATCGCACTTCATACACACACTCACACACCCACTCACACAGTACAGACAATTTAGAGATGCCAATCAGCTTACAATGCATGTCTCTGGACTGGTAGAGGAAGCTGGAGTACCTGGAGACCCCTCAAAGCACGGGGAGAACATGCAAACTCCTCACACACAGGGCAGAGGCAAGCTTCAAACCCCCAACCCCGGGGCAAACGTGCTAACCCCTAAGCCACTGTGCCGCTATTACATGATATTAACTGATATAAATATAATAACAGAAATGGAACTGCCCCTATATTGTTGCAACCATGAAAGAATTCCCTATTTAAATCCCAATTTCTTTACTCATGTACAACATGTAAAGTGTAAAAAATAAATCTTATAATTGATTGGGCATGATTATTCATACACACACGAGTGCTCTGATGTAATTACTACATAAGAAGGGTGTAATAAATGTGTAACACACTAGGTTGTTTTCAACTAAGAGAACAAATTTGTCCAGAACATTGACAAAAAATATAGAACTGTTATTTTAAATAAATATAGGCTACAAATCATCTCAGAACACACTGTGTGCATGGAGGAGTATTTACAGACAAATCAAGACATAGTAACACATGCTACACTGCTGTATAGACTACTGGAAAAGTCTTCACTTGAATTGTACAGTACTGTATTACTGATCAAGAAAATAGTGAGTGTTAGAAAGCCAATGCTTACGAGAGAACATATCAATGATGGAGAGAGAGAGAGTGAGAGAGAGAGTGAGAGAGAGAGAGAGAGAGACATGACATCTCTCATGATAAATCACAGAAGCTGGCACACATGATAAATCACAGAAGCTGGCACACAACTGATAACAGACGAGCCTCCCCCGAACGAAAACACAAGTTATATTATCGAGAACGTTAATGAAATTGTGACTGTCTCATAACAGCTAAATCTGGCAGGTCCAGGTTCCCCACGGCTAATGGCTAACAGGACAACATGCTAACAAAGCTGTAATAAATAGATTTCACAGACAAAACAGTCAGCAATAACTTAACGGAATGAGACAGCAAGCTTCACAGCACACCTATTCCTCATAGAGAGAGAGAGAGAGAAAGAGAGAGAGAGAGAGAGAGTGAGAGAGAACAGCTGGAGCATTGCAGAGAATCTGCCATCTCTGACAATAATGCTATAAATCAGAAGGATTAGAAATGAGTGAGGAAAATTGTATTTGAATATATATGGGATGTGATATATGGGATGATTTCAAACTGAAATATGAAATGAAATATAAATGCATAGGAAAAAATATAAAGAACAGGTAATGTTTATATTAGGTAATTATGTCGGGAATAAATCATGATTGGGTGTGCTGTTATAGGCAAATAATCAATGATTGGGATGGTGTGATATGGCAGTGGGTTTTTTTTTTTTTCACTTTTACAGCAGCATTTTGCCAGCAATTATTATTATTATTATTATTATTATTATTATTATTAATAATAATAATAATAATAATAATAATAATAATATACTTCATACTTATCAGTCTGCAAAATAATTTAGTTTGTGTTATCGCTTACATGAACAATCATGAACTATCATCCCCTCACTCAGCTAAAAACAACAACAACAAACAAAAAAAAAAGAAATGCAGCTTATCACGTTACCAAGAAACCAGAAAACTCAGAGTTCTCTGCCCCGAACTTTCACATGGCAGAAAACTTACTGAATGCTACAAATCACTCACATGAGGAACTCCTTCCATAAATGTTAAAGAAATGTCTCCTTATAGAATCCATCACCATATCAACAACTACAAGTTTTTCTTTGTTAAATAAGACATTTTTAATCTGTTTATTTATTAGGCTTATATTATGTGAAGTGTCTGCCTTACACATCCCTGTGTATTATTAAAAGAAACCTGTCATTTGAATTACACTGAAATACTCTCAGAGCTATTATTATTCAAAATGAATCCACAGCCTCTGACCAATCAGATTTGAGTATTTGAGAACAGTACTATGGTATAAATTAAAATAAAATGAGATATCAATTCATAGAGTTGACATAGACTGGAAAATGTGGTGCCAATGTTGCAAAATATCACTTAAATGTGATTAAAAAATGAAAACAAATATATGTATTAAGTATTGTTTTTTTCTATTGAATAAATACTTAGTCTTTACATATATTATTCACAATTTCTAAAATCTGTACTGTTTTCATTCACCGGTTTGATTCGGCTCTAAACTAGCTACACTATCATTAAAATGAAACATGGTGTGCTGTTCAGTTGCATGTCTACAGTTGCAGTGTGTGAAACATCAAAGCGATTCGTGTGTGAATTGTACAGGCTTTAGAGCTGAATAATGAGTCGCATTTATTGAACAAATTGAGGGAAACAGAAGCTGCAACAAACACAAGGTGCTATGAATAGCAGCGCTTTATATACACTGGCAAGACAACCCACTTTTCTAGGCTCTTCTCTCTCTCTCTGTCTCTGTCTCCTGCTTTAGATTTGATTTCAGCCTATTTTTAGCTGAAAGCAGGAGACTATTTTAAGAAAAAGGATCATGTTATTAATTATAATAATAAACCCAAACTCCCCACAGGTGTTCAGTTTGCTGCAGGCCAAAGGATCTGTGATGAAATGATCTTAAGGGAAATATCTTAAAATGACCAATATTTATCACACACATGTCCCTAGTACTGGTTAAAACTGTTACAAAACACAAATCATAAATGTGTTATGCTTTACACAAGAGAACAAAGCATAGAAGAAATTCTGAATTATTGTTATTTAATAAATCACTACTTCTGATTTCTCCAAAGTAGTGTGTGTGTGTGTGTGTGTGTATATATATATATATATATATATATATATATATATATATATATATATATATATATATATATATATATGAGACATAGGGAAAAGTCAATTGGAGAGAAAAGGAAAATAAAGAGAAGGCAAAATAGCGCTACATCTTGTCATCTTGTTTCTTCACACCTGCTTATAGCTTTACTGCTTTTTTTGCTGACTGTCACTTCACTCACAATAACACACTCGCACAGGGAGACTCAAGGACTTTAAAGGTAGACAAAGAGGGAATAGAGAATTTCTTTAGCAATAATAAAATGCATTGGATCATGCACATACACAGACAAACATTTACAAGTTATTATTGTACACCAACAATGTAAGGCGTGTGTGGTGTATGGGGTGGAATCCATATTTGTATGTTTAATTAACTTTTTGGATAAGTGACTCTCGTGTCAACAGTTTTAAAACTAGAAAGTAATTTCCAGCAGACAATTACAGAAGTGACTTTTTCTGTGGCTGACATTCCAATGGCCTTCTATCAGCTGTATAGTGAGCTATCCTATATGTTGAGAATAGCTAATCAAGAAGAAGCTATTTTTGTTGGAGGGGATTTAAAAAAAAAAACAAGGTAATCAAGCTGAGCAAAAATGCATCTGTAACAGTCAATTTTAAATAAAATTGTGATGCTGTGTCCTATTTTCTCCTTGTAATTTTCTGTGCTTAGGAAAGTAACTCAGTTTTCACCTTCTGAGGTTTATGTGATAATAAGAACAACAACAACAACAACAACAACAATAATAATAATAATAATAATAATTATTGTTATTATTATTATTACTACTACTACTACTAGTAGTATAGTAGTAGTAGAAGAAAATTTTTAACATCTCAATGTATACATTTACATAAAAATAATAAAATGGAACACCATTAAAAGCATTTGCAATATAACACATTGATGGAGCAGTCTAATTGTGTGGGAGCCCTCTGAGCTTTATCTTCAACACTAAGCACCAGTTTATTAAGTAAACCTATCTAGTACCTAATAAATTTAGTGTCTTTGACAAAAGATAACATTTCAGGTTGTCCTATGTTGTCCTTCTCTGGGATATTAAGCGATAACCTATTAGAGCATAAAATACTTAACAATTTTAAAGAAAATGAATTTGAAACAAAGTCATAAGTCCAACTGATTGTGAAAGGAAAAAGTATATTGGTCAGAATCGAGTACATTTAAGCTCTCAGAATTCTGGGATATTGAGCAATAACCTGTTTAAAAGAGTATAAAATACTTCTTAAATAATTTAAAAGAATATTAATTTAAAATGAAGCCATAAGACCAACTGATTGAAAAAAAGGAAGTTCAAAGGAACAATATGAGAAACACAGACTGCACTTTTAACCAGATTTTTGGTCAACATGCCTCAAGCTTCTATAATATTATAGATAAAGAATGTGTATGCATTTCTACTGTAATCTATAAGTTTTCTATTTTTTTTTTTTTTTTTAGCCCTGATTATGCAAATAGAAACGGTCTTTAATTATGCATTTAATTAGCATTACGAATATGTCACATTGGGATATATATAGAGATAAATGAAAATGATTTATTGGTCTAGCTTTTCCTAGCATATAGTGCAGGAGGTATGATACACTAGTTCTGATGGGGATTGGTGTATAGTGGTGTACAGTGCAGAAACACACCCACGCTGTCTGGAAAAAAACAGCATGAGTATGAGTTGAGGAACATGTAGAAAACGTATAGTAATGAACAAAGCCATCCCACACATACATACATGCCCTGTATATACTGTGCATCTTGTCAGTCCTGTGTTTCAGGGAAAGCTGCAGATTGAGATGTTTGGGAAGGCAGTAGAGAATGAAGGACTGACAGGCTCCATTGTAATGTGACTGTAATCTCATTTGCTCTAATGCTGTTTCTCTCGTTGTCTCCTGCTATCAGCACAGGACGCAGTTCAGCTCTGTACAGAGACACATTTACGACTCCATTCTTTACAGCAGCCTCTCCATATGCCAGCAGCCAAAACGTACAGGCAGAAATCATTAGTGTAAATGTTTGAAATGAAACCAGAAATACGATCGACTCTTCAGTCCATTTGCAAATTATTTGTTCATGTAGGTCTTAATTAAGGATAAGTCATGCTATTTGAAGTCACTGCACTTCCTAAAAGCACACTGCATTAATATTTCTATATTAATTCCAAATGTTTCCGAAAGTGTGTGCGTACATGTGTGAACAAAAGAGGGGAAGAGAGAAAGAAATTAACGAGCATGAATAAC
Organism: Ictalurus furcatus; assembly: GCF_023375685.1. Taxonomy (NCBI): domain Eukaryota; kingdom Metazoa; phylum Chordata; class Actinopteri; order Siluriformes; family Ictaluridae; genus Ictalurus; species Ictalurus furcatus. The sequence continues at coordinate 18,367,440 of NC_071255.1, read as the reverse complement.
AGTGAGAAAAGATGAAGCAAAATAGTCTATGAAAGAGAAAATGAGGTGGGAAGAGAGGGAAAGCTCTTGCCATGCTCATGTGGTTTTCTGACACCTCATCATAACCCGGGCTAAAGCGCGCTGCTGGGATTATATTCATCAGCAGGCACGTTCGGCCCAAGCTGCACAACTTCAGCCTTCAATCACGCGCTCCTCTCGTTCCCGGCCACAGCCTCCTTAATGTTGCTATTTCAGATTTAAATCCATCCTTTAGTCAGCCTCCCCCTCAGGGGAAGCTCATTGTAAAACAAACCGTCTGCCTGTCACAGACCCTGTGTAGGTGTAAACGCGCACACACTGCCTCTCCTGAATACATGAATATTTAAAGAAGGAAATTAGCTTGCGTGTGCTACCTAGGAATGTGAGCGTCATGAAGATTTGCTGTTGAGTCTAAGCATCGCAGTGAGGTGAGCTCTAAGAGCTTTCCTTTATGAAGTGCATCATGGGGTTGACTTGAATTTAGTTTTAAAAATGTAGCACAATGTTAGGCGTTTATTTGATGATGTCATTAAAAAAAAAAAAAACAGTTTGAATGAATTTCCCTCCACAAATGCGCCTGAATATTGGAACATAAAGAGCTGTTTAAAGGTGACATAGTGGCACTAAGAGCAGAGTGTAGATTTGTTTAGGTTTGTAAAGAGTATATTAACATTGTAACTGCAATCTGAACAAATACACCTCTTTATACTCTCTGTGTGAGGTACTAAAAACATTTCTACATTCCTGTCTTATACAGTTATGATGTGTGGTACTTTTCAATTTGGTTTAAAAGTAGCTGTTATAATGAATCAGCTAGCATAAGAAAGCATCTAAACTGTTTCTGTGTGTGTGTGTGCGCGCGGGTGTGTAAAAGCATATAGGCTTTTAGTGGCTATGAAGGTCTAAGTCTTGAGCCACCTCACTCATAAAGCTATTAGTGCAGATTTGTACTCTCTCTCTCTCTCTCTCTCTCTCTCTCTCTCTCTCTCTCTCTTACACACACACATACTCTCACACACAGAGCGATTTCTAGAAATCAGATTTCCTTTGATGCCATTAGTGTAGAATAGATAGAATGGTATATTCATCCTCAACAAGCCCTGCAGCATTTCTTCCAAAGAGCATTTACCACCTTCCTAATCTACTGACGACTGGAACTGCGCCAGCTTCCAGCAAATAGCCCACTGACTTTCAGACAGCATGAAGGGGTACAGTGAGTTCCTGTATTATTGGCACCCTACAATTAATATTTGCTGAAGCCTAGCCTGAACAGAATACCAGCACTGAATCTCTTCCAGTAATTCCAGTCTACAAAGTTGAAGACACTTGTTGAATGGTCTTGAACCCACTCTTCCATTTCAAATCTTTTCATATTCTTAGGCTAGTGCATATAGACTGTCCTCTTCAATTCAGATCAGGGGTTTTCAATGGGCTTCAAAGCTGGACACTGAGAAGGCTCACTGGCCCTTCTTTCTGGAAAATGTAGATTTTTGAAGTATTTTTTAATTGTAGGCCTGATTGTGATTAACTGTATTTTCAACTACCTGTGTATAATTGTAATCATTACTAGAAAGTTCCTCAGTTTTCCCCATGGTGATGGATAACTAATTCATTTTACATTTGTTCAACTTCATGTTTGGTAAAAACAACAATGGAAACTGAGAGCACATTTTAAATGGGATGATGTAATTCAGGGATGATATTTGTTTGAATTATATTGAAATACCTTTTTGGGAGAACCTATAATTTTGTAATATATTGGGATAAAATATTTATATTATTTGTATATGGTATTTATTTTTGACAGATAGTTTGTCTTGAAGAGTGCTAATAATTCTGGAGTTGACGGTATTGTGCATATGGAACACACTGTTTAGTATCCCAAACAAATCCAAGTAAAGTCCACAACAATAAAACAAAACTGTTAATAGTACATTATTCACTTAAGACAAAATACAGCATAACGAAAGTAATGTATAAAGAGAGAACTATAATTGCAATATAAAAATATAGAAACTGCTAAAAAAACAAAACAAACCAAAAAAACCCTTAAAAAAATACTATCAGAAAATCTGGATCTTCTAAGATGATAATATTGCTTATAGGTAAAGCAGATAAAATATAAACATTTTACCCCAATATATTACAAAATTATTGGTTCTCCCAAAAAGGTATTTCAATACAATTCAAACAAATATCCCTGAATTACATCATCCCAAAATCCCATCATTTAAAATTTGCTCTCATTTTCCATTGTTATTTTTACCAAACATGATGTTGAACAATTGTAAAATGAATTAGCAATCCATCACCATGGGGAAAACCGAGAAACTTTCTGGTAATGATTACAATAATACACAAGTAGTTGAAAATACAGTTAATCACAATCAGGCCTACAATGTAGGTGTTTTTACTAAAAATATTGTAAATATTAAAGTTTAGAAATATTATGCAATAAAATTAAGAGGAAAAATACTTTTGATAGTTCTCAGCAAATGTAGTTATTTCCCAGGCAATATCCAGCAAATATTACTTTAACACAGTTAAATCAGCAGACCACCTAAACATGTTAATCATCTTGAAAATCACAAAGAACAACACAATAATGCTCTGTTTGTCCTAGCCGATTTGTAACCTTTACCACAAAGGTACAGGAATATCACAGGGAATTAAAGATCTCGAGGAAGTGTTTATTAGCTCTTTTCTTACTTCAGTTGAGCCACAGCAGCTGTCCTTGCAAGATATTTTTTTTTACTGCTGCTACTGAAAGTAAACTGCAATAATTGGAGTGGAATTATGGAACTATTGATTGCAGAGATGGCTGGCTTTTACAGGAAGTGGAGGCAAATACAAAGACTCAGGAAGACATGCTCTTTATGCACACACTGCTCACTCTCATTTTTACTCTTCCTTCCTCCTTTTCCACCTTTTATTCCTCTCATAATATTTTATTCAGTGTTTTTGAAAGCCTGCTGTGATTCATTTAAATCATTTGGCCTGCAGTCAGGAGGGAAGACAGTGGATAGCTAAGGTATTGACAGAACACAACAAATGGCAGTCTGCTCGCCTCACTTCTCATCAGTCACAAAAAATAAACAAGCATGTCTTAAACTCAGACTTAAATGCAACAAGTAAAAGAATTCATTCACACTGTGTGTGTGTGTGTGTGTGTGTGTGTGTGTGTGTTTCAATTTAATGTGTTGTGTCAGTGTCGTAGTGGTAGGATGGCTTTATTTATGAAATAAATGATAACACAAATGCTTATCTTAAATGTGTTAAATGCATCAAACTTCAGGAAGTGTTTTGGAGAGATCAAAATGCAAAATTAGAAGAAATGCATTTTTATTCTGGAATTCTGTTTTTGTACATCATTTTCTGATCTAAAATGCTTGTAGGGACAAGATTTTTTAATTATTATTATTATTTTATAAGAATTAATTTTTATTATAAAATAATGAGTTTTAATGGAACTTTGTCTTAGACTTGTCTTGATAGTGCCTTGGTCTGAATGATGCTGCTTGTTTAGGTATGTTCTCTGATCTCTATCTTCCAGGGGTGTGTCTTAATCAGCCCCCTAGCTGGTGAATCAATACTGTATATCATGTACACGAGTTCGGGCACTGACAATTTCCGGTGACATGACTACGCACTCGCGTTGTAAAACATCACCACTGGCATTTATCAACAACATGCAGGACTGATATGTTGTTGACATTATATATCATATAAATTTGTTCACTTAATCACATGTGCTTCTGTGTATGGTACTTCAAGCAGGATCGTAGGCTAGCTAGTGGATTTAAAAAAAAGCAACAAAAAAACAAGACTCAAACAAATCATTTATATAGAACGTCAAATAAAGTAAAATATTGCTAACGTAAGTAATCATTTGTGAGCCTCAACAACGATAACAAGCTTGCAGCCGAAGTTGGCTGAGAGTTTGTCCACCATTTTTTATTTTTCGAGCTGAGAGGCTTCAGAAAAAATGACATCATTTCCAATAAGGGAACATAGTGAACCTTGATGCTCCCTGGTTTCGCAGTGCACTGTGGGATTTTGTAGGGAGCGAACGTTCCTGTGTATTGGAAGGATTTTGCGATTGAGACAGCCCTTAAAATGGCCGACTCTCTGATCAGTGCCCTGACTGCTGAACTAGGAAACTATTGAGACACAACCTAGGAAAGGGTGTAGTTATATTAAGATCATGTGACACTTTAATTGCACACAGGTGTTCTACATTCAGCTATTTATGTGACTTCATATAGCTGCTGGATGCACCAGAACTAATGGGGGTGAATATTTCTACACATAGAATACCAAAATTGTAAATAATTTTCAATTATATTGCCTTTCCTCCACTTCAGTATTATACGCTATAGACTTGTTGTGTAGACTCATTACATATAATCCCAATTAAGTCCATTTCAGTTTCAGGGTGTGACACTACAACATGTGGAAATGTTCAAGGGATGTGAATACTTGGTTATGTGGCTACAGATATGCTACATTCTGCCTCAGTCATTTTGGATGGAAGTGTCTTACACACATTATACATCAAACTCTTACTGAAATCCATATAGTTGGATGTGTTTTGCTTGTTTGTTTTCATCAGTATCTTATGTATGTGGTTTTATATCTATACAATACTTCAGATAAAACAGTCACATTTGGGTCGCACTAATATACATTAGAGCTACATAAGAGCTTAGAGAAAAAGCATGCAATGCAACTGTCAGCACTCACATATTATTGTTTAATGTGTGATAATGCAAATCAATCAATCAATCAAGCACACACCCTAATGCATTCGCCAAGAGTGGAGTGTAAATCATATGAATTAAGCTTGTCCATCTTTATCTTTCATCATCATCCTCCATCACCTTAATTCCTATATCTGAGCTACATCTTTTGTGCATATTTTAGTCTGTTCCTTCAAATTGTCTGACTCTCTCTCACTCTCACTCTTCCCTCTTTTATGAAGCCCCTCCTGCTGATCCATGCTTTCTCATCGATGCATTTTCCAGCCGCAGTAAGGCAGCAGTGCACCCATTTCCCCTGCTCACTGTTTCTATCTATGGCTCCAGCAGGAATGAGGGGTGAGTTGAGCCCTTAGTGCTGCGCCCCCTTCCTGAAAGTGCACTTGGCTGCGCTATAATTGCATTGGGGAGATAAGAGGCGAGGTCTGGGACAGGAAGCTGGGTGGGTTTAGGAGGGTGGAGGCTGGGCCAGGCTGAAGCTCTTAGCTCTAAATCAATGAGCCCATCCAGGCCTAATGCAGCACTGGGCAACTCCTCAGGAAGCATTAGGACTATTAGTGCTGGCTTGGCAGGAACATACTTGTTTCTTGCCCACGCATTCTCTCTCTTTCTTTTCTCACTCTCTCTCTGTCTCTCTCTCTCTGACACACACACACACACACTCAGACATCAGAAGAAGTATTTAGGTTGGCAAGTGTAGACACACTTACACACACAGATCTAAGGTCATGTCAGTCAGCGGGGGTATTCAAGGGGAGATGGACCTCTAAACATCAGTATCTGCCTCATACTGTGGGGTCAGCAAAGCCAGAAGGATGAAGAGACACACATGCACACAGTACATATCTCTCACACACTTGCACTCCTTCAGATTCAGAAGTGGCTGCCAGAGCTGTCTGCCTAAACGGCGGCATTTCGGCCCAAACCCTCTACTTTAAATGAAAAAGCAAAGAGATGGGAACCTGCTGAGAAGGCTACTTTAAAATAGACGAGGCACAAATCTGCCTCAGTGCTTCTCATTTACATATTAATCATATACGACAGCGCTGCTACTCTTAATATGCAATTTTAGAGCTTTGTGCACTTCTAGCACGGATAAAGTTCGGCTTATCACAAAAGCAGGCAGGCTACCGTTCATCCATTGCTTCATACGAAGTGAATATTTGGCCTGGTCTGTACAGTATGTGTAAGCTTTAAAACAAATCTGAACCCTCTTAACTCCCCTGCACTGTGGTTTAGCCCGGCTGAGTGTTGGACCATCTGGAATCATCAGGTTCTGGTCACCATGGCGACTGTTGTACTTTTGGCCCACCTGAGCAGTCAGCAGTTTCACAGTCATCACAGCAAACCCAAGTGTGTGAGAATTAGTGTACATACACAAGCTAGAAAAGGCTTGTATAGTTTTTCATGTATCAATTGTGACAGTTACTGTGTAAAGTAGGTGTGCAGAAGTGGCAGGAGACATCATCAGTGGGAATTCTGTTTTTTCTTTTACTCTCTCGATCGCTCATGCACATACGCACACACACTTTTCCCCATTATCTATTCTGACAGAGGAACTTGAAGACTAATGCAACCTGAGCCTGATAATGTGGTGCTGATTACAGCAGGCTCAACTTCTAAATAGCTTATATATATATATATATATATATATATATATATATATACACACACACACACACACACACACACACTTTGGTGGCCATCCTGAAAATGAGCAATTTTGAGTTTAACCATATGGAAATATTGTAAATACAGTTTTCTTTGAAACATGTTTTCCTAAATTGGTGCATGCTTTTCTAGAAGACACTGGTTTTAAAATGATCATCATAGCCCCAATTCTTTCTTGGTAAAGTCTTCCCTGAACAGAGTACAAATAGTTTTTCAAAGCGTATATAATGTTTATAAGAGAGAGCCATAGTTTTATATATATATATATATATATATATAAAACTAAATAAATATACAGAACCTTTAACTGTGAAATTATTAACCTCTAGCTTCTATGCTGATAACATTCTCTACCAACATGATTAAATTCCAAACACATCATCATTCATTATAAACTTTCTACCTTGTTTTAAACTGACATCATCAACTTTTTTTTGAAGATAATGCAAAGATGAGTATGGTCTCTGAGAGAGTTGAGGTCATAGTCTCTTCTACTTGCTTGCTAATGCATTACTCAGACCCGCAGCTCTTTCTGATTTCATGACTGTAAAGATAAATTAATACCTTGCAGACTGCGCACATTAAAACTGGCAGAACAGATAGCAGACCGCTTGTTTACGTCCATGTATATGAATGTCTATTTCTATAATTAGTAGAATATTACAAAGGATTTCAGAAATTTATAACGTCACAGAATACTGACAGGTATAGTAATTTCCAATACATGGGTCACCAAAGGCAAAAAATTCTAAACAATTGTCCTATAATACCTGAACTCATGGTATTAATAATGCCAAGAAAGGACTAGTTACCTACTGATTAATGGTTTTCCTGCTCTAAATCTGATTCAGTAATTCACAGCACTAATTCACTATTGTGAACTTTTGTGAATTTATGCTAGGTAATATGAAGGGCTAGGCATTTACACTAAGTTTAGTGAAGACAAAATCCTGAAAGTGGAAGTCACTGACCTTCTTCCACTTAAGAAAAGAAAGCAGCCTGGTCAATGACAGTGTGCTGCACACATGAGGTCATTATGACACATGCCGTATGTGCAGTGCTGTCATCTGCATGTCACACTCCACAACTGTCCGAAAACCTGCACATGTATACACTAACAGTTGAGTTGTGCTGCAATGCCGGTGCATGCCTGCTTCTCTTATCTCTAGATAGGAACAGACAGGGACACAGAGAGAGGAGTGAGAGAGAGAGATTGCAAAAAATCACCAGAGTGAGGGGGAATTTAATAAATTAAATCTAATATAGGCGCTGGGCTGGTCTCCTAGCAACGTGAAAGAGCTCGGTCGGCTGAGGGCTGTGGAGACCTCCCCTGGCCTGATGTCAAGACAACCCATAGGGCTCTAGTTCTCAGTCATCGACCCTGTCGCTTTTACATTCCATACCCAAGCTGTAACACACACTGCAATCTACACTAACCAGCTAAAACACCTACAATATTATGTATCTGTATGTTTTACTGTGTAAAGGCCAAAAGGTGATTTGTGATGAGATCACAGGACAAATCAAACAAAAGAAACACTAAAGGCACATACACATATAACACATTCACAGTTTTTCTGTTGTTCACACACCCACTCACACCGTCTCATGTTAAAGATATGTGGCAGTGTGCACAGCAGTGGAGAGGGCTCTCAGGGACACTCGGTCTAAAACAGCTCTCATTCTGCAGCTTCTGATATGGACCTGGATTCTTTGACACTTTTCAGCTAAAAACAGTCCAGATACTGTGTGAACCCCCTTCTAATATAAACCTGTTTAGCAGTACAAATCCAACAGTCTTCATTCTTACCATTTACTATCATACAGAACTCTTGGACTACAATCTGCCCACATCCTATGTGTGTGTGTGTGTGTGAGAGAGAGAGAGAGAGAGAGAGAGAGAGAGTTATTCATATCTCCTCAGTAATACCACTGCACTGCAAGAGAAAAAGGATTCAAGATTCAGCCATCGTTGTCGTGACTGTCTCGTCTCTGGCGACTCCCCCATCAGGTTAGGAAAACTGGTGCTGTCTGTATCTGCGTACATTTCATGTGACATACTTATGTAGTTCTATACAACTATATAACAGAGCATGCACATCAAATCAAATAACTGCAGCAACATCTGTGATTCAAAGCTATCATTGTACTTTGATGACATTTTCCTAATCTCCTAACCCAAACTGGCTTAACTACTCAAATAGATTTTTGAGTGTGTGAGGCTAACACACACAATAATGATTTCCATGGCTTAACTGCATGATGCAGGCACAGGGCCAGGGATCCTCATGCAATGTGGAATTGTGCCCTCTTGTGGCTACGGGCAGGAAATGCATACCTCTGTCTAAAATGGGTGATATTTATAAAAGTGCAATAAAAGGCTAAAAGACATTTGTTACATTAAACAAAATTCAGATTCCTGCTCTTAAGCTAAAGAGGACAAGGCGAAAGTATATTTCAGGACACTATGCTCAATGCTTAAGCAATACGTTCTTAAGATGAATACTGACTGAGATTCAACTTCAACTCTGAAAGCTAGTATACAGTGTAGTACTTCAAACTGATTAAAGCCTTACTGCATGATTATAGCCTTACAGCTGTCCACAACAATCAACTAAAATAACTTATTATAGAAAGAATGCTGAGGCAAGCAGCAATTTTTGTAAAATATTGTAGCTCCTATTATCCTTCACAGAAATCAATCATCCAGATCTGTCTAACACACAAACCACAAACTCCTCTGAGCTATATGGACGAGTAGAAAATAATTCTACCAATTACTATATAAGTAATAAACAAACGTATCTACACACACCCTCCTCCATGAAATTAATTTCACACACAGACAATCTTTAAAGACTTAATTTACTGGGAATTTAGTACAGTAATTACTGTATGATTGCAGTGAATTTAAACAGTTACATTCAAATTAATCAGTAAATATATAAAACAGACATACTTTGAGAATTAAATAAATCATTGCATTGCAAAAACTCTCTACCTCAGTTGTGTACCAGAAGTAAAATAAAACACAGCTCATAGATGCACAAAACATTCAAGTGTAAAGTGAACAGTGCTTCTGTTTCATAGTTGCAGAAGTTATGTTAGTCATGAGGTACAAAGGGACAACATGTCCTAAATATTAGAATGTCTTATATTGGCTGAATTTGTACAGGACACATAGTGCTCGTCACTGAGATACATTTGCTTTTTTATCAGTTCAAGTATCAGTGAAATGATTCAGTTGTATTCAACTGTTCCCACAGCCAGTTGAATTTTAATAGCATGATTTCGAATACCATTTATACCCTTCATATTGGCACATAATACTTAAAATGCACATGCTACAGTACACAGATGCACCAATGATACCGATGTATCAGCCGATAAAGGCTAATTTTCATGCTATGGGCCATTGGCAGATAGTTTAAAAACATCCGATGGTCAGGGCCGATTATATCCTGTCAATCACAAGAGGGTGGGAAAACATATTGATTTCATGCTGTGCATAAAGATGTCTCTTGTGTGGAATGACGACAAAACTGCAGTTTGTAAGCTCTGCACCACTAAAATTTTACACCAGAAGTGAGCAGCAGTGAAGCGGGAGTTTTGGCGTCGAGTCATTTTTTAGCCACGCTGCTCACGCTGAATTAAAGCGCCAGTACACCGTTGAAAGATTTAAATAAAGATGAGTTGACAAAAAAGTATATACTAATATATATATATATATATATATATATATATATATATATATATATATATATATATATATATATATATAGCACAGAAAAATATATTTGTAGAGTAGCATTTTTCATATCCAGTTATTGTTAATATATAAAAAGGTTTATATTATATATTACCAGTTTGATGTTAATGATGAAGTAGAAATGCTTTTGTTTGTGGTGAGTGAGTGTGAGACTAACAGGAGGTTTTTTTTAGAATTCAGTCAATGTTAATATGAATTAATAACATTCAATAAGTTAAGAAATCTTGTTGAAATGGAGAGAATAAAGTTTTTATTTGCATTTCCTTCAGAATTGTGATATTAATTATTATTAATTTATAAGAAGACATAAAAGGCAGAACTAGCGGTATCGGCCAATATCACTCATCGAACAATCGGTTATCGGTATCGGCTGAGAAATTTAGTATTGGTGCATCTCTAATAATTATTGCTCATTGTTGCCCCTTACATATATACACACACACACACACACACACACACACACACACACACAGTTAAACCTATTTATCAGTGACTATATAGGTTAGCAGATATGCTCCTATTATTGATTGAAAATGCAGTAAACATCAATCAGTACAGTAATCCCTGAATGAGCACAGCTATGACAATGTTAGTTGTAAAAACTCCAGCTATCAGCAAACCTACAGTGTGCAAAATGCGGGTCTGGTGAAGGACACACTGTAATGAGTGCTGCACTGCGACATGTAAATACATACAGATTTACAGAGGTGCTCTGGCCAGCTCTTTAAGCCTGTATATAATATAAGAGGGAATATAATGAGTTTAATTTAAAAAAAAAAAAAGGCAGTCCTTCCTCATCACCCTTCAGCTCACTGTTTCACACACATGGAGTACCCTGTGGTTGAAGTCTTCGGGTTGGTCAGCAAATACATAGTGTCCTGCTCCTCGTATGGCCTAGAGACCAGACGCAAGACGAGTGAGAGGAGAACGAATATATATGACCATTTCATCATAACTTCATAGAACCACAATGTTTACTAGGTCAGAGATCACAATAAATATTCTGAGAATGACATTAAAGCTTCACCAAGTGACTAAACACCGCCTTGATATAAATACTGCCACTTTAACTGATAACTCATTTTTATTAGTACTTTACTATCTTCAACTTTTGCAAAAAAAAAAAAAAAAAAAAGTGTCACAAATCTTACACAAAAAAAAACAAACAAACAGAAATCCTAGATTCAGGTCAACTCTTAACAAACAATCCTGATAAATCCCAGTGTAAAGTGAAAGGTTAATGTAGAACTCACGATTAGCTCCACGTGGGAATTTGGCCTCATTTCTTTGATTGAATTGCCGGAGTGGCCATCTATGCTGGAGCGTGACCCATAGATCACGGTAATGGGAATGTCACAGTGAATCAGGCCAATGCGCTGCAGCATGGGCCGCTTGGCCCAGCCGTATGAGATGGTCATGTTTTTGAAAGCTGTTTCCCCACTACAAATAATTTTTAAAATCAGTTATTAGTAGTTTATTAGTGCAGCCATATCAGACCAAGTACTATTGAGTGAAATATATTATAAATATGATTTATTATTACAAAAAATAAAAACATAAAGCAACAGATTTCATCTGAAACTAATGACAAACATCAACAGTAACTGGTAATACCTGAGAGCAAGAAAGAGAAACAGGTTAAACACGTACGTAAATAAAGAGCTAAATAAATAAATGCACCTTGGGCTTTGGACATTAAGATGGTAGATGTACTCTGGGACTGTGCTGTCATTAAACATGGCAGAATATTTCTTTTTAAAGTCAGGTCGCACAATCTGCACTAGACCTGGACCTACATGGTGAGAAAATGGCATACTGTAAAATAACATTTCAACTAATGTGCAAAACAAATTTAGACACACAACAGCATACATAATCAGCAGAACCACCAATATCAAAGAGGAATAACGTGTAGTCAAGCTGAGGAGGGGGTGGGGGTGTAAAAACACTGTAGCGTTTTAATATTCCTTTCACAAATTACTAGGTAGAGGTAGAGAACTGGAGTACGCATATATTATATATATTATATATATATATATATATATATATATATATATATATATATATATATATATATATATATATATATATATATATATACACACACACACATATACACACACACACACACACACACATCCATCCATCCATCCATCCATCCTGTATACCGCTTATCCTTCCTTCAGGGTCACGGGGAACCTGAAGCCTATCCCAGGAAGCAAGGCGGGGTACACCCTGGATAGGGTGCCAATCCATTGCAGGGCACATTCACATACACATTCACACACCCATTCATACACTACGGACACATGCCAATCAGCCTACCATGCATGTCTTTGGACTGGGGGAGGAAACCGGAGTAGCACGGGGAGAACATGCAAACTCCTGCAAACTCCGCACACACAGGGTGGGAATCGAACCTCCAACCCTGGAGGTGTGAGGCGAACGTGCTAACCACTAAGCCACAGTGATTGATATTATATATACACACACATTTTATTTTATATATATATACACGGCATAGCTAAAACTTGGGGGGGGGGGGGGGAGCTACCGCTTGTCTGTTTCAGTTGAAGACGCTAGAAAAGTTTACATGCAAGTTTTTTCTTAATCTATGAAAAATATGTTACATACAGCAGTTAATAAAAAAGCATACATGGAAACTAGTGTCTACATCTTAAGTAAAACAGATGAGAAGGATCTCTTTTCTCCAGGTGCCTGAGCACTCTACTGTTCTACTGTGCTGTTTGAGTGCATCTGCAAAGGTACCCGGATACTCTACTATTTCTGGTAGATTTTTTTTAAAGTCGGGATCTGAGGACACTTTTTCAGCTAATACTGCCCACACCTCCTTGCATGAGGGAGGTGGAGTTTTGTGACGGTTTGCTTCGCCAAATTCAACCTGCTAACATGGTGGATAAGTGTTAAAGAGGCTACACAAACCATGTAAATGCTGGCAGGCCTGTAAGCAAGCCTATTACACATGTGACCAACTCCTTGAGGTGCAATAATTATGAGTCAGACTTTTCTTTCTTTCAATATCTTTAAAAAACCATTAAGATGAAAATGCCAAAAATATTGGCCGTTTGTTATAACGTTGTAATAACTCTGTGGTCAAAGCCCTTATACTGTGGCTAACACGTGGCAAACAGAGCGCCATGTTTTTTTTCATCCTGAGATAATAACGTACCTCCTTGTAAATGTATTAATTCTCAGAAAATGCTTCGTCTAGTTGTGAAAAAAGTCTTAACCTACCAAGCGGCCCTGCAAGGCGAAGGCCAGCCAGTGGGTTGAAGGGGCTTAGGATGGCTCCGAGGACTTTAATCCACACAGGAAAGGGTCTGTCCTGTTCCCCAGCCTCTGGACACTCTGGAAAACCCCATGGTTCCACCAGGATCAGATGTTTTACTCTGAATAACGTAAAATAAACATAAGACAACTTATATTACCTTCACCGATGAAATTCAACCATCATAGTATAATCTGAATTTGGCCAGAGAGCTGTTATACACAATGAAAATCACAGAGTGAATACTGAATAATTCTCATGGCCAACATTGCTACATAAAAATTATGTGCATCAATCCATTAATTTCTCATAAAATGTTAAAAATGCTTTAATGTATTTGCATACTCCTGATATTAGCAAAGTTAGTATTATATAAAGTATATTAGGAAAACCAAAGTATGAACTATTAAAAAAAAAAACATAGCAAAAACAGGACAAATGGAGTGGTATCTGAAACACAATTACATTTTATTAAACACTGAGGTTATGGGTCAGTATCTTCTAAAGAAAAGAGTGCAAGAAAGACGTGAAAAATAACCTTGCTTTGAGAATAAACTCAACACCTTAATTACACCTACAGCATCACAGCAAGAGAGAAAGTTTAAAAGTGCAATAAATAGAACAGCAAGTTTAATTTCACCTGACATTTATTGATTACTCAAAAACTCAGTTTTTTTCCAAAAGGAGGATCTTTTTTTTTTTTTTAACTGGATAACACCATGCTATGTTCTTTGCAAGATATTGCATACTAGGCCTAATTTATCAAACTGGATATAAATGACCGTATTCGTAAATCGGTCAGAGGAGCATTTACACAAGAAACGTGGCATCCATAAAAATCCAGCTACTTTGGGAAAAACTAGTTTGTATCTTACGGGAGATTCCGAGTGTGTGAATTTGTGTAGGAGACTACTAATGTGAACTTTGACTGACAGACTTAAGTAGGTGTGAGTTACTGCAATTTTCTACGTGGATTATGCTGTTGGCTTTAAAGAGTTCATTTATTTCAAACTCGCACACAAATTGAATGGAAATTTTGTGAAAATCAGTGGATTTCATAGTAATGATTTGAAAGCGATCAAACCAAAACAAATCCATGAATTAAAACAAATATGACTAACCATTCAATTAGGACAAAAGAAATGGCACCCTTAAAAGGAGGCGCCGATGTGGTGCACTGTATAAAGGTGCATTGCTGTAAGATTTAACACATGCTGCAATTTCACAGTTCAGTGGTTATTTCATCGTTTTCAGCTCTTTGTGAGTTTTGTGGGCGTCACTAAACGTCAGCTCTGCTGTGAACACGCTTTGTAATTTATGGGCGATTGCCATTATTCAACATACACACACGAGTAAGAAGAGAAAGCAGTGTTACTGAAACTTGTACATTTGTCAGGAATTTTGGTTTGGTTTGGGTTAAAAGAACGCTTAATCGTCTTACTCACAACTAAGGATTGATAAATGAGACCAATTATCAGCGAGAGATAACACAAAGTGACATAATGAATCTTAACTGCAAACCTGGAAGGGTATTTAAGTGAGTATGCGGTTGCCAGGTATCCTCCCAAGTTGTGGCCCAGCAGGATTACACTCTCCAGGCCTAGTTTTTCCCTCCACTCTTCGATGGACTCCACAAACTGCGTTTCGGCCTCCTGGGCATCGGTGCTGAAATGAGGCCTGCTACTCTGACCAAAGCCGAGCAGGTCAAGAGCATACACAGGCCTCTGCTGGGACAGAGCATCCAGGTTCATAGCCCAGAGACCCACTCCACCGCCAAAGCCATGCAGCAGCACCAGAGGAGTCTTGCATTCCACGCCATCATTGAACACCAGCGTCCATAGCTTGTTGTCACCGGAGATGTTGACAAACTGCTTGGAGAACTTGCTCTGGATGGCTAATAGATGTAAAAGTCAGAGAGTGAAAGATTCAAATAAGGAGAAGTGGTCTATGTTTAGACTTGCTTAATTGGTCATATGTAGTCAGTACATGTAAGATAATCCAAGATTATGCTTTTAGAGTACATCCAATATATGTGGGTAGCACAAGCTAAATCTCTTGCCAGGATTTTTTTTTTAAGCTGGTCAAAAATAAGTGCACAATTGCACTATAATCACTATAATGATACAACATAACATTACCCAATTAAATATAATATGCACATTATCAGTGGCATTAAATGCAGACTACTGTTTCTTCATGGACAGCCGTGGAGGGAGGGGGAGCTAATAGTCTCATAAGATCACTTGTAGGTTATATTTTGCCACGAACAAAGTTTCCACATCACTGGCAACTGCACGGCTCACAAACCAGTCACAGCACTTCTCACTATCTGGCACACACAAATAATTTCATTTTTATTATTGCTCTGAACTCAACATCTGGAAGATACAGAAGTTGTCAGATAAGGTAAGGATTTGTTTTTTTAAACACCTTTTAAGCATGTGACTATGCAGGAAATATAGAACCCGGGATAGAACTGCTTGTGCTTACAGCATGGGAAGTTAATATTGAGTAATTTACTATTTTGTGTGATGAGAGTGGTGAGTGGGTGAAGAGATGAGAGGGTGATGAGATGAGAGGGTAATGAGTGGGTGATTAGATGAGAAGGTGATGAGAAGGTGATGAGATGAGAGGGTAATTAGTGGGTGATTAGATGAGAGGGTAATGAGATGAGAGGGTGATGAGAGAGTGATGACAGGGTGGTGAGATGAGAGAGTGATGAGAGGAAGGTGAGAGGGTGGTGAGATGAGAGGGTGACGAAAGGGTGGTAAGATGAGAGAGTGATGAGAGGAAGGTGAGAGGGTGGTGAGATGAGAGAGTGACGAGAGGGTGGTGAGATGAGAGGGTGACGAGAGGGTGGTGAGATGAGAGGGTGATGAGAGGAAGGTGAGAGGGTGGTGAGATGAGAGAGTGATGAGAGGAAGATGAGAGGGTGGTGAGATGAGAGGGTGACGAGAGGGTGGTGAGATGAGAGAGTGACGAGAGGAAGGTGAGACGGTGGTGAGATGAGCAGGTGACGAGAGGGTGGTGAGATGAGAGAGTGATGAGAGGAAGGTGAGAGGGTGGTGAGATGAGAGGAAGGTGAGAGGGTGGTGAGATGAGAGAGTGACGAGAGGAAGGTGAGACGGTGGTGAGATGAGAGGGTGACGAGAGGGTGGTGAGATGAGAGAGTGATGAGAGGAAGGTGAGAGGGTGGTGAGATGAGAGAGTGATGAGAGGAAGGTGAGAGGGTGGTGAGATGAGAGAGTGACGAGAGGAACGTGAGAGGGTGGTGAGATGAGAGGGTGACGAGAGGAAGGTGAGACGGTGGTGAGATGAGAGGGTGACGAGAGGATGGTGAGATGAGAGAGTGATGAGAGGAAGGTGAGAGGGTGGTGAGATGAGAGAGTGATGAGAGGAACGTGAGAGGGTGGTGAGATGAGAGAGTGATGAGAGGAAGGTGAGAGGGTGGTGAGATGAGAGAGTGATGAGAGGAAGGTGAGAGGGTGGTGAGATGAGAGAGTGTTGTGAGGAAGGTGAGAGGGTGGTGAGATGAGAGAGTGATGAGAGGAAGGTGAGAGGGTGGTGAGATGAGAGAGTGATGAGAGGAAGGTGAGAGGGTGGTGAGATGAGAGAGTGATGAGAGGAAGGTGAGAGGGTGGTGAGATGAGAGAGTGATGAGAGGAAGGTGAGAGGGTGGTGAGATGAGAGAGTGATGAGAGGAAGGTGAGAGGGTGGTGAGATGAGAGAGTGATGAGAGGAAGGTGAGAGGGTGATGAGATGAGAGAGTGATGAGAGGAACGTGAGAGGGTGGTGAGATGAGAGAGTGATGAGAGGAACGTGAGAGGGTGGTGAGATGAGAGAGTGATGAGAGGGTGGTGAGATGAGAGGGTGACAAGAGGGTGATGAGAGGGTGTAGAGAGGGGTCAGCACTCACGGTGCAGCATCCTCTCTTCTGCCTCTTCCAGTTTGCACTGAGATGTCGGGCACCATGCTGGCAGCCAGTTGGTGATGCCCCACGACCTGCAACATTTTAATATGAACTTTTTTTGCTTTTCAGTCTTTCTTTGCTGCAGATTGCAGCAACATTTAGGAATATTGCTTTAGCAAAGCTTACAGAACAGCATTCAGATATTTTACAGGACCACACACACACACAGGTCAAAAGTTTAGAGACACTCGACTGAAATGTTTCTCATGACCTTAAAAACCTTTTGATCTGAAGATGTATGGTTAAATGTGTGAAATCGGTGTTGTAGACATAAATATAACTGTGCTGACATTAATTTCTTTCATTAGAAAACAAATATTTTATTTACAAAAAAATATATTTTTTTAAACAGATGACTTGGAGTGAAATATTCTGAAAAGCAGCCAATAAGTGTCCATTATCGGTGTGAACTCCTTTAATGCTGTTTAAAAAGCATCTCTGGGAGATTCCTCAACAAATCGGTTGAGAAAATGCCAGGAATACATTTCTGGAAATTCTAGGCTAAAAGGGGATCTACTTTGAAGATGCTAAAATATTAAATTATTTAGATTTATTTGGGATTTTTTTTATCACAACATAATTCCCATAGTTCCATTTGTGTTACTCCAGAGTTTTGATGACTTTATTATTATTCTAAAATGTGGGGGGTAAATGAATGAGTGTGTCTAAACTTTGGACCGGTAGTGTACATTTAAGCTTAACAAAACGGCCAAATGCCAAAGATGCCAACACACACCAGAATGAAACAATGCCCAAGATAGGGATGATCTTTAGTCAGTATCAATGACTGGACTAGATCTTATCAGAATGAGGTTATGGATCACAGTCCATCTTGTGCAGGAAGACAGGCTCTGAGACAGGCTCTGACACAGGCGCCAACGTGGACATGTACTAGTGTGGAATGACAAGACTCAGTGTGAAGCAGGACTACATGAGGGCATGCACTAGCCCAGTGGTTTTCAAAGTGGGGGCCGCCAGGGGGCGCCCGGGGGGCCTCAACAATTTGGTGTGAAAAATAAATAAATGTATTAGGGATGCACCGAAATGAAAATTCTTGGCTGAAGCCGAAACCGAATATAATGAAAAACTTGGCCGAAAGCTGAAGACCGAACACGTTTTTTACCGTGTTTTTTCCATTTATTTTGCCATTTTTTTCACCATTGCATAAATTAAATAGTCAAAATGTGCTTTTTACTATTTTGTCTAGCTTTTCAAAGAAAAAAATCAATTACAAAAACTACAATTTCAAAATATTTATTTAACACTGAACAATTTTTTTTCATTCCATCAGGTATAGGCTACCAACAAGGCGCAATATAACTTTAAATAAATAAATGAGTAAAATAAAAATATTTTGATGTGGTCATCTTTGAGCCCCCCTTGACTAGCCAGTGTTAGGCCTATAACTGACTACTGAAAGAAACAAACTGTAGCCTACAACAAAAAGTGCATTAAAAAGTGCATTGACAAGAGTGCAAAAATGGTTCTATATACGGCCGATTATATTGGGGATATACACCGCTCGCGTCCCTGTACAACTCGCGGAGTATTATAGTAGATATAGTATAGTTAGATACGTTGTTATGGTCCTTGATAGATTTAGTTAGTTTAAACTATAGATTAGTTCATTTAGTCCCCGCTGGTTTTTCCACTCCCAGTCCATAGTACTAGTTCATGTTTCTTGTTTTGACCCTGTTTTCTGTGACCGCGACTCTGATTCCTGCTTTGCCCCGTTTATGCCTGTTTGCCGATTGCCCGACCCTTTGCCTGTCTTGACTACGTTTTTTGGATTACGACTTGGATTTGTCTGCCTGCCATTAAATAAATACGTCTTTACCTGCTTCCGTACTCTACTCCCTTACGTCTCGCGAAGTGACAGAATACTCCGGAACAGAAACAAAACAAACGCATGTCCACGCACTGTCCACAGTAAACATCTGAAGGGCACGTAGCTCATGCATGCGTGCGCGCGCGCCCCCTCATCGAGGTCGTGACATTCGCGCGTCTCACTCTGGTTGCTAGGCTATTTTGTCGCATCATCAAACATGTCATTGTTCGGTCAAATTTATTCGGCCTTTTCACTTATTCAGCCAAACACCGAAAATGCTTTTTTTTGCTATTTTTGGCCGAATAATTTCGGTTGCCGAACATTCGGTGCATCCCTAAAATGTATGTTTTCTCTTTGTCATTCTCAGACTCTCAGACACACACAATCAATTCCTAATGTAATGTAAAGTCAAGATGTAATTATTAATAAAAAGGAGAATATATTCAGAAGTCTGTATTTTTAATGTGTTTTAAAGACATCTTGCAAAAGGGGGGCCTCGGCCAAATTTTAATGCCATTTGGGGGGCCTTGCCCTGGAAAAGTTTGGGAACCACTGCACTAGCCCACCAAGCAAAAGCTTTGACAACATGCACCTATGAAGTTCAGTATTTACCTCAGAGTTGCGTCCAGGAATTTGACAACACTGTAGAAAAGCGTATGAATACGCAGAAACACCAGAGCACGCTGTACAAGTCTGAAGCCAAGACAATGTGAGGTAGTTGTTTGTTTGTTTTTTTTAGTATTTTGTGCTGTTAATGATTTAATAGAAGCTAGCTTTAAAAATGTCATATCATAAAGTCAGTTATTTGCACTTAAAGTCTAAACTACGTGTAGCAAAGCGTAATGAATGTACACATACACAGTTTTAACAAAACAAATGCAAGGCAGTTTATTAATTCAGCGACTAGCTCAGTAGACAATTGGCTTCCTAATTAACACGTAGTGCACTACATACCGTGTAGACACCATCACTTCAGACCGTATGGAGTTAATCAATATAGGGTGTATGAGGCTATTTAGAATCAGACAGCTGATAACCAGCAAGTCTGCTAGCTAACCATGTAACTACTACTACTACTACTACTACTAAAAACAGAGCGATTATATATCCCGCAGGAAACACGACATGTGATTAAAAATAATCACTCACCACACATTCCTTAGTTTATAAGGATATCAGAAACGATACAACGTGAAGCAACTAAACCGCTCTTACCCTAACCACAGAGGCGCCTCCGTGCCGTCAGCCATATTCTGAGAAGCACTTGACCTCTGACGTCACACTGAACGTTGGCTCACAACAACCAACTCGTATCCAAGCTGCATCCCAAATCACTCGTTATTGAATATGTAGTCTACTAAGCAGCATGCGCGTGAGCCATTATTCAACGCCCTCTACTAGTGCACTCCTATACAGAGCCGGAAACCAGTTGGGATTCAGCCATACTCAGCACTTTACGACGCTGAACTTTGACACAACTGTTTGTTCGCAAATATAACATGAAAAATACCTGTTTTTATTTCAGACAAAGATTCGTGTGCCCCCCCCCTCCCCCCCAAGTAGATTAGAAAGTAGACTTGGGATCAGCCTGCAAATATCAGATGACAAATCAGGTTAAAGAGTGCAAATAAAAAATGATTCACAAATATCTTGGAAATGTTATTTTAAGGGATTAAAATGTAGTAAGTAAGTAAGTAAGTAAAGAAATCCTTATGTCTGTCTTCCATTAATTTATTTAGGACTGAGTTACACCAAATGTCTTGCCTTGTAGGGTTTTACTTTATGGCAACACAACACTTTTTAGGTTCACTTGTTCATATAGGGCTTATTAAGGGAGTATTACAACTGTGTGTGTTTGTGTGTGTGTGTGTGAGAGAGAGAGAGAGAGAGAGAGAGAGAGAGAGAGAGAGAGAGTGAGTGTGTGTATGTGAGAGAGAGAGAGAATGTGTGTGTGTGTGTGTGAGAGAGAGTGAGAGAGACAGTGTGTGTGTGTGAGAGAGAGAATGTGTGTGTGTATGTGTGTGTGTGAGAGAGTGTGTGTGTGTGTGAGAGAGAGAAAGAGATAGTGTATCTGTGTGAGAGAGTGACAGACAGAGAGAGTATGTGTGTGTGTGAGAGAGAGAGTATGTGTGCGTGTGAGAGTATGTGTGTGTGTGAGAGAGAGAAAGAGTGTATCTGTGTGAGTGTGTGTGTGAGAGAGAGTGACAGACAGAATGTGTATGTGTGTGTGTGAGAGAGAGAGTATGTGTGTGTGTGTGTGTGAGAGAGAGAAAGAGTGTATCTGTGTGAGTGTGTGTGTGTGAGAGAGAGTGACAGACAGAATGTGTGTGTGTGTGTGTGTGTGTGAGAGAGAGAGAGAGAGAGAGAGAGAGAGAGTATGTGTGCGTGTGAGAGAGAGAATGTGTGTGTGTGTGAGAGAGAGAGAGACAGTGTGTGTGTGTGTGTGTGTGTGTGTGAGAGAGAGAGAGAGAGAGAGAGAGAGACAGTGTGTGTGTGTGTGTGCGTGTGTGAGAGAGGCAGAGAGAGTGAGTGAGTGAGTGTGTGTATGTGTGTGTGTGTGTGTGAGAGAGAGAGAGAGGGAAAGAGAGAGAGAGGCGGTTCACTAAATAAGCCCCAAGTCAACTCTTCAGTTCAGTGTTGTTTGGATGACGTGGAGGAGCAGGAGTTGGGTCACAGCAGCAGCAGCAGCAGCAGTTCCGTGGACCTCTCACACGGAAGTAGACCGCACTGAATCACTCCTTCTTCTATAACTTAAAATAAATGAGTCTTTAAGCGGAACTGCTCCTGAACTGCCGCTGTGCATATCCGTATAACTCTGTAAGTAGCCAGTTAGCAAGCTAGCGAGCTAGCACGTCGTCAGTTAGCCTGTCATTTGGTTTCTGTTTAAAGCTACGCATTTATTATAAACGAATGTCCTCATAAAGTCATTTTGTGTTGAATGTCAGATGTTGAGAATTCCCACAGGATGTTAGGAAGCCTCCTAGCTTATGTAACTTCTGTCTGCAAACACTGACTTCGCGCCCCTCCCTGTCATGTAGTTCACTGGCATTTCAAAACGAAATGCTCTGTCTGAATACACAAGAAGTAAATAATCTTCATATTTGTGCTCTGTGTTGTGTTATACGCTTCGGTCTGAAGTCTACACAGGGCTACAAATGTCTCTCCGTCTAATTCACCTTTAGCACGGTTCACTGTTTACATTGTGTTAGTACTATAAATATGTGACCCGTCTAGTTCTCGCCTCCGTCTGTTGAGGTGTTTAAAACACTCCCTTTATTCGTTGCCTGTATTGTAAGTATATAGAAATACTTTTTAATATTCGCTGTCTTATAGTTAGACCTTTTGATATTAATTCAGAGTCTCAGACAGCTCTTACTCTTATAGCACATACTCTTATTTTATTTTTATTTTTAACTGTAATGCATGCTCAAAATGATTGTCATGTAGCTATAATCATGACAGGAAGTCATGTTTATATATTTATTTAAAAAAAACAAAACAAACAAAATGTAAGGTCTATATTAAGTCACACTGGAGCTGAGGTCCAAATGTAAGACATTTGCATACCTCCAAAGTATGTTTTCAGGGGCATTTAAAGGTGGTTTATGGGTTCAAACACGGCACATCTATTTGAATATTACGTTCCAGTGGTCTAGTAGTCATCTGTAGATTAATATCTAAAGAGGATGCTCAAATATTGCCCCAAGCATCTGTTTGTGTCTGTTTTATCCGTGTGTGTTTTCTCATCCGTATCTTGCACAGGGATCAGGGAAAATGCAAAACAGTTTGTCCATCTCTGACGGCGATGGTTGTTCATTTGGTCCCTTGGTGGTGTTGGAGCTGGCTGAGAACACTGAAGCAGAGGCCATCACATGGTTATTAAGCAGAATAAGAGACAAGCAGCAAAATGGAGGTAATACTACTACTACTAATAATAATAATACTCCTACTAATAATAATTACAACATAATTATTCATAAAGCGCCTTTCCCAAGCTCAAGGTCACTGTACAAGGAGATAATACATAAACACAGCATCAAACAAATACATGCATCATATATACATACATACATACATACATACATATACACAGTAACTAAACAGCTAAATGCTATACAGAAGAGGGCTGGAAATACTGTAAGAAAGGATAGGTTTTTAATTGTGTACCCATGTAGCAAAGTCCCACTACAATCAAGATTCAGCTGGTTGAGGCGGCCGAGTATGGATCAGAATCTGAGTCGAGAGTCAGGAGTAGAGAAGAGATTCTTGATAATGAAGCATTTATTTACAATCTTGAATATGCATCTGAGGTATGCAGGTGTAATATTGTATGGTTTACACTTATTGCATGAATGCATGACACAGAACATAACCAGCAGCATAAGTAAGGCTCAACAGTCATCTTATACTGGTGTGCGTCGCTAATAACGGAACGTGCAGGAAACAATAACCAAACATTAGTTCCTTGGACAGGCTTTCTGACAACCCATTTAGGTAAGACACTAGCTGTAATATAATCTAGCTTGGATGCCGATAGTGACAGATCATTTTGTGAAAATGCAGTTTATAATCCTAGAACGTTTGTAGTTTTGGAGTCGTTGTGGTTTCTGAACTCTACAGGTTGTGATGTCGCACTGTTTCTCTACAGTGCTTCTTTGGCAAGAGATACTGTGCACAGAAACCTTTGAGCCATGCACCATCCGATCTGAAAGGCTTAATATGTTGATAGCGTGTTGAGGAGTTTACTACCATGTACGTTGATAGATCTTTTCAAAAAATGTAATTTTATTTCCAAAACATCCTCTACATGATTGCTATTTTGGGTAATCACACATAGAGTCGTCTCTCCCAGTCATAATGAACTCGTTAACACATCTGGTGTTACGCACGTAATAGCAAGTCCATTGCAACCTTGTGACAGCTTCCCGATTCAGCCATGAGAACGATTTCAATAGGTTCTTCCTTTGTCAAAGGTATTTCCCCTATATATGGAGACTTTTGGGACACCCTGTATATCTAAAAGTCAGCCATGGTTAGCGCAATGCTACACCACACATACCATCACTTCAGACAGAAAGTGAAGGAGTCTTGTATACCTCATCCTCTAACGAAATGATCCTTTGAGGCAGACAAACTTTACAGTTTGTTTGGTAAATAGCCAGGGCTGTTTCAAGCTATAAGTTGTGTAAGTTGGCCCATAGGGACACCAAGCCACCAGGGGAGCCCTGTAAAAATGCTGGATTCAAAAGTATTAAAGGTTCAACAGCCCTGCATATAGAGTGCTGTAGGGATGATGTATTTTTGTAGGCCAACCCGGAAGTTAGCATCACTCTGGTTCCCTTGATAAAAAGCCAATAGGATTTTCCATTGGCTTTTAGATTATTGCAGAAAATAAGCATATAAAAATTTCATGATTGAACTTTTAAGGATTTTGAAGCCAAAATACAATCGTCAGAAGTTAAAAGCTAAAGTTAGGCTATAAACAAACTACACCACTGTGGCAAGACTTCAACGTGACCACCACTACACTTCCAATTTTTTTCCAATTTCCAATGTTTTTTCAAATTTTTCCAATTTGGAAAATACTATAAATTGATAAATCTACAAGCTGGAAAGTTTACAAGAGTGTGAGTATAAACACAATGAGGCTGTAGTAGATGAGTTTTCCTGTTGTGATGATGTTTAATGTCCCCGACAACCTCTGTAGTCCTATTTAGCCACTTGTTAGCAACCGTCTTTTTCAAAGATGTAAAAGCCTAACAAAAGCACAAGTGGGGTATTACTGATGTATTTTATATTGTAGAATAAAATCTGAAAATATCTTGAGCTTGTGTCAACAATAGACCTTATTTCAGTCATTTAACCAAAAACACATTCAAGAAACACATTGACTTTGGGGCGATGGAACCAGAAAATGCTAAAATGCTAACTCATTTCTGGGTTTTCGGAGTCATTCCTGCAGCACTCTATACTGCACTATTCTATATCAAATCAAATCTAAAGCTAAAAAAAATCCATAAAAGGACCTAAAAGCACCCACACTAAGCATATTTGCTGGCATTATATCCCTTCTGAAACCTCAAAAGCCTCATAATATAAAATCCAAAACTGATCCAACATATGAAACTGGAACAAGTTGTGCTCATGCTCAAAATGACCAATTTTAAAGTATGTTTTAAAGTGGCCAGACTTTGCTGAAATATCACAGATTTAGTCACACAGCTTAACTAAATTATGCTTAATCGAGTAATTGTATTATACCGTGTTATACTGTTCATTTAGGGTTGATTTGAAATATTGAAAGATGTCAAATCTTTTTATATTTTAGATAGTTTGTTTGGCTTCGGTAAGACTTTTGTTGTGTGCATGTGTTTGTTTGTTTGTTTGTTTTTTGTCATTTAGGAGCTGATCTGCTGGTGGAGCAGCTGCCACTTGGAGGACAGGAAAAGCAAAAAGTGAATCGTAATGTTTTTCTTGTGGGCTCCACCTGGCAGAGACTCCTGAATGGAGCAGAAGATTTGGGACTTTTTAAGGAGTTCCAAGATGGTACCATGAGAGGATTCACTAACGCCAACCGAGAGAGTTTCAAAGAATTCCAAGGTAAAGACATCTGTAAGGCTTAGCTGATAAAGCTGACCTATGGGTCACAGATTTACAAAGACTCTGTTGATTATAAACATACATTTCTCTAAAATTCTGATTTGTAGGGTACACATTCCTTATAAGAATTAAAATCTATACATTTCAGTGGAAAGATGAAGAATTAATTAGATGTTGTTACATGCTTAAATCAAGTGTATTAAAAGCAGTGATTATAGCTGATTGTGTGTTTGTTTGTTGGTATTGTTTCAGGGGAAGGCGATGGCTTCCTCAGCATTGCAGAGTGTCAATACATTATCAAACATGAGCTGGACACTTTGAGGGCGAAGGATGAAACCTATGTTCCTGGATACCCTAAAGTTAGACTTTATCCTGGAAAGTCAGTCAGTAAGTTAACCAGAAGGAGCGCTTTTGCACCAATACTTAGGTTACATGAAATGTAGTTGTAGTATACCAAGTCTACATTTATTTAGACTTCCTAAGAGAATAGTATACCTGATTACATTAGATATCTATTATGTTAGGACTATAATGGTAGCGTGTCAGCAAACACCCAAAAATTCTGTTTAATCGCTGCTTTTACATTGTTTTCAGTCCGTAGGTTGCAGTCCAAAGGGATTCTAGTCCAATATTTCCCTCTCCATGATAAAGAGGAGTTAAAAAGGCTCTCTTCCAATTGGTACAAAAAGATCAAGCTGTCCTTTCAGCCACTGAGTGAGTCCCTCAGTATGAGCTGGGTGAATGCAAACCTGACAGCTCCATCTTTCTTTGATTAAATTCTGTTTTTCTGTTCAACAATTTTATAGAATAATTATGTTATTGTAGAACTTTTGAGCTTTTTGTGATTTTGTTGTTCTCACTTAAGATTGTTGTTTATATCCTGGCCTTTTAGAGCATTAGTTAAAAATAATAATAATAATAATTTTTTTAAATGATATTATCTGTAAAGCAAATAATTTAAGCATTGCTATCACCCCTCAACTTGTAAAAAATAAAAGTTTATTTTTATTTAAATAAAACAAACAAACAAACTTGTGCACTTCTGCTGGTGCCACACTAAACTAAGTAATTTGTTCTTTTCTGTGCTTGATGATGCAGATGATATCAGGCATTACTTTGGTGAAGGTTTGGCACTCTACTTTGGTTTTCTGGAGTACTTCACATTTGCCTTGATGCCAATGGCCCTGATCGGCATTCCCTACTACCTCTTTGATTGGGAGGACTATGATAAATATGTTCTGTTTGCCGTCTTCAACTTGGTATGGTCCACTGTCTTCCTGGACGTATGGAAGAGATGTAGTGCACAGCTTGCTTATGGATGGGGAACGTTGAGTCGTAAAAAAGCATTTGAAGAACCACGACCTGGATTTCATGGCATCCTGGGCCTTAATCCTGTAACAGGCCGTGAGGAACCGACGTACTCTAACAGCAAGTATGTATATAAACATGACAACAGAAGTTATTTCAGTCAGGTATCACTGTGATATCAACATGATCTCTTTTAAAGGTGTAAGAAAATATAAAGGCATGACTTACTGACAGCTGAATTTACGCTGAAGGTAAACACTGTTAGATTCATAATTGGCAAAAAAAGATTCGGACCGTTTTTGAACATGCAGACCTAGAGATAATCATTTTACAGTCTATACATAGCGCTTTGTGGCTTGTTCCATACACTAAATTGTCCCATTTCACTATAGCAATCGATTATTACCAAATGTTGGAGTTAAAATAATTATTTGTGCAGGATGCCTGAGAATATGGATTTGTAATAGAGATTTGTTATTGTCCCTCCACAGACGACAATTGAGGATATATCTGGTGTCTCTCCCCTTTGTGTTGCTGTGCCTATACATCTCTCTCCATGTGATGATGATCTACTTTGGCATGGAGACCTGGGCTCTGAGTATTTATAATGAAGATCCAAACTTTCTGACCAGTGTGCTGCTCTTCATACCAAGTATCATCTATGCAGTGGTCATTGAGATTATGAACCTGTTATACCGCTATGCAGCTGAGTTTCTCACAGATTGGGGTAAGTGTGCAGAATTAAATAACCATGGAGTATATGTGTATGGCTAAAGAGCTAAACACTATACACCGACACAAGCAGAATAAAAAGATATTTGCTGTATGGAGGAAGTATGTGAATCAACTGGAATTTAAGTTCTCAAGGAGCAGAACTTGTGTTTTGTTTTTTGCCTTTACAGTGCTGTGAAAAAGTATTTGCCCCATCCTGATTCCTTCTATTTTTGTGTATATCTCATCCTAAACTGTTTTACTGTTTTATTGAAGCAAAAAAGTTATCCAACACCTATCACCCATGTGAAAAGCTAATTGCCCCCTTAAACTTAAAATCTGGTTATGCAGCTTTAAGCAGCACCAACTGCAACCAAATGCTTCCGATAACTGGAGATCAGTCTTTGACTTACTTCTAGGACTAGGATTTACTCCTATGCTTTGGATCATTGTCTTGCTGCATAATCCAGTTGTGCTTGAGTTTCAACTTCTGGACTGAAGACTGGACATTCTCCTTTAGGATTTTCTGGTAGAGAGCAGAATTCATGTTTCCCTCAATTACTGCTAGTTGCCCAGGCCCCGAAGCAGCAAAGCATCCTCACACCATCACACTGGCACCACCATGCTTGACTGTATGTATGGTGTTCTTTTTGTGGAATTCTGTGTTTGGTTTACTCTAGATGTAACATGACCCCTGTCTTCCAAACAGTTACACTTTCAACTCATCAATCCACAGAACATTCTCCCAAAAGGTTTGAGGATTATCAAGGTGTGTTTTGTTCTTGTGAGTTAGCAGTGGTTTTTACCTCGCCACTCTTCCGTGGATGCCATTTTTACCCAGTGTCTTTCTGATAGTGGAGTCATGAACCTTTATTGTTGCAGGAGAGGCCTGTAGGTCCTTTGATGTTGTCTTAGGCTCTTTTGTGACTTGCTGGATGAGTCATTTCTGTGCTCTTGGAGGAATTTTGGAAGGTTGGACACTTCTGGGAAGGTTCATTACTATGCCGAGTTTTTTTCATTTGGAAGTAATGGCTCTCACCGTGGTCCTTTGGAGTCCCAGACCCTTTGAAATAGCTGTGTAACCTTTCCCAGACTGATGTACAGTGGGGGAAATAAGTATTGGACGTGTCAACATTTTTTTCAGTAAATATATTTCCAATGAGGTTATTCACATGAAATTTTCACCAGAAATCTGGAAATATAAAGAATTCACAACATTGAAGTCCATAAATAAAGTTATGTGTAATAAAGTGGAATGACACAGGAAAAAAAAAGTATTGAACACACTAACTGAAATTAATTTAATACTTGGTGGAGAAGCCATTGTTTGTAATGACAGCTTCAAGATGCTTCCTGTATGAAGAAATTAATCGGTTGCAGTATTCAGGTGTGATTTTGGCCCATTCTTCTAAACATATTGTCTTTAAATCTTGTTCAATTGGATTCAAGTCAGGTGATTGACTGGGCCATTCTAACGCCTTGTTGTTTTTTTTCTCTGAAACCATTTGAGAGTTTCCTTTGCTGTATGCTTTGGATCGTTGTCCTGCTGGAAGGTCCACCCACGTCTCATCTTCATCATCCTGGTGGATGGAAGCAGGTTCTTCTGAAGAATCTCCCAGTAAAGGGCTCCATTCATCGTTCCTTCAATTATATGAACCAGTACCATCCGATGAAAAACAGCCCCACACCATGATGCTTCCACCTCCAAACTTCACTGTCAGTGTAGTGTTTTAGGGTGATGTGCAGTGCCATTTCTTCTCCAAACATGGTGTGTAGTATGACAGCCAAAAAGTTCAATTTTACTCTCGTCTGACCAGACTACACTCTCCCAGTATTTCATAGGCAAGTCCAAATGATTTGTAGCAAACTTTAAACGAGGTTTGACATGCCTTTTCTTTAGTAATGGAGTCTTGGGGGTGAGTGTGAGCAGTGGAGTGCGTTGCCTATTGTTTTCTCTGTGATGATGGCACCTGCTGCCTCCAAGTGTTTCTGGAGCTCTTTCTGAGTGGTACATGGCTCTTGGGCTACTCTTCTGACTATTCTTCTGACTCTCTGGTCAGAAATCTTGCGAGGAGCTCCTGTGCGTGGCCGGTTGATGATGGAGTGATGTTGCTTCCACTTGCGGAGAATAACCCCAGTGGTGCTTACTGGAGGATTCAGAAGTTTTGAAATACGTCTGTATCCGATTCCATCAATATGTTTTGCAACAGTAAGGTTGTGAAGGTCTTGGGAGAGCTCTTTGCTTTTACCCATCATGAGATGTTTCTTGTGTGACACCTTGGTAATGAAAAGCCTTTTTATAGACCGTCAATTTACTAACCCAGCTGATATTAATTTGCACAGATGGGGGTATAATTACTTTCTAATTACTTACGGACTTTAGCTGGTTCCTTGCCTTACCTTGCCTTGGAGAACTGCTTTTTATTAGTATGTTCAATACATTTTTCCTGTGTTTCATTTCATTCCACTTTATTTCACATAACTTCATTTATGGACTTCAATGTTGTGAATTCTTTATAGTTCCAGATTTCTTGAATTAATACTGATGTCTGGTGAAAATTTCATGTGAATAACCTCATGGGAAATATATTTACTGAAAAAAATATTGAGGCGTTCAATACTTATTTCCCGCACTGTGTATCAATCAACTTCTTCCTCATCATTTCTGGAGTTTCTTTTAATTTTGGCATAGTGTGTTACTGGGTAAGACCTTTTAACAAACTTCAAGCTGTTGAAAAGTTCTATTTAAGTGTTAATTTGATTGAACAGGGTTTGCAGTAATCAGGTCTGGTTGTGTTTAGTCCAGCTGAACACCATTATGAATGCAGTTTCATAGATTTGAGGAATTAGTAACTATGGGCGGAAATACATTTTCACACAGGCCCAGTTGATATTAGATAATGCTTTTGCTTCAATAAATAACATTATCATTTATAAACTATATTTTGTGTTTACTCAGGTTGCCTTTGTTTTATATTAGATTTTGTTTTAATTTCTGAAACAATTTAGTGAGAAACACATACTAAAACAGAAGAAATCAGGATGGGCAAATACGTTTTAACAGCACTGTATATATATATTTTTTCAAATATCAAGTTTGCAGTGTAGGCACAGACTTAGTCAAATAGGTTCTTGTTCTAGATCTGTAAGTGTTTTAAAAAACCTGATTGAGGCACTTGAGATGATTACACAGAGAAAGATGGTATTGATTCTGTACACTTCACCTCTTATATGAATAATTTCTATTCTCTCTCCTGCCATACATGTAGAAAACCACAGACTGGAATCATCCTTCCAGAATCATCTGGTTCTTAAAGTGTTGGTGGTGAGTTTTAAGATTTTCCTTTTTCCCCCTGAAGTTATTTATATTCTGCATTTGTGACTGATAATTAATACTGTTTAAATTTGAGTCATTGTTTTCCTAATAATTATATTGATTACAATTATATATAATCTTTTTTGCTTTTTTTTTTTTTTTTTTTTTACAGTTCAACTTCATCAACTGTTTTGCTTCTTTATTCTACATTGCCTTTGTAATGCAAGATATGGCGTTGCTTCGACACGTGAGTAATAATGCAAAACTTGGTATATTATTAACTTCAATGAAGCACAGGTTTTTGCCTCTGTTACTGATTTTATGGAATGATTTTATAATTTTGCTGTCTTCAAAGGCATGTTCCTGATTATTATATTATTATATATGTCTGTTGCATCAAGAGATAAAGTACATTTGATTCTACTCTTACCGTTACCTCATATGCAGTATGACCTGTATGGAAAAAATCAGTATAATTAAAGATTTTGTTTGGTTTATTAAATTCCTTCCTGTTGGAAATGGGTGTCAGTATGTGAGTTTTTTTTTTTCTTCTGCTCGTAATTCATGCCAAAGAATAATGTTGCTTAAAGCGGGTTTTGTGGGGGTTTTTTTGTGCCTCAGAGTCTCGCCACTCTGCTCATCACCTCTCAAATCCTGAACCAAGTGATGGAAGCCTTCCTGCCATACTGGCTGCAGAGGAGACGAAATAAGAAGGTCCATAAGAGAGTGAAGAAGCTGATGGGAGATCAGGAGCTCCCCATGGTAGAGCAGGTCCAACTGGAGAGTGACATGAATACTTACCTGGTGAGCAGATAGAAGCCAACCAGGCAATGTAGTAGTTGAAGATTAACTATATTAAGAAAAAGGACATGTTTAACCATTTAAATCCATTTCAGTTTGACAAAACTGAAGATTTGGGTATTTTTATGATGTTCTTGGTGCCTATGGATAATCATCATATGAATTTTCTGAGGGTAAAGGAAGACCATATTGTGTCTGTTTTAAGAAGACTTGTTCTTACTGTATGTCTGATCATCAGGGCACGTTCGATGACTATCTGGAGCAGTTCTTATTGTTTGGCTACGTCAGTCTGTTCTCCTGCGTGTATCCGTTGGCTGCTGTGCTAGTGGTGTTCAACAACATCACAGAGGTCTATTCAGACGCTTTTAAAATGTGTCACGTGTTCAAGCGGCCTTTCTCTGACCCTGCCTCTGACATCGGAGTATGGCAGGTGAGAGAGGGGTGAAAAGTCCTTTTGTTTATCCTCTTTGCCTTAGACTGTCCTAGGACACTCCAATCACTTCATCAGTGGGTCCATCATAGATGGGTATAGTGATGCAGCTTTAGGAGAACTAGCTTATTTCTGTGACACGTCTTTATTTTGTGTACTCTACAGTGGATAAAAAAATAATACAAATTTGTCAAATCTAAGATGTGCTAAGGCCCCCCTCCCCCCAAAAAAAAAAAAAAAAATTTAAATTGCTGTAATCCAAGCAAAAGCGTTAACAAAATGTTTGAACAAAGTATTAGTTAAGGGGTGTGTACACTTATTTATTGTAAGGATTTTCTTTTTCTTATTTATATTTGTTTGCCACTTGAATCTTTTTGGTTTGCTATATCAATTTAAAGGTGGAAGAAGGTAATGTTCTCCAAAGAATCAGAAAAATAAATATTTAAGTAAACATATTGAAGAGTTTTATACCTTGTAACAGGCACCATTTTTAAACCCACAATCCTGGGAATTGAAACGTGTCAAGACAACACAGACGGAAGTGTTGAATTCTGAGGAGGGTGATAATTCATTTATATTCAGTGCTAAAATTCTGAACTGTTTTTTTTCTTTTCTTTTTTTTTTCTCGTCGTTTCTCACTCACTGTTCCAGCTGGCGTTCGAGACGATGAGCGTTATTGCTGTGGTCACCAACTGTGCCTTGATTGGTCTGTCTCCTCAAGTGCAGGCCTACTTCCCTGAAGCAGACACACAACTTATCCTCACTGTAGTGACTGTTGAGGTAATGCTTCTCTGTCCTCTTCTGTCTTCTTGGCAATCTCATGAAAATGATTTGATATGTACATCTTATATATATATATATATATATATATATATATATATATATATATATATATATATATATATATATATATATATATATATATATATATATATAATATCTCTCAATCAGCCATGGCATTTAAATTGTGCCATCAGGTGGTGCCAGTGAGCTGTTTTTGTGTTGAACATGAGAGGTTACTGAGGTTGCTAGCTGTGCGTGAAAGCTGTGACTTCCCTTCAGTAATCTTGTTAGACTGGGATAATGCAGGCTATAGAGGCTTTGACTGTGTGACAGGAATTGAATATTGTACGGTATCCATGTATGTGTGTGCTAACACTAGAAATCCAACCAAACATCTAGTCCACATGTGTTCGTGCCAGATTAACCCAGCCCAGCTTTGTCGCTAGGCCCCAAGAGACACATTCCAAAATAACTGACTCAAGGAAAACAAACACACAGGCTCATGTTAATTGAGCTAAAATAGTTCTGAGTTGTATTTTTGTGTGAGTTTAGAAAGGAAGTTATACTGCCACCATTTCCACTGTTGATAGGACTAGGCAGCAGGATGTAGCACAGTAATGTGGTCTAGTAGAATTGACGTATTGACAAATGATATTGTTTTTATTTTGGGCATACCAGCATGTAAATAATACACTGGTGTTTAAAAATAGATAAATAACTCAAGGTATTTGCACAATAGCTTGACTTATCACTCCACGTTTACACTGATGGGGTGTGATTATTGCAACTAATATAAATTCCAGCTAAACACTAATCGTATTCATTTATTTGTGTATTAATATGCGAGTGTATTTTAGACAGGTGATGGATAAACGGTGGTTAGTACACCGCTATTTGCTTTTAGCTAGCTCTTTAAGGTTGCTGAATTTGCTTGGTATACATGATCCAAGTTCATTCAGAGCAGGTCAACAGAATGTGTGTGTGTGTGTGTGTGCGCGCGCCTGAGTACTCTAACCTTTAAAAACCTCCGTCTGCTACTTTGCCCTCATTCTGCCATTTTGCTGCACCCTGTGCTCTGACTCAAAGTGTGTGTCAGAGTGTATGTCCCTATCCAAGCGCCAACAAATGCAGTGTATAACATTCATTGGTCATCCTGTTCACCTCCACCTGCTCACGGGCTGCAGCTCAGCCCTTTTGTCACACACAGGATTAATCCTAAACTCAAAACCTATCCTCTAACCCTAGGCTAATGTCAGAGTTTGGAATGATGTATCACATTTTTCATACATCACCATCAGCACAGATTCTCTGACTATTAAATCTTGCTGCTTGCCGAGATGAGGCTTATTATACACACATCAGAAAGTTTGTGTGACACAAAGCAAGCCATTATGTTTTGTGTGTGTGTATGAGCAATGATTCACACACTCATTTAGCAGCAGGGGCACGTTCTATCTCTCTCTCTCTCTCTCTCTCTCTCTCTCTCTCTCTGTCTCTCTCTGTCTCTCTCTGTCTCTCTCTGTCTCTCTCTGTTCTCCTCCACTCTCCCTGGCTCCGTCTGTCTCTGTTGTCTCTCTTAGTCCATTATGAGAACTGAGGGGAAATAAAACACAGCAGATGATCAGCATTCAGAGGCTGTGTCTCAATTACAGCTGTTTTTTCACAACAACTCCTCAATACGGCACACGTTACTACACTTCTGTGCACAATGCACAATACTTATGAACTGTATCATCATCTGTCTTGTGTATCATTCTGCAACGGACACTACAATACAACCCTCCGTGTATTTCTAGTTTGTAAAACGAATATAGCGTAAAGCTGAACCAGAGGCAAAAATGGATTTAATAACTCACTGTCTTATGTTTTCAAAAGGAGAAGCTCGAGTTTGCGCTGCCTTTTTTTTCTTTCTGCATTGTCATGGACTCACAAGGGAATGTTTTGGAGACGTCTCTGTGTGTCATCCTTGATTTGGAGCCGAAACGGTTGCCTATTTTTGGGCCATTCGATACGCAGGTTATTACATGAAGGCATGCCTCAGAGAGCAGTAACCAGGCAACTGTGTAGCCACGGCGACAGGAGAGGGCTGAGGATCAGGAGTAATTGAAAGACTTCATGGCAGCAGGGCAAAGCTGGGCCTTTTACACAAAAAGACTGTGTGCCTAGCTACACTCCTAGGAGCACTATTATGTAATGGATAGGGTTATGAATGATGTAGCATTTACAGCACCTTGACTCTATTCCTGTGTCTTTCTGCGTATTAAATATCGTGATTTTTGAATTTTAAAATTACAACACAAAAAGATATAATCTCGCATCAAATAGGATTTGTCCAGAAATGGCAGCTGTATTCGAATCTGTCTCGTTCATCACACTGGCAGAGTTTATGCTTGCTGTGTTTTATATCTTGGTACCAATTAGGATTTTAGATCGTTCGTTTCGTCTGCGGCTGTGTCGAAGTCAGTAAGGAAGTTGAATATGAAAGTGAACCAGAATATGTGTGGGTGGTTGTGGAAATTAAACGGCCCAGACTTGCATGATAACACACACGCTTTAACAGGCTTAAACATGGCTGTCTGACTGCAGCCTCAGTGCTCTCGCCTGATTTGCTACACGTCTGACATCTTGAAAGATCAGATCAGACTAGCTGCCTTACCCAACCTCTCTCTATCACTCTTTTACTTTCTCTTGTTTCACTCACGTCTATAAACATGACATGCCAGAAAGCGACGGCTAGATTGGAAGCACAGTGAAACGCTTTCTAACCTCAGCTATTCTGTCTTATTCTGGTGTCAGTAGATGTCTCCTGTTACCTTCCCAGTGTGTGTTCTGCCCTAACACATGCATCGATTTATCACAATATTTGCTTTCATCATCCATCCCTGCTTTAACGTATATGAATAAGAATTTATTGTTTATCTGTTGTGAAGTTGCTGGGTTTTATAGCATGCAAAATGAAGAGGAAATAGGAACACTAGGATACACTCCCTTTACACAGAGTAGAATATAAGAGCAATTTATTGACATGACTTGGAATTCACTTTCCACATTGAGGACGTTTTTGAAATACGTATGGTATGTTTGTCCACATGCGCAAAAAGCCAACAATTATGCATTACTTCACTATATTTTTGTAGCATCAAAGCTTGCTTAGCTCTGAAAACTCCACATGCTGGTGATATTAGTAACTGAAGGCATTGAAGTAGTAATTCATTCAATCAGTATGCTTGTAAATTTTCTAAGGTATTAGAAATTAGTGTCGGTCCTTACCTTGACCTTGTTTGGGTAAGTCTCTCCTGTCTTTTAATCTGTAATAGAACTGTTTGGTTTGCAGGATGCTGTGGGTTTTTTTTTAGTTGTTTTTTTTTTAGAGAAATGCAGTGTTTTAGACATTGTCCTTTAACTGGTGCAGCACTATATAAGAAAACAGTGAAGCAGAAGACTTAAGTGCAGTATTCTCACTTAAATCTGAAATTTGGCAAACGTTTGAAGCGTTCATTCTTAGAGAGACATTAATAGTAATAGATAATAAATATAGATAAATGTGTTGTATATGCTGAAGATAAATGTAACACTTTTTGGGGGGCTAAAATCCATTATTGCACATTTTGTTTTAGATTGAATGTGATAATTATTGCAGTGTCAAGTGCCACAGGTCTGATTTAGATGTTCAAAGTTCTTTCCAAAACAGCTTCAGAAGTCAAACTTGATTTTTTTTGTATATAGGACGTGTAATTGGGCAAAAATTGCTGTAGAAAATCGTTCTTAGTCTCCAAGAACTTTTTTTGACTAAATATAAGGCTGCGCACGTTTGTTATCCATCTCCAGGACCAAAAATCCAAAATCTGAGATCTTTGAGACAAAATAGACACATTGTTTTCGACCTGCACAAGTCATGTAATGGATACAAAAATGCACAAGCAGTTAAAAATGCCATTAAGCACAATCAGGAGCACGGCTTAGGGTGAGGGAGTCAACTGTGATCTCAAACATGACCGTTACTTGGGGCTGTTAAGTTTCAGAATCGTAACTGCTGCTTGGAAAGGGTGCACAAGACAAGTTGTTAAAACCTTAAAACCTTGTGGCCTCTGATAATGTAAGTAACGCATCTAAATCAACACAGAAATTGTTGAACACAAAAAGTCCATCTCGGTCTCCAGGTTTGAATCTGGCTGAAAACCAGAGCGTGTCTACGTGCACAAACTTGATTTGAAATGTTCTGCGTAGAGGAGTGTGTTTATGGACAGGCATCTCTAACCTTATTAGTAGAGATGCACCGAAGTATCGGCCAATACCGATGATACATTATTAATATGAATTAAAAAAGTTAAGAAATCTTACTTTAATCTTCAGAATTGAGTTCATGTGTTAATGTTAATTAGAGTAATGTGTTTGCTGTTATGAGACCAGTTACTGTGAAACAACTTGTTAAAATGGAGAGAATAAAGTTTTTATTTGCATTTCCTTCAGAATTGTGGAATTCATTATTATTAGGTATAAAAGGCAGAACTATCGGTATTGGTCGATATCACTGAATAATTGGTTATCGGTATCGGCTGAGAAATTTAGTATTGGTGCACCTCTACTTATTAGCTATAAGGCTCAGCACTGTTGTTTTCTTTACAGGAGGATTCATCAAATATTAATTGTGGGGGTGTTAATAATGTTGAAATCACTGTTTAACAGAGAAATTGCTGTATAAAACTGTACAGAATCACTATATAGTCACTATATGAATTATTTACTCATGGCATATGGAATACATTTTTGCTTTATACTTTTGATGCGTGCAATCGACTCTGAGGTTGACTTCTCTAAAATGTTGCCACTTCGAGCTTTTGCAGTTCTAGTTAAGCCACATTGCTTTTCTGCAAAGGACCATTAGGTAGTAGCTTGTTTAAGCACAAATCTGATTTGAGCACCAAAGCCTACTGTCTCAAGATGGACTAAATCTAGATCTCCAGATAAGCCTCATCTCAGACTCAATTCCACTCCTCATGTATTTTTCTCTGCACTGATTATTCTGTCCAGCTCTTTCTCCTCTTTGTTAAAAACCTTTTTACTACTCAGCACCATGTTTTTTCTTCTAGTTCTGATTTTGGATTTAGTGGGTAATGCTAACTAGCTGTAAGATGTCTCTAAGAGGTTTTGACAGCATTTATTAGTTCATTAACAATGCTAGAGATAAAAGTCATAATATACAGGGTGTCCCAAAAGTCTGCATACAGTGGGGACTGTCTTTGCCTGCACCATGTCGGGTGAGCCTTCGTAGGTGAATGTTCGTGGATATCCACTTCTCGGTTGGTCCGCTACACTTCCAGTCTTTTTGAATTCGTTAATAAGTTTAGCTACAGTGTCAGCGACAGCTTCCTGATCCAGCCATGAGAATGATTTCAGTACGTTATTCTTTTGTCAAAGGTGTTCTTAAAGGCTATCTGAAAAATATATTATATAAACTAAGTATGTAAAATTTTGAAAGAGTTTTTTGCTAAAAAGTGTTCATTTCTTCTAAGTATGGAGACTTTTGGGACAAACTGTAGTTTATACCAGAGTGTTGGATCATTACGGTATATGGATATTATCAGTACAGTATGAGTTTCTTATTGTGAAATCATAGTAGTTATTGAACTGCTCATCAGTGTTACATTTGTTGTTACATTCATTAGATACTTCTGTCTGGGTCTAATCCAGATCATTGAGATTTAATTGGTGATCTTTCTGACTCTACACACAAACATTGGAAACTCCCCGTTACCTGTTTTAGTTCATTAAAATACAAAACCCTTTTCTTCTAACATTATGGCTTTAACTTCTGCCTCCAAATAGGTCAGGCATGTCTGTGCATTTCATTTACCTTGAAAAGCCAAAGTAAAGTATTCAGGTCATGTGGTATTGTGGTGAAGAGATAAAGTGCACAATAGAGGCATGAAGCACAGAAGCAAGCAGTCATATTCAAAGTTTAAAATCATTTTTCCACAGTATGTGACATAGCCTGTTTTCCATAAATAGCTTTGTGCAAAATTTTCCAGTGGTTTGCAGCACTATATATATATATATATATATGTATATATAATGTATGTGTGTGTGTGTGTGTGTGTGTCTCAAGTATTATTTTTCATAACTTTCATAATCTCTTACACTGATTAGATTTTAATCACATGATTTATTGAACTGAGCTTTCAGGAGCACTTGAATGTGAGAAACAGACAAGATCAGGATTGCAATAAGCGACTTCTGCATACATTTAGTCACTTGTTTATACTGTGTATGATAATATACATATATTTTTTTTCATTTTACAAAGCTAGTGTTGCTTCCAAACTGTTGGCCTGTAGTGTACGCCGTAGTAAATCTCAATGAAGGTGAGGTGTACTTGGGTTTGCTCTCTTGGTGGTTATAGGATATGACGATGTGTTTTTTATTCTAGCTGATAATATTGTTCTGCTGCCTTCCTGGCCTTGGCCCAAGTTGCTCTGGAGTTGCTGAAGCGTAGCTGACCCTGTGCTTCCTCATTCTCTGGAAATGGAAATGCATACAGTTCACTTGAGCTCAGGAATACATTATCACAGTCACATACAGAATCGTTGAAAAGATATCGCACACACAACGTAATCAAATGCTCCTTTGTTTCTTTAAGTGGAAACCGTTTCCTTTTGGTGAATGTTAAACTGAAGCTTAGGGCTTTTGCACAGACATCTGCATTGCTTTTTTTTCTTCTTCTTCTTCGTCTTCCACTTTGGAGTTCTTTCCTCCATTTTGGAGGCTAAGCCTGTTGTGTGATGTGATCTATTTGAACCTTTTCTCCATTTTACCTGCCACTTTTGTGAGATCAGTCTGATTGACCTTTCTGTCTGGATAATCTGTTTAATAATGCCAACTTTTTCAATCAGATTACTTTATAAAAAAAAAAGTACATATTAGCATTTTGAATCTACAACTGGAATGAATTCATTCAGATGTCTCACAGAGCCTGTGACCTCAGTGACACACATATACTTCAGTAAATTCCCTGTTCAGTATAAATTCCCCATTTGAGTGCTTTTATGAGAGCGTATGTGTGGCACCCAGTTGCTGCCATTTTCTCATTCACATCAAAATCCCTGTAAAACTGTGAGAGAGCTGGTGCGCTCCTAAATGTATACACCTTTGGAACATGTGTTCTGATCACACAGAGCATTTAATACCGGGGCGTCAAACACATGGCCTGTTTAATTCAGTCTGTGAGTCCCCACAGCCCACGTTCTGTCTATGCCACTTTACATGGAGTCGTATCTCACAGGGAGGAAATGCTGGTTGAACTCAATGCCCCTCTTCTTATGAATGAAGTCAGTGTTAAAAAATATTGAATTGCGTCGGGTGTTGGTCTTCAGTAGAGAGACGTGTATCTTTTTGAGAGAGATAATCCTGTGTGAGTTCTTCGTAAATGTCTTTATTAATGTTATAATGTAGTATAACATTCCACATATAAAATCCATCCATTTTCCGTACCGCTTATCCTAC
This sequence comes from Ictalurus furcatus, assembly GCF_023375685.1. Classification (NCBI taxonomy): domain Eukaryota; kingdom Metazoa; phylum Chordata; class Actinopteri; order Siluriformes; family Ictaluridae; genus Ictalurus; species Ictalurus furcatus. Next base: position 18,326,689 of record NC_071255.1, on the reverse strand, counting down.
ACAGGGTCGTGGGGGGACTGGAGCCTATCCCAGGGGACTCGGGGCACAAGGCGGGGGACACCCTGGATGGGGTGCCAACCCTTTGCAGGGCACAATTACACACATGCACACACTACGGACAATTTGGAAATGACAGTCAGCCTACATCGTGTGTCTTTGGACTTGGGGAGGAAACCTGAGTACTCTGAGGAAACCCCCAAAACACCGGGAGAACATGCAAAGTCCATACACACAGGGCAGAGGCGGGAATCGACCCCCCCAACCCTGGATGTGTGAAGCAAACGTACTAACCACTAGGCCGCCATGCCCTATTTATGCACCATTAGGTGATCATGTTTATGGTACTGGTACTATCATTTTTTAAATATATAATACAGTTGAAAAATTTGTGTTAGCATTTCCTTTTTTCTGGGAACATTCTACATTCAGAGCCTAGGTTATTGGTGTTAAATCATAGAATAAATAATACGTTAAAAAGGGAATAACATTGTATTATGTCCTGTGAAGGACTCACAAAAATGCTGATGTGGCTGGGAAAAATAATTTTGACACCCCTGATTTAAAACATCATCCAGCATGGACACTTGTTTACTCTGCTGGAAGTACGTTCGCTCTCGGTATTTGTACCCATCTCTCAGTAAATTTACCTAGCGTTATTCACCTTTCAACTACTTGACAGTACAGAGTTTGCTACTGATAAGCTGGAGTAGATCATTTATCACAATTTAATGCAGATTAGGACATGCGGTACGTTCACACAGAAAACATAGAATGCATCACATAGAATGCATCATAGAATGCATCAAATGTGCATGTTGTGTGTATAAATAAGAGACTTTGGTGAAGTTGAAAAGCTGAAAGTGAGAATATTTTTGAATGTGATTACCTGGATAAAGACATATTTCCTGCTCTGTTCCTAATTGCAGCATATCCTCCTGGCTTTCAAGTTTATCCTGGCCTTCATTATTCCAGACGTGCCCAAGCACATTCAGATCAAGCTTGCCAAGCTGGAGTTTGAGTCTCTGGAAGCTCTGAAGAAAAAGGTAAGTGTGTGTGCACTGCAAAAAATGCCTTTCTTGAAACAAGTAAGACTTAACTCTAGTTAAAGTGTACTAAAATCAAGCCAAAAAAAAAAAAAAACACAATATGCCAATGGGGTAAGCAAAACTGACTGGGTAAGAATTCTTGAAAATATCATAAATATCTAATCACTAAAAATGCTATTGGATCTTAAAACTAGACAAAAATGGCCAAATTAAAGCATGTTGTGCTTATTACAAGCAATGAAAACTCAGTTATTCAAGATAGACTTACTTCAAATGAGTATTTTGGTCTCTTGATTGAGCTGACTTTAAGAATTTATCCCTTAATCGAAGATTAATGATTAACAAAACAAAAGCTTACAATTAGACAATTTCTTCAAACAGAATAATAAAGATAAGTGACTTTGTCTTAAATGAAGGCACTAAAAGCATTGCCATTTTTAGCATTTTATTGAAATAGGGAAAGTGTCCGGGATTGAAAGAAGGTGGTGGATGCCAGTGGAGATTTTTATTGAATAAAGTGCAAAGTAAACAACCAAAACTGTGAAAACAAGCACCATAAACGTAACAGCGGACACAAGGCAAAAACATGCAGACTATGTGACGTGGGAACACGACAACAACAAAAGCTTGACAAATAGTTGATGGAAAATGAGAACTTCTATATGGTGCTTATTAGGGGTAACACAGAACAGGTGTGAGTGATCAGTGGGACATGTGACATGGTCACGTGACATGCTGAGGCTGATGGGTAATGTAGTTCAGTGTGGATTTCAGCATAACCACGACACACAGCTGTGGTCTTAAACTTAAAATAAGGAAAACCATCTTGTTCATCTGCTGTTATATTATGCAGACAATTGTTGTAGCTTGTTACTGGTTAAATATTGCTCAATATTAGCTGGAATATCTTATTAAGACAAAGTTAGATATATTTTTTAAAAATGTGATTCATTTTCTAATGCAAAATGAATGCTTGACAAGATTAGTTTTCTTTTTACACAAAAAATAAGACTCTTTTCCCCAGAAACAAGTTTTTTTTTGTTTTGTTTTGGTTTTTTTTAAACTTTCTTGAAATGACTTTTTTGCAGTGTGCTAGAGCATGAGAGTGAGAGATCGATAGCTCGGTATATCCTCCAAGTAGCTTAGAAATCTATGATTATCCCTCCAGGGCATATATTAGTGTACACATTGTTGACATTGTGTCAGCAGTGCATAAGGTTCAGTAATGCACAGGTGCTGCAGACAAGGAGAAAAGCAACGATCCCAAACCACCAACTGATCCATTGAGAACATGTATACTGAAACACACAACAGACATTTCAGTGTGTGTGTGTTTGTGTAAACGTTTTATAATGAGCCTAATCTTTGGCAGATGTTTATCACCTTGAATACAGAAATACTGCAGGTACACATGGGTGTGCAGGTATGCATGCTACACTGGCTCATGTTCATAAACATATAACGTTCAGATCCTTTCTGGGAGAATGATTTCTTTTCCACAGTGGAAAAATGCCTCCTGTATGCTCACTTCGTAGAGCTGGATTTGTGGCAGGTGCACGGAATTCATATGACCACGCTTTAAAAACAAGCTCTAGCCCAAGACAGAATACTAATGTGTAAAAATATACACAGCTTGTTAGCATAATTAACATCGCGTCAACATAAACGTGTAATGTGAAAAAAGTTTCATATATACAGTTATGCTGTGCTTACTGAAATGTGCCACATTACAACTATCTCTCTTTGGATTTGTGCAGAAGGCTCTCGCCCGGTAAGTCTGATTTTGGCGGCTGCACGGTGCATGCCAATTAATGGACATGAACAGCTGCCAAACTCTAATCTCTACTCCAGGCCCTCTCAGTCACAGCAGATGTGTGGTGCTGTGGTTCTTTTTCTACAAGCGTGATGTAGGTTAATGTGTTGAAACACATAATGCAGTTACTGACTGTAATGTTTTTAACAAAAGGACTTGCTAATAATATTAATAAATAATCATATTAATCAATAAAACTCATTAATCATGAGAGGCTTGAGTTATTCTGAAACTAATGATCATAATGGGTCTGGATGCTCATCATCATCATCATCATGATGGAGAAGTCATATTATTACTAATGCAGTTCCTCAGATGTTGTTGTTGTTGTTTGGCATTATTACCTGTACCTGTAATATCTTTCCAGTATGTAATTGACAGTGATAATCTCACATACAGTTCTATTTAGCATTTAGAAAAAAAAAAGTTTTTCCGTATGCCACAGTCTTTGTAATATTGAGTTCTTGTGGACAGATAGATGTACAGTTCATCTGTCCAGTTTGAGCCCAGATAAACCCACATCCGTCTCCGGGATGAGCCCTGAATAAGCACTGTGACCTGATTACTTTAGTGGAAAAAACAGAAAGTGGAATATAAACAGCACAAGGGCCTGACGCAGTACTTGAGGTGGTCAGTGGAGAGATGGTGGTGTAAACACAAACAAAAGGAAATAGCTTCTTTTTTTTTTTTTCGAGCAGAAAGGAAGAAAGGTGTGACTGCTGTAGAAGGCACTCTGCCTGAGCTTCATGTGGCTAACATTTGTTTTAATTTACACAGAGTAGCAGGTTGTAAACTACTTATTGAATATATTGATTATATTTCAGGATGATGGAGGATGTGATATTTCCAAGTTTCCCTTTTGCGCTCCTTTTCTTTCGCCAACTCTGGCTCCAGCTCTGCTTCTTGTGCTGCTTTATCACGATGATGGACACGAGCTAATAGTCTCAGCAGAGCCGGCTGCGAGCATTTAAAGTGCAAACTTAACAGTATTGCAAATTCTTGGCCGTGGCCATTAGTAGGAGAGAGCGTATAAAACCTTCTCATAGACCTCTGGTCACATTATCCAGAATTGCCCTGCAGTATTTGATTACGACTTTTAATTGGAGTTAGTGATTCAGGACTGAGGGTTCATTCAGGGAGGATGATTGGTGCTCTGACTCAATATTATTAGTGCTAAGCTTAGGATTATGTGCAACTTAGCATTTAACTATAAAGAAGCAGCATGTGGCTGTTGAGTCCAGCTGTTTTCCACGTGTTCAGCAGCTTGTAATAGACGGCTGTCTGCAGGGGGGTTGGGGTGGTGGGGGACAGGTCCTCTGGAGTCGAAGGGAAAGCTGAAAATAGCAAACACTGACAGGAGCAGTGGAAATCCCCCGTTCACAGCCAGCATTGGAAAGCAACCTGCCACTTGAAGGTGAGCTCCAGGACAAAGCCTTGTTAGGCAGTGCTGACTTTCTCAGTCTGATACTTAAGTTACAGCACATGCTAATACACTGTGGTTTTGCCTTAGAGCCCATAGTGTAGATTTAGTGATATAAGACTGAAGTATCCCCACACTGGCTGTATTGACTCTCGTTTTGATATAGCCTCAGTGTTTAATATGACAGCTTTCTTTCTCGCATCGAGTCCCATGTGCTTGTGCTAAATCGTTCTTTATGACTGATGAACAGAAATAGAAAGCAAACATTTCCTGAGCATCCTACAGACTCATCATGCCCACGAACATTGCTCTACATGTCAAATTTTACTTCAAGCCCAACTTAGTTACAAATAAGGAGCTGTATTTGCATAACTTGAACTGTAATTAAAAAGTTTCCAGCAGCCTAGTGCTGCGACTAGATCTGTGCAAAATGGGCTGCCATTTGGTAGCATTGTCAAAATCATAGTAGAAAGTAACCAGTGTTCACATTTTAAAACCCACAAAGCACCCCAAGAGTGGACAAATAATGGATGCATTTCAAAGCTCTGATCGATGCTTCCTTGATTCCTGTAGAAATCGATCAAAGTCTGCTTACCAATTCTTAAAATGCACTCTAGGGAATCAAAAACAAGGACAAAGGAGGCTTTTAGATCATGTAGGCACAAGTGCTTTTTTATTTTAGGAAGTCTCTTTATGTTTGCATGTGACATGAGCCTACAGTATAAATGCTTCACATTTATACTCCATAGCATCTTATTTAGGCATGTGATGATGTTTTAAAGTGCACCTATTATCGTTTTTCAAATAATACCTTTCATGTAGTGTGTTAGAGCTGTTTGTGAATGTAAAAAGTCTGCAACGTTTCTAAAAGCGCACGACAAACGGAGTTATTGATTCCCAAAAGAAGGAAGCTATTCTGAACAGCTGAAACGAGTCCTTAGTGATTCCAGACTTACTTCCTGTATTAACCTACGTAGGTTTGTAACAAAAAGCCCCGCCTCTGGTCTTCATCACTGCTCGCTGACAGACGGAGCTGAAAGTCATTATGGTAGTGGGCGTTTTCTTTTTGAAACACACTGACAGCGGTAGACCAATCACAACAGACTGAGACATCTGACCAATCAGAGCAGAGTATGCTCTCTGAAAGGAGGAGTTTAGAACGAATCATTGAACGAGTCGTTTGTGACTCTGGGGGGGGGGACAAAAAGTAATGCTGCAGTTTAACTTATGAGCACATTAAAGTGTTTGCATGTAAATTTATTGTATGAGACTTTAAAAACAAAATAGGCATGTTTCAAAACCAGAATAGGTGCGCTTTAAGTAAGTAATGAAACGATGACTGTGCATGCTGTTTCATAGGGAAATGATCAGTGACAGCGTGGTGTGATGCCGTTACCACAAAAGTGTAAAGCGTTTTAGTCCAAAGTGATACCACAGCAATTTACCAACGCTTACTATGTCTTATTAATTAAACAGGACATATTGTACTTTGTCTATTTACAGGTTTTATTAATGTTTTGGTACTTCCATGAAACAGGTTCATTCCTGTTACATCATAGCAGCTATAAACAGTTCTCTCACCAGCCTCTATTTTGTTTCCTCTCTTGAAGCAGCTCGTCATGTTACAGAGACACTGAAAAGTGCCAATTCCTGTCTTTTGTTGGAAACCTTAAAGAGACAGGTTCCAAAAAACTAATTGTGTTCCCTGTAATAATGTTCTATGTAGTGCTCTCGATTTTTCCAGTGCATGGAATTTCATTTCATGATAAAAACCCCTATGATGCTCTGTGTCAACACAAACACACAGCAGGATATTGTTAAAGACAAAGTGCACAGTGCTGAAGGTGCTGAATAGAAGCTGATGATGTCTACTGAACTCTTTCATCACTGGGGAATTGTGTGTGAATAGCTTCCCGCCTTGCTGTGGAAAGTTAATAATGTAGCACCAATGATGGCTGATTGCTCCAATAACATCAGCTTCTTTAAGCCAGATGACTTGTCACATGATTTGTTTGCTTCTGTCACAGGGTGAAAACACATTTTCAGCACTTGTGTATTATTTCCTCGACAATTCAACGCTAGAAATCTCAAAATGTTATGCCATTTATTGGTCAATTCAGTGCAACGACGTAAATCAGCAGTCATCCCGGAGTCACACTGGTTTGAAGGTGCTTTTCAGTTTCAGATCTATCGTTCTGAAATTTGGAACAAATTGGGACAGCGTGTCGTCTAGTACCACCGTACGTCAGGGATGTAGAGTGGGGAAAAGCAGGGCACATCAGGTCAGGGGTACCATGCAGTTTGTCAGAAAGCGTATGCTCTTTAGCCTCGCCGTCTAGCCAGTGTTACTGAAAACGGACCAAGTAAAACGTCATCATCTAAAGCATGCTGTCAGGCCTCAGGCAGTAGATGTGTGCTTCACTATCCTTTGATGGGAAACAAAGCCAGTGGTGCTGTCCTGACTGATTGAGAGTGAAATGAATCATGACAGTGGATTCACGGGCGGAAATTGCTGCCCAGCTGTAAGTACACTTTTACAGCAGACTCGATAAACACTGTTTGTGCCATGACATTTAACACACCACAGGAGCTGTGTTGTTGGTGTTCTAGGTCAGGGACAGTGATGCTAATGACAGGACAAATATTGTAGGCTACATTATAGTATTGGAGTTGCTCTATCACGATCAGAACATTGTAGGGCCTTAATAGTGCTTGAACTACAGGAGAAGTGAATAAGCAAAAAAAAAAAAAAAGGGTTTGTATTCAGTAATTGATTAAATTTAAGGCATTTCTGCAATTTTATGGCATTTCTCTAAATGGGTTATTTTTTGAAATGTGTAAAACTGTTCATTTCTTTTGTCTTTTTTTTGTCTGCGTTTTTTGGCTTATTAACTTTGAGAGCAGAAAAAAGATGCTGCTGAGGGAATGACTTTATAGTTACTATAACATACAGTGGTGCTTGACATTTTCTATATCTGCATTAATATGACTTAATACATTATCAGATTTTGACAGCGATAAAGAGACCCCAATTAAACAAATGAGACAAAAATATTAGACTTCATATTTAAATATCGTTTATTTATTGAGGAAAATGATCCAATATTATATATATGCGAGTGGCAAAAGTAGATACTTTAGTAGAAAACCTTTGCTAACCGTATCTGGTGTTTCCGGTAATTGTTGATCAGTCCTGCACATGGGCTTGGAGGAATTTTAGCCCATTCCTCAGTACAGAACAGCTTCAGCTCTGGGATGTTGGTGGGTTTCCTCACATGAACTGCTTGCTTCAGATCCTTCAACATCATTTCTATTAGATTAAGGTCAGGACTTTGACTTGGCCATTCCAAAACATTAACTTTATTCTTCTTTAAATATTCTTTAGTAGAATGACTTGTGTGCTATACTTATGCAGATATATAGCAAATTTCAAAGGTTCACAACCTTTCAAGCACCATTGTAAGTAATAACAAGAACTAACTTATTTTGAGGATGTTCCCCAACACTTTGTAACTTTATGTAAATGTGAACTATACAAGTGTAAATGGATACAGTGGATATAAACAGATAAAAAAAAAAAAAAAAGTAGGACATGTCATTCTTTATTAAATAAAAAGTTAGTGTTGGCAAGTTGATAAATAAAACACTTCAGGATGTGCTCTTGTAAGAAAATAATGAACCACGGGGTGGTATTTGCTTGATGTAAATAGAGAAGATGTGTGTGTGTGTGTGTATGTATATATATATGTATATATATATATATATATATATATATATATATAGATAAAAAAATTGCATCAGAAATGCATTCAGGGAGAGTTGGCTCTGGTACTGTTGGAATATACAGATCACTGTACTAATTTACACAGTGAACTAAAGGTTAAATCATTTTAATACAGACATACTTTGCAAGGCAGTTTTGATCTATATTAATCTGTGATTTCTTTTTTTGTATTAAAGCATCAGATGTTTGCCTTTATAACTTGTTTCCAGAGAGATCAGAACATCACCACGCTTTGACATTCAAATATTAAAATATATTCAAAGTTGTCCCATCCTAGGTATGCTTTTAGCTTATATCCCCCCCTCATGGTTTTTGCTAATTCTAGGGCAATTGTTTGAGCCATCTATTTTCAGGACTTAATTATCTGCAATACTGTGTGTGCTATCTAATTCATTGTGCTGCTTATTGTCTGCTGCTCTACTATTGTTGCACATAATCAATACTATAATCAGCAGCAAACATCCTGCCGTGGAAACGGAGCTTCTGCTGCAGCTCGGGTACGACTTTTGGGTTAGGATTCCTCTGCCATCGTTCTTTCTGCACGTTTTCCATGGAATTTTTTTTTTTAACGTAAAGCTCGAGGAATGGAATGGATTTTATAAGATGACTCATTATTCGTTTTGGCTTCATGGGTAGAACGAGAAGTGGCTGGAAATGAAAATAAGTATAATTGCCTTCTTCTGAAGATAGGTTCCATTTTTCCTATTGGAATGTATTAGTTTAAAAGGTAGACTATCATTTTGTCCATTAACCTGACACAAACTCAGACTAGGTGCCTTACAGCTATTCTGATAATAGCCCATTTTGATATTTTGGAAAAACAGCAACACAGTGGTAGAAACATTGCTTCTAATCACCGCTCTGTTGTGCTTTGAGAAACCGCCAAAACCCAGAATGAACACAACGCTGTAAAAGCCACCGTGTCAGCAGCATGTGCCTGCATTGATCTCATTTCTGGCTTGAAAAGTTAATTGTACATAACACTCCTTTGCTGAGGCTTTAATTTGCTCTGGTTTACAGGCAGCAGACTTAATAGATTAACTGTAGCTTAGGCTGTGCCACTCTGTGACATGTTTCTAATGGAAAGAAAGGCTGTATATTTAAAAATAATTACATCTTGAAAATCTCCAGGCCTAGTGAGGAGATTTAACTTGCTGATAAGGTGCAGTGCATTGCAGCTTTGGTTTCCTCTTTGTAAAGAGCGTGTTTTGAAATTTTCACCTTAAAGTTGCTGTTTTAAGGAGGTGTCAAAATGGCAAGTGAGTCTTGTTGGTGCTTGTTCCCACCACCTTCACTCGAAAGTGTGAATCATTCAAGATCACATTACTCCAAATAGTGAAAGACTCCACCACTTATAGCAGCGTCTATATTCAGCTCCTACTTCAGTCTGTGTTCATATAGATTTGGGTCTCCCCACCCTCCACAGCATGCATTAACAAGAGCAATAACTCACTTTGATTGCAGTCAGATCTGACCCTAAATATAAGTTGCAGTATTAACACTTTGCTTGTTTTTTGTATTTTCAGAAAATGCTGGAGGCAGCAGAGATATCGAAGACCAATAAGTAACGAGCAGCAATGAGACCAACAGTTGCACAGCTTCTGATGCTGCAGACCTGAAACTGCCTCAGGTGTTTACATACAGTGTATCCAATCAAGCATTACATATCACCTACCATGAATATGCACTCGTGACTATGTTCTTTACATCCAGCGTAAGCTGCAACTCAATTACTGCATGTTAGCTAGAGCAACCTCAGTTTGAGCTTTTAATTGTGATTTTATTTGTTTTTGAGGTGTTCAACGTCATAAAGCCAAGACATGCATATTGGCCTCTAATAGTAATAATTGTATGTGGAATTTGGTTATAAAATAACGTATAAACAGTTCTGTGAGACTGTGTTATTATCTGTAAACTGTACTGAGCATGAATTGCACTCGACTAATGTAAAGACACTGCTAGTGAAAAACGATAGAGTACTTGTGCCTGGGCCACTACAAGATTTACACAGTCATAACCCTTGTTGAAATATATACGAGACTGCAAAAATAATGACAGATTTTTTCCTGGATCATGATTTTTCTCAGAATTCTTCTGAGAGCGTGACTTCAGATCAAGTTAAACATTGGGGAAGACAGTTCTGGTGTTGGTTAACTGTATTTCACATATAACATCGATTGTGTTTTGCACCAAGACTACAGGACTTCAGTCGTAGCTGAACATTTTGAATAACAGGCAGCCACAACTGAACTGTGAGTAGATCAAGGGACTGAATCTGGATTTTACACACTACAGGATAATCTTGAAAGATAATCCTTTTAGACCAGCCTAAAATTAGGAAACCCTTGTGATGTTCGGGTGAGGTAAATCGGCCTGATTATTATTCCCTAGTGTGTGACCCAGGCAGAAGTAGTTTTGACATGTACACAATAGGGTAAAGGATTTTTGCTTTTTTTCTTGGCCATGTGTGTATTTATTCTCCCACACACTCCTGTTCAACCAAAGACTGAGTTGTGCCTTTAGTTACCATTATATCAGATACTCATGTTACTGATTGTGTGCACTGTACTTGAAGCCAAGTTAACATGAAAATAAATACCTAAACTATTACAGTGGTAAATGTCATACTCTATTCATTACCTGCCATCTACTCAAGTGTATTCAAAAGTTGTCTAAAGGTTATACACCCACCATCCACTTTATTAGGAATGTCAATCAGCAGTTGCATAAAATCATGCAGAAACAGGTCAAGAGCTTCAGATAATCCATCCATCTTCTATACCGCTTCATCCTTTTCAGGGTCACGGAGAACCTGGAGCCTATCCTAGGGAGCATCGGGCACAAGGCAGGGTACACCCTGGACAGGGTGCCAATCCATCGCAGGGCACACAATCACATACACACTCACACACCCATTCATACACTGTGGACACTTTGGACATGCCAATCAGCCAACTATGCATAGGGGAGGAAACCCCCGCAGCACGGGGAGAACATGCAAACTCCGCACACACAGGGCCACGGTGGGAATCGAACCCCCGACCCTGGAGGTGTGAGGCGAACGTGCTAACCGTGCACCCCAGCTTCAGATAATGTTCCTGTCAAACAGCAGAATGGAATAAAAAATGTGATGTCTGACTTTTATCATGGCATATTTGTTACTTAACTGGGTGAAGTATTTCACAGAAACTGGACAGTTTGAATGGAGAAAAAAAAAAAGTGTCCAGTGCCCACTATAGCCTCATGATGCGGTCTTTTCTGTTGTAGCCCATCCACCTTAAGATCTGATGTGTTGTGCATGCTGGGATGCTTTTCTGCTCACCCTGGTTATAAAGAGCGCTTATTTGAGTCCTGTAGATGTCCTGTCATCTCGAACCAGTCTGACCAGTCTCCTCTGACCTCTCCTCATTAACAAGGCAGTACTGTGCACAGAACTGATGAAGACAGGATGTTTTGTGTTTTTCACCTTTCTGCATTAAATCTACCCCCGACACCCCCCCCCCCCCCAAAAAAAAATTTTTTTATAAATAAAATAAACAAATACAAATAATGTGCTGATGTGAACATTAACTGAAGCTCTTGCTCTCAATCAGTAGGATTTTTTGCATTGTGCTGGCTTATTGGATAACTGCATGACTGTACAGGTGTTCCTATTAAAGTGGCTGGTGAGAGTACATCTATTAATGTGTATAAGCTGTTTACATAAAGGAATTGAAGAAAGGTGCGATCCAGTTCATTTATCATGCAATTATGTCCTCCTACTTTTTCTTTAACAACTTATTACATGTGGCAAGTTCGACTACACAGCTATCATATGTTGTTTAATCTATTTATCATTAGTTATTTCTGTAGGCATAGGGTAACTGTCACTTAAGTGTCTGTCTTATACAACTCAAGCAAGTAATACAGTGCTCAGTCATGTAGAATCATTATACCTGAGGAACCAAATGGCAGCCTGAAGCCTTGCTTGAGCACTGCTGCCAGGGTGATAAACATACGGTTCATCGGCCACGGCATCAGGACAGTGTGAAAGAGTAGAGTAGTGTTAAGTAGGGCAGAGCTCATCCCCGCCTCTCGGCATTTATTCATACTGTGTGGGAACACAGACAATGTGGAACACACTGCATACACATGTCCAAGACTATGATGGCCTTGGAAGGCACTAGGATACTCGAGAAATCTGGCAGCAGGCGTTGGTAGTAAGTCAGTATATGAAACCTTTCAACAGCAACGTTTTTTGAAGGCTGCCACATCACAACATGTTTCACTTCTCTCTTTGCACTGCATGTGCCAGGGCTGAACTCGCAGCAGGAACGTTGTGCCCAGCGGGAACTCGGCTTAGGCTTTAGTAAGCAGAAAACATTCAGGAGACGCTTATACAAAATATTAAGGTTAAAAGTAGCTTCTACAGACGACTGCACATACGAAGAGGAGAAAATGAAGACAAAGAAATGTAAAGCAACAAGCCATTTACATCTATGTACTATGTAGTGTATGTTATGATCTTAACAGTGAAGAAACGCCTATCTTTGGTCTTTACACCTGACTCCCAACTTCTTTCGCATCCCGACATTGATTTCTAGGTATATTCAAGGTCCATCTTTATAGGACAAATCGCAGTTATGCAGCACATATGATCTGGAAATCTCATTTAGATTAAAAAGAACCTGCTGCTTCAGACCAGACAACATCTGACAAACTGCTTTCCTTTACACGTTCAACTACAAAACCATGGCCACTCTCAGGTAGGTCTAGTAGATTAAAAAAGAAGTTTCAATACTATTGGTCACTTATAAGATCAGTGACATTCTTTTATATTCACATGTAAATGCGTTGGGATTTCGTTAGTTTCACATAATTCTTCAGATTTGTTAAAAAAAAAAAAAAACTGCTCATAGGATGTTTTAAGAAATGCTTTGCTAGGAACTTTTAGTACTTTTTTACACTTATGAGAGCTTCTAAAAACTCATTGCTGGTTAAGCAGAAACAGAATTTGTTTACAACCAGGGGTTGAACAAAAATGTTTAAATATAGTAAAGAAACTGAATTTTAACATTTAATTGGAGATTACTCAGTGTTCAGTAGTTTAACAAAACACATTGTGGTTTTTTTTTTTTTTGCTTTCTATGAGATTTCATCCTAACCTGCCTGTCATCAGTTTCTGCAGATACCTCAGTATTGCTTCTGTGACACACTAGCCCATACTGCATACCCTGGGGAAAAGAAAAACACAAACAAAGCCCAAATTTAAAGACATTTTCCACAACATTTAATTTTTGGACATTACCATAACTATATATAAGTTGTGAGGACAAGTTTCAACAACAGAACATTTAATCCTTTTGCTTCTTTACTGTTGTTTTTCTTTAGAAGTCAGTACACAATTTTGGTCCAGTAACATTTTATGGCAGTTCTTTTCCTTTCGATGTCCATGGATCAATTATGTTGAACATTCAACACATGCACATTATCATTTTACCTGTTTACATCAGCGCAGGACAAAGTCTGAGACCAACATTATGAACATAGCACTGTTTTCTTTTTCAACATTGCTAAATTTACTGGAGACACTCACGACTAGTAAAGCTATATTACAGCTATGAACCAGATGGCTGATGCTGCGGTTTTACAGAGTGTGCACGGTATTTACATCTTTATTTACAGACCTTATTGTTTAAAAAGAAAAACAAAAATACTCAAGATAATTCTCTTTTTTCGGTCAAGTGAGCCAATCTACGGCTGTACATATTATAAAAACAAACAAACAAACAAAAAAGTATATTTACAGATAGCTGCAACTTATAGCTTATTGCCAATGCCCTTAAAATATCTGACTCTACTGCTCTCTCTGCTTCAGCCTGGACTCTATACAGCTTTTTACACCAGGTCATAGATGGTCTCTCTGAAGCAGTTTCCTTTATTATCTATTGCCTGAATGAGTGGTCATACATCTCATTATGTTTTCAGCTGTACGTGGGATTTAGAGCCAGGTGATAAATCAACACGGCTTTAACTCCAACGCCAGCCCAATGCCTGCATTCAACACAGCATGTTAAAACAGCAGTCCTTTCAGAAAAAATAAAAAATAAAAACAAGTTTTAAAAACTTATTTACATACCCTATAGGCATCTGAGGCCAGTCTTATTTGAAGACTGGTAGTTACAGTAACTGAAGTGTTTACGAACTACAAACAAAGGTGAGTGAGGTCAGAACAGTTGGATTTGGATCTGGAGTTCAGCAGTATATAGGAATTTATTTCCTAGTGTGAAGATGATGATATTATTCATGTCTTAACCTATTAACAGAATTAAACCACTAGAGAACATGGCCAAACTGTGGAATATCGTTCGTTATGTTAATGATTTGCATTATTAATATGGTGGATGCGGCAAAGCTCCAGCAATCTATAGTCTGCATTATTATTCCTGTACATCATGTACTGCTACCCTAACAGGACTCTCTACATTATCTGGATATTGGCAGGTTGGATTAAAAATGGCTGCTGATTTGACAGATTTGTTTTCTTCAATTACTGTATGCAAACCTTGAGGCTAGGTTGGAAACACAGGGCTTATTTATCTGAAAAGTACATTTTGTTCACATATTTAAATGAAAATCTAAAATGGTACACGGATGCTCAATTAATTCTCTGAATAAAAAAAAAGTGAATTTGCTGACAATAATGTCCTGTTCGTCTTGAGGGAAATGTGAATGTTTAACAGTATTTTTAAGAGCACAGAATATTTTAAATGTTGATAGAAATATATATTTTTTAATCTGCTAAAGGTAGTTAAATATGTGCACTTCATTAAACCACCATTAGAAAGTTAAATATGTAATTCAATCAAGAACTGATTTTCTGTGGAATTATAAATTGGTCAGTTAGTTTAAGACATAGAAATGGCCATTAATCCAAACAATACTAGTTTCTCTCAAATGAGCTGTTTTTATTTCTTGCTACTTTGTTTGAGCTCTGATTGTAACTGCAGCACTTCATAACTTTAGACATAAGTGCTCATATGACCTACCAGGTGCTACTCTGCCATGCTTTTGGTCATGTATATTTATTTATCTTTATTAAATATCCATTTTATCATGAAATAAAAATCTACAGTTCTGTTTGACTGACTGGCCAAAACCAAACCATGTAAACCATCTTAAGAGCTTATCAGTTCAGGAGATTAAAAAAAAAGGCAAAAGAAGAGGATGCAAAGAAAAGGGCTGGTGGAAACAAAAATACATCACCAATGGGATGGAAAGCAAATGTAAAACAGTAAGGAGGACTAAAAAGGACAACCTCACAAAGAGGCAGAAAACAAGCTAGCAGTGTGCAACTCAGAACCCAACAGGTCCAAGAAAAATAAATAAGTTGTAAGAATGATTAAGACAACAGAAGGTTGGGAAAGATCACACAAAGCTACGGGAGTTTTCAAATCGTTATTATGCTACAAATGCAGCGATAGGAGCAAACTGACTATGAGGTCTGGTCATGTGATCCACCATCATATGACCTGGCAGCAGCTGGCCTGGGCCGATGTACAAAGCAGTCCGTCCCTGGGGCTCCTCTGGATGTTTACTGAGATTGTTTTCTCACACAGAGGTAGCTGAAGCATGTTGGCTTTCAAGTTCAGGTTGTTCCCTTTGGCCAGGGCCAGTTCATTCAGCATGGCTGCAGTTTGGTCCGGGTAGCGGTCCATTAACCTACCGCCCACATTTAGAGTCTTTTCTAGGCTGCTGGTTGAGCCAATGCACATCTTCCATGAGGACTTTTCCTGCACTCTTACACTGGAGAGACTCTGTGGATCCACGATGAAGCGTCCTCCTCCTCCCGATCGGCGATGCTGTAACTGGGCGTTTAAACAGAGACTCATGAGCTTCAGGCTCTCCATCAGTTCTCCGGTGCTCCGGGCTGCAGTGCGTGTGGAGCCTGAAGCAGGGTTGCTACTGCCGCTGGAGCAGCTTGAGGGGCTTCCCTGTCCTTTAGAACCCCCTCCCTCTCCTGTGCTTCCACTTCCACCATTTCCGCCGTTACTGCTGCCCCTGTCGGGTCCCGAGTTACCCTCTCCTGGAGGTTTGCTCTGTCCACCGCTGCTGCCACCCCCTCCGTTGCCCCCTGAATTTCCTGGTGGGCCCTCACTACTGTCCCTACGGTGCCGATTGTATGTGAAGCCTGACTCTTTGTCGAGGCGACGGCGGTGGCTCTCCGAGTCGTCGTCACTGGTCTCCGAGCTGGAGCAGCTGGAGCCACGGCCCTGGCTCTTGCGTCGGGTGTAGCGCTTCGGTGCTGTACCGGGCGATGGGATGTTCATCTTGAGCCGGCTCAGTTTGGGTGGCAGACTTTCATCCATATTGAAGTCGTCGTCATCGGACTCGCCTTCCTCTTCATATATCTGGTTGAGCACTGGTGCACTCTTGCGTGACGTAAGCCGGTTAGTGACAGATGGCGGCTTGCGGCGTAGGATCACCTGCATGGGGAGTGGTGACGGCTCCTGCTCCTCCTCTTCCTCCTCATCCTCCTCTACGCGGAAAAGGCATGTTCGCTGCTTGGCTGAGGCCAAGGCAGGAGGAGCTGTGGCGCTGGGTTTGAGGGGGCTTTGGGTGAGACAAGTAATCTGTCCAGGATAAACGGCAGTGCTACAGGCCTCGCTGATCTCCTCCCGGCGGCCCAGATCCAGCAACCCTTTGTTACGGTGACCATTTAGCAGGTTCTCAGTGCTCCGAGCTGGAGACTGTGGCCCCCCTGCGTGCGAGATGGAGGAAGCTGCCAGGCTGTCCTCGATGTCCTGGTGCATGTCATTTTTAGTTGGCCAAGACTGCCTATAAAAAAATAAGCAAAAATATTAATCACGAGCCACAGAGAGGCAACTCCAAGAAAACTCACGGTTCCTGAGAAAGGCATAATACTAATACTATACTACTACATCCATATCGGCTAACTGACTGAACACAGATATATTCAAAAATGACTAAAAGACCCAAGCACACCATTGGAAGAATAAGGATAGAACGTGCCTTTATAGGCAGGCAGAGCTGATTATCCTGGATGCCTATAACAATCACCGAACTGAGCTTCATGGTGAATCAGAGAACACTTGTAGGATTAAGGTCCTGTTTTTGCCTAAGTGGTGAATAAAGAAGTGTGTTTTAATGGGTTTGTATCCACAGTGTTGAATGGGTTTGAAGCTACGTGACCCAACAGAGTCATACTCATGTTCCCAGTAGCACTGAGTTGCATTCATGTTCCTAGGTTTTCATAGCCAATGTCAGACCTTTATCAACAATACACAAAGCTTTTGTTGACATGGCAACATGCCAAACAGGGCACCCTTCTCATGTCAAAGTACAAAGCAAGAAACACAATACAAAGGCCAAAAAATACATTAAAATAATGGAAAGGCATCTCATAGTCCAATCAGCCTGGCACTTGTATGTTTCTCCATCAATCCTATAATTTCCCTTCCAACACATTTTCTAGAAAACAATCGGAGTACGTAGATTTAAACTAAAATAGTCTTGATGAATCTAAAAGTTAACAATTCAGTTCCTTTCTCCAATCCCCCTAGACAGAAAGCAGCACCTCTGTTTTTCTAGGTCAGTCCAAACCCATTTTATAGCCCTCTAACACATTTATCACCCCTGCACATCATTCCAAGCAGAAATGTGCTGTCTGCCTTCATTGTGCATTGAGAGACAGATCCTGACATACAGCAGAAGCAATCTCTCAGAAAGAAGGCTCAAACTGAATCCTATTCCTTGGAGAGGGCATCTGGGGGCAAATGTGTGCCAGTAATTAGACCTTAGCTAGCTCACAAGATACTGCACAGATGCTCTTTCAAACCTTGCTCTGGATATACTCCACTCATTTCAGAAATGAAACCACAGGATGTGAAAGCTCAGGCAAAGAGAGCTCGGGCAGTTTGTGAGTGCATAACAACTGAAAGAGACATCAGTCCAAGATTGTTGAGGAGTCTGTACTCGGTTGCAGTGAAGCTACAGCTCGATCCCTAGGCCCTTAGGTAGAGCAGAGCCAAAAAGGCCATTAGCTGTACCTGAACTGGGCTTTGATGTTGCTGGGGCTGGAGGATCGGGGCTGCACCTCCTTCTCCTGCTTCTCCCGTAGGATCCGCTCTGCCAGCAGGAAGTAGGTAGCTGTGATGTGGTTGTACTTGTTCGTTTCTAGGGCTCTAGGGAGGCAGAAAAATAATACTTGGGAGGATAGAAATGGCTAGAAAGAGAAGAAACAAGGAATTTTCAGATCATGTACTGGGCAAAGAAGCCATCCATAAGTACACCAAAGAGGATAACAACTCCTGATCAGTCTGTACTCGGTCTTATATTCTGCTCGAACATGCCTGACTAAAAATAGCAGGCTATTATGCATGTGCACTGATTTCTGTGAGCCTTTTTAATGCAGATGTAATGAAGCTGGCATGTCTTCAGTACGGTTCCAGTGCTTAGCGCAGGCCGAGCATATTTGCAGTCCCTCCTCTCTGCTTCTCAGGGATTACATGATAATGAACAAACAGCAGCCACTACACATGGCTGTTTTATTGAGAGCTCTACCACAGAGAGGGGCAAAAATCTCTTCCTTCCCTGCAAAGAAATCTCAATCTAAACGATACTGCCTTGACATTTGTTGTCAGCTGCTGTATGAGGCATGGAGTACATAAATCAAAGAAAAAAACTACTCATCCTGAACAGGAACAGGCTCTAGGGGCACTTACTCAATGATGGCTTCTCGATCTGCAATGTCTCCGAGCACCATGCGCTGGATGATGGAGTTGTGTTCTTCCTCAGAAAGGTTCTTGTGGGACACCAGAGGTGTGCTGAACTTGGTGGCTGGAGACGGATCCACTCCCTGCAGCCACGCATGGCTCTCAATCTCCTCCAGCGACGCACGGCGCTTGGGGTCCCTCTGCAGCATCCGATTTATCAGACTGTTAGGAAAAAGGAAAAGAAAAAAGATCACCTTCACCAGGACATATCGGAGCATGCAAAGCCAATAAGCTATTTTAGCGAACACCATCAATCATCTTACTCTTCACTGTCACTTCTGCTGATCTTTCCTTTCTATTTCACTCCATGAGTGACTGGGGTAAGCATTAGTCTAATCAGCATACAGGGTATAGAATGAAGGGGAAAAAATGATGTGAAAATTCACAAGTTAAAGTGGGATATTACAATGACATTCTATTTAATGCAATATATGTAGTGCACACCATTCAGGCTTCAGGCATGCACATTTACTCAAGTAATACTAAAATGTAACCTGCATAACAGCTACACTTACATGTACAGTTTATTTTTAAATACGCCACTGTTTGACGAATGGTATACAAAACTTGGTCCGAGGGAATGAGGTGGTTGCCTTCGAATTATGAGCAGCAGTGGCCCAGCGCTGACTGATTAGATCTTGGAGGCAAGTTTCTGCTGTCCAGTTCCAGTTATCAAATCAGAATACGTGTGAGAAGAACTTAAGTATTGGCTACACAAAATGTTAGAATCCTGTAATTATATCTAGCATTTGTCAACAAACTATTTTTTTTTTTATTAAATCGCCACTGGTAAACATCAGTAATCAAATGTTTGCCTGTTAGAAGATTACTAAATTAGCTGAATGTTTTTTGAAAAACTGATCTGATAAAGAGAAGCCACTGAAAACCTTATCGACTCCGTAGTCAGTGAGAAGGGAGAAGTGACAAGTGAGAAGTGTAAATGATCGGAGTAAAAAACAAAAAAACAAAAAAACAACAAAGGGATCTCTCAGGCTTTGTGAGCAGAGCACCATCCTTAGAGCAGGCCGTTCAGCATTCTGCACATGCACAATGCCGAAATTACAACTCAGCCATAAAGAAGCACTGCAGCTTAGGTTTCGTGAACACTGACTGCTTACTTTTTACTGGAGAGGAGGAGAGTTTAGTCTCAAAAGAGAAAGAGATAGTAGAACCAGCTCTATGTGCATGCCAGTAATTACAGATGCACTTTATTTTGCACTTTATTTTAGGGCTTTTTATTAGCGGTTATTTCAGCTCAACTTGCTGTTCCTACATGACGCATTTTGTTCACCATTAAGTATGCAGGCTGTCACACTGAAACCTTCTCTGGGGTATTTGAAGAAGCATGGTCATCAGCTCCTCTGGCAACGACTGTAGCCACAAGAGGTCTATAATCACAGAGTAAGCAACAGGGCCAGTAGCACGAAATAATGGGGTTCAAATTTAGCCTCTCATCATGCCCAATATCAATAGCCAAGTAATCAAATGAAGAACAGATCATACCAGTGTATTAGATCTGAACATTTGCACGCTCTTGGTTCTGTTAGGTTTTCTTAAAATAACACGTTCTATGTCTCAGAGTAGAATCATCAAAGATAGTGAGTGAGTAAGACTAAGGTGATTAGTGCGATTCACAGCACTGATGTTATGCAAGTCATCCGAGACTTACGCAGGTCTCTCCTTTCACCTAATACTATGCTAATTTTGTGCCAATGCGTAACCTCTCGAGATAAAGTGGTATGGCAATATCATTGCTCTGGTATGCAAAGAATTTCAACACAACTGCGTCAAGTGCAAAGTGAACAGCTGGTCAAGATGATGTGTTAAGCTTCCCTTCTTTATGAGTCTGGAATTTAGTCGCTACTTTTTCCTTTATTGAATGAATTCAGGGCGACAAATCCTCAGCAACTAGAAACAAAACAGCTCGTAGAGCCCAGCCACCAATTTACTTATAAGCCAGCCGACATCTATTTTAACACATCCGTACAACCATAAAATGTTCCATCTCTTCCCTGCGCTGAAGCACTTCAGCAGTGGCTGATGGGAAAATGTATTTCTTATCGGAAAAGCTGGTGGTCTGTTAGAAAGAAGAAAAAAAAAGAGGTTGATGAATTGCTCTAATTATGTTCATCAACTGAGGGGAAAAAAAAAGCCCAGATTTGTTGAAAGCCTTCAATTTGAGGAGCTGCACATGCTGGTGAGATGGAGGTCTGCTAAATGGCTTCTCTTTCAACGCAAACGAAGAAAACAGACAGAAATACGTCTGAAGACAATGGGACTGAATTAATCTGACAAAATCAACACACTGTAATTAAAATACCTCCATTTGGCACGACTAAATCTAGACAAGCTTGGGCAAAAAAAAATAAAAAAAATCATACATTAATAATTTAAGTAGTAAATTAGAGCTGTGGTTTTCAAAATTATATCTGATGACCCCTAGGAGTCTGTGAAACACAGGCAGGGGGTCGGAGAGTTCAAATTTTATTACAGCGCTGGAAATCACAAACCACCATTATCAAAAGTTACATTATATTTACTATTTAGTTATCATGATGTTTGACTGGTCACGTGAACTAAATGTGTTTAATCTAGAATAACTCAAAAATATAAATAATGTCATATCAATAATGACTACACACAAACTTAGAACTAATGGCAATTTTAATAATAATAAAAAGAAGTGTTCTGAGTAGAAGGTTCAGTAATGGAAAACTCTGTGCCTCCAAGAAATTGCCAAAATATTTTTGTACAACTTTAAATAATGAACTTCATATTTGTATATTTGATTATCTCTGTAAAAGAAATCTATGCTAAGGGGGTCCATGGCATTTATTTTGCACTTAAAGGGGTCCCTGACTGCAAAAAGCTGGAGAAACCCTGAACTAGAGTTTGTACCATCACTTTATCTTTTCCACAACTGGACTTTAAAGTACTGGCTAAAGAAATCTATAATTAGATTATGTTCATTACGTTTGTGTAATTTCATATCCTGATAAGACAAGCAGACAAGTCGCTCAGACGGTCACATCATGAAAGCCCTGACAGGTGCATGATGAAATACCCATGCATCATATACCGGGAAACAGGAACTATGTGCAACGTTCAGAAAGTACTGCCGCTATTGTGTATCTGCACTGGAGCGCATATCTGAAACCGTCACAAATGAGACTTTTACTACACAGGTAATAATAAGTGTGCAGGTAATGTATTGGTTTGATATTCACTAGTATGGAAATGAAATATGTAAGCCTGTTCTGCCGGCCTGAAGCAGAGTGATTTAGAGCGTGATTAAAGAGTATCCTTAAAGTCTATATGAAGATAATTGTCCTTCCTGTCCAGACTGCTGTCAGCGTTCAGCTCTCCAGACACAGAGCACAACACACTGCATTGAAAAAGACTGACACCACTGCAACTCTCAGTCTGAGCTCTCAATCACACTTAAACACCATCTTTGAACTAGACCCTGAGAACATTGCTCGCATATTTAAGTTTCAGATTATTCTTTTTTCATTAAAAACTACAGCATTCCACACTGCTACATAATTTAAAACAGCCCAGTATGCTAAAGAGATAAAGACGGTAAATTCAAAAGAAACACCGTCCAAATACGATGTTGCTATCCTCCCTTCTTTCCTGAAGGCTAAATATATCCTCATCATCTCCTCAAGCGGAAAGAGATGACCACAGAGCGGAATGTGGAACTGCTGTCTAAAGCGTTCAACAGTTATTTATAGTGTATTAATAGAGTTTGCCATAAGAACTAAAAAGTTTTTCCACAGTGATCCTGGACATTTCTAAACAGACAGAGGAACATGAGAGCTGCACTTCTGCAGGATGGACAAAATATATATGAGATCAGCCACAAATCCCCATTACCTATAATCTTTAGAGGTGATGTAAGAAAAGCTTTCCACCAGCCGAGTTGTGGGAGAACCTCCAGACTAATGCTGCATTCGACTTACCTCGGAAACGGGGAGTCATCATTTTTCACCTGCATTCAAGCTAAGTGGGGGAAAAAACAAAAACACAGACACATCCAAGTTCCCCTTTTGTTAGCAACAGGTAGGTCAGCTAACTATGAAGAGTGATGTATATGTTCCTCCTCAAAACAGCAGATTGTATAGTCAGTGTTATAGATTTAATAAGCAAATGTGTCTATGCTGATTGATCATATACAATGAGCATACCTCATTTATAGGTAAGAAGTGCTCATGTGGTTTTTGTTTACTCCTGA
Source organism: Ictalurus furcatus (assembly GCF_023375685.1). NCBI lineage: Eukaryota > Metazoa > Chordata > Actinopteri > Siluriformes > Ictaluridae > Ictalurus > Ictalurus furcatus. Next base: position 18,303,614 of record NC_071255.1, on the reverse strand, counting down.
TGCTGTGTAACCATGTTGATTTGACATTACTTGCTGAATTCCAAGACTACATCTCGGTAGGAATTCCAAGTTGAGGGAGTGACGTCTTTGGTTTTTTTTTTTCTTGGTCGGAGGTCAGGAATTATGAGTTATGACCTCTAGTCGAATACAGCAGAACAGTAGACCTGACTAAGCTGAGTAAAGTGCTCAGGGATGGGCTATACTGCATCAGGAGTTAAAACAATCCAACCTTTACACATCATAAGTAGGACTTTGTAGTCAATGTGGAACTTAACAGGCAGTCAGTATAGCTTGAGAAAGTCTGAGGTAATGTGCTTTGATTTTTTTTTGTTGTTGTTCCTAAAGACTGACTGAAGTAACAGACGACATCAGGCCAGGCACTCAGTGTAGCAACATTTCAGTCTAGACCCAGAGCATCAAATGGCCCCAACCCATCTTCCAACACATTTTCCAGTTACATTACAATTCAGTGGAATCTGTAAATAAAAGGTTTTGGATACTGTCCTACCAACAAATGAAATGAATAACTACACATAAGCCACACTCTCATGCGCTAAGAAGCACTGGGGTGAACACACAAACACATACACACTGCTACTGTTAGCTATTAGACTGGAAAAGATTAGTACTATTAGGCCATGCATTCTCAAAACTGCAAAGAGTAAGAATCTAGGTGAGGAACAATTGGTACTGAAAAGTGGAGCGCAAGGAGATCTCTCCCCGGTTAATTACATCGACACTGGCCACCTGTGAGCTCACGTATGCAGAACAGCATGGATAACGCTTTCCTCTGTGTTAAGCTGCCTGGCAAAGCAGCATGAGCAACAGTTCAAAAGATGCGATTGTCTAGCTTCACGTGTCTCAGAGGAAGCACGTGTTAGTCTTCAACCTCCCTAGTTGGTAGCCGTTACGTGTTGGGGGAGAGATGGCTGGTGTGTGGGAATTAGCAGGTGACCAAATTCAGAAGAAAATTTGAGGAGGGAGTTGGCACATCTCTTTGAGCACATTTTAAACAGATGACCATCTCAGTCCCACCTTTTATGCAAAATGTGTCGAGCGATACTGGCTTTAAAATTAATTGTACCTTCAATTTTGTTTTATATGTTATTTGATTAAATATGTACAGACGGATGTAATTTTTACTGTATGTAGTGCCCAATGAAGGGTGTACAAGCAATTATGTTATACACTAGGTAGAGCACTTGAAACTTAGGTCTAATATTGTTTTTAAAATACCATTAAATATAATAGAAAATAATATAATAGAATCTTTCTTGTTCTGTTACACAACTGATCTAGATGCAAGGTTATTAACCACATGGTGAGTAGATCCTCCAGCTAGCTTCAGCATCAATTAGCCGAAAGTGAAGCATGAAACAAGGCAGCCATTATGACGTGAAAGAGAGCCATGCCTTTAGGACCAGAGTGTAACCAGATAGTCTGATATGCTTGCCCTTAGACACATGTTCTATCTGGAGCAGAAACATCATGCTACAGCCGCTGGCAGGAAGCCCAACAAACACAGCAGGGCAAAAGAATGGAAAAAAATAAATAAATAAAAACACAATGGCATACATTTTCAGAAGTGCCTTACTGAGATGTGAGGACACACCCTGTATAGAACAGATATTACACAACTAAAACAGTGGTGTAATGAGTTACAGGACTGCTGCATTCAGATAAGACTTCCATCTATGTCTAATTTCAAGTGTAGTACAGGTCTCAGCAACCCGAGGGTTGAGGAGACTCCTGGAACAAGTATAAATATGGAAATGTGGCAGGAAGTGCTTGATTTACAGTCATGCACCAAATATTTGGAGAGGCAGACATGCCATTTGGATCATTACTGCTGCGTCAGAGATCCCGCCAGGCAAAACCGCAGGAATGACATCAAGGCGATGTACACGTGAGAACTAACACAAATGATTGTGGGTAAAAAAAAAAATAAATAAATCTAATGGAGCAATGGAGCAAAATAACTGCAATCAAGGGCAACCACTGTTAAGTGGGACAAAAAATGCAGACAAACAGTATTCCTATTTACATTACCTCAACATTGCAAAATGTCTTACAGCAGGGGTTCTCTAGCTTTTTTGCAGCCATGGACTCCTTTAACTGTAAAAATAAACACCACGGACCTCCCCAGTACATAACTGTTTTATAGACATAATCAAAATAGTTAATTGTTAGGCTTGTTATTTAAATGTGTACATTACTGTTTTGAACTTTCCAAATAAAAGAAAAAGACGGAACACAAAGGCTCTGGTATACTTAGTTTTTTTTTTTACGTGTACGCTAGCGTATGCGCACAGTCGTACGCATAGCCTTTCAAAGTATACTCCATTCGACATGTACGAGTACACAGGCGGTCACCACATGCGCATTCCGACAACATGCACTACCCCTCCTGGCCTACAAGAGTCAGTACAGAGCAGTAAATTAGGTCATTGGTGTGAAGGACGACAACGAAAAAGAATCACACCACCACGAAGAACAATGCTTGGGCAATCTCTCACCACGATTAGCACCATATACAAATCCTTATAAGGCTAGAATTATACAAATGCATGTACTTTCTAACCTGCACTCGTTTCCGTCTCTTCCGTTTATTAATTTTCTTCAACTACCTTGAGAATCAACAGTCTTGGGTCACTGCTGCCACCTTGTGGAACAACTAAATAGTGCAAAAGAATTAAATGCACATGTGCGACCTGTGTGTACAAAGTACGCGTGGTTAGAAAAATCTGGTGGTGCACGAACTCTGCTGATGCTGACGAAATTTGCGACGCCGTTCTTAGCGTACGTGTCAAAAGAGAAGCCTACTTCCTGCTTTAGGATCAAAGTGACATTTATAGGTCCACTTGGTTTGACTTATTGCCATTTGAATTAAACCTATTCCATTTAAGTGCCTAGTCAAACAGGCTAAGAACTCAATAAAGAAATTATATATATATATATATATATATATATATATATATATATATATATATATATATATATATATATATATATATATATAAATTGAGATTTCCACCAGAGAACCCACTTTTAGAACCAGTGTCAAGCTATCCAACACTAGCAATGAGAATTTAGATTCCACTACTCTGCACTGGGTAATATAAATGTCTTAGTGAATTATTAATAGATACAAAATCAATTTAGGGAAGTACTAATCCATTTAGGGAAATAGTGGTGCTGGTGAAAAGTTTACAGTTTGCTTACTGTCTTGCCAATATGAAATAAACAGCCAGACAAAGCAGCCTTAATTAAAAATCACAGAAAATCCACAGGGACTCACATGAACAACAGACATCTAGTGTGTGTGTGTATGTATATATTATATTATATATATATATATAAACACATGCATACACACTGAGTGGCAGCATGCAAATTCCTCTTAGTCTTACAGTTGTTAAAATATTTTACAAGTTAAACATGGTACTACTTAATATAAGAGTTTACCATTTTATTTCTGGATTTTAAAATATTGTTTAATCAATGGTATGCTGATTTTTTCTGCAACAGCGGCACCCAAATAGGAATTCTTGTTGAACACAAAAGCATTTCCCTCAATACACAAAGCCTTTTCCCAACAACAGAGCTTTCACAACTCTACTAATGAAACCAATGACGAGAGGAAATCTGCGTTTATATCACAAAGTGAACTTTTGTTTTGACTGCTCAAATAGATTGTTGTACTTAACAACTGAACAGGCAGGGAAGGTTACTGCTGGGAGTACTGATCATTTATCACAAAAATACTCACAGCCCACATACTGTTTTCAGAGAAAACAGTATGAGAGAGAATGACAGCGCTGGAAACCGGTCGAATTCAGTAAAATATGCATTAGTCCATATTGAGCTGTGCTTCTTGCTACACTTCATTTGTAGTAATTATACTTGTGAAACATATACATCTGAGATGTATAAGATTCACAAAGCAACATGACAAAAAGCACAAATATGTCTGGTGCAGTTCTAAATTCAGCAGTGTACACTTGATGGCACTTCTACTCGTCTATCTTGTTTTGTTTGAAAACGAAATAACCGCTGTGGGTTCAGGTACGCTAATCAGTACACTAATTAGTACAGATGCAGTACCAACTACATCAGTATCTTTTCCCATTGTGTTTCACCCTGGACAAACACTTCAGACAACTTCAGACAGCTCGTTAGTATTTTACTCATCATTTACTCATTACCCAGCAGCTTTTAATTATGCTGTATGCACCATTTTAAATGTGTGTTAATTAAACTTGCTCATTTACTGGATTTTGTGTAGAGGTGCAACTAATATTACATTCAGAAAGAGGATTAAATAGAATCTGTCTGCAGCAAACTTTTGCAAATACACTTTATTCCAGTGCCTGTGCAGTACGTCTCACTCAGGTTATGTGACTTATGGGGAAGAAATGGCAGTTCTTATTATGCTGGTGTGTACTGAGATTAAGCAATAAATACTACAGCCTGAGGACAAGCTGTAAAAGTCAATATTCATTATGAAGGCCATTTTTCGAAATTGTATTTGTGGTGCTTTACTGGGAATGAAAGCACTGACTCAGGTCTTATCTCAACAACTTCGGGGGGAGAGCCAAGTGTCTTCTCGTCAGTCTAGACTTAAAACGCAGATTGCTATAATATGGCTTAAATACAAAGCTGGAGTGTATTTTTTTATTTTTAGAACTCATGTAAGGCATGTATGAGGAACCCTTACTCTTTGCAGGCATTGGAGACGTGGATAGGTACGGTGTATTTACAGTCCATGATCATGGTGAGGGTTTCACTGTCGTTGGCTTCCTGGAAAGGAGGTTGTCCACATACCAGCATGAAGAGGATCACTCCTAGACTCCAGATATCTACAGAGAAACAAACACAGATGAAAAGGATATTTTCGGTTTCTTCGCCATGAGGGATTAATTTAAACCAAAATCAATTAAAGAAGAGAAATTCAGAAAGCTACCAATTTCCTGATATTGTCAAACAAATAAGGTCGCCTAAGGCGTGTGTAAAACTGGTCTCACAAGGGCTGAGCGTCACAGCACACAGAGCGGTATGCATGTGAACCCAGGTCCTAACTACGCCTGTCATGATAACTACTTTTGTTGGACAATATATTGTCCTATAAATAATTGCGATAAACGATATTATTGTCATTTTATGCCACTGATATAATGATAACATAAGATAATAGCATATTAATGCAAGTGCACCCTTTTAAAAGAGCAGCGAACGGTTTATTCTTAAGAATATTCTGGATTTTTCTTCTTCAAAAAACACTTAGTGCATTGTTAATATCTTACTGTTGAAAAAAATAACATGCATGTTTTAATTAAAAATCGGGAATTAAATTCAAATGAATGGTTTTTGCATTCAAATGTGCATTATCATCTTAAATCCCACAAATATACAACGTTACACAACGTTTGAATTTTAATCTGACGGCACTAAAGCAGACGAGAGGACAGAAGCAGCTCGAACGGCTAAAACATTGGCGACATTCATTCTTATGTAAACAAACGGGCAATAGAGGTCAGCAAAAATGATCGAGGTTATGTCCAAGTCAATAATGTAATTATTGTGACAAGCCTAGTCCTAACTAGGTCCTAACTCATCACTCTATAGTTCTGCTATTACTGACAAAATCTAGCCAGTGCACGGCTTAAAATAAATTCTGCTGTAATTACAGGAGCGCAGAATATTTGAGCAAAATTTCCATTAAATCTTCATCCTCAAAGGATTACACCGTCTTTTTTCATACTGGACTTATTTTTAGGAGAAGGAACCCAAGAAACCGACAACTCTAACAAAATGCAGGTGAAGCAGCCAAGACAAAATGTACAATTCCATACTGAATGTTAAATATGAAATGAATAAAGCTTCGAATTTTGCTATATAAACAGGAGTACACAGTCAAGGCACTCGAGAGCAGAAGGACACCTACGTGAACTCTTTCTCCCACAGAACTCTACAATTCTCCTCTGCTAAGTCTGCACTAGAGCTACACAAGGCTATTAATGGAAATAGTGGTACAGTTTGACAATTGCAGTGTTCTTGTTGGGTTTTTTCAAGCATGAGGACCAAATATAAACCCCCAAGTTGCAGGTATGACACTTGACAGAATGACGTACGGGGGGGAAAAAGCTACCACAGCATGCAGTCTCTAACAGAGCGGTGTACCTGCAAAAGAACTGGATCCTGTCACTCACACAGTACAATTCATTTTGATTTGGGCTCACAGTTTAAAAAACAAAACAAAACAAAAACTTTTTTGACACGTCACTTTCATTTATATAACCTTTTGTGATTCATTTTTTTTCAGGCTTGACTTATTTCTGTTATGACTAATTTTAAATACTATTCATGTTTTTGTAGTATTCACCCATTTTGGGGCCTGAAAATCCACAAGGCAAAAAAAAAACTGTTTACATACACGGTCAACTTTGAATTGCCTAATGCAAGACTTTCAAAACATACGTTTCCAAACCTTATGGGCTAAATCACATTTGCTGCTTGATGGAGAAACAGGGGAATTGCACACCCTGATGTAATCACAGAAAGATGCTCAGTGTTATTTCATTGCTGTTAGATTCTATACAAGGATGTGTACATTGCACATCTCAAAGTACTTGACAGACAAAATTAGCGAGCCTTAATTTCTGAGAGCTGAGCACGACTGTATAAATTCTCCCGTGTTTGCACTTTGACGAAGCTTAACATCTTTGCCTATCCTGTGCAGTATAACCCGTGTTGTTCTTATCATGGCCTCGTATCTGCTGCACGTGTTTAAACGTGAGCTGTACCAATAAGAAACAAAAAAAAGCGATCCATTTTCTCATCAAACCTCCCACCATTACCTGTTCTCTAAAACTATAAGTTTACGACTGCTGATTTTCCCTGATCCCTCAGTGTCAGGCAGATAGATAGACCAAAAATGCAATTTGACACCATGGGAATTAAATAAACCCACGCCCCGGTGTCAGCTGATCCCACTTTACATAAAATAATATATAAAGTAAATAAATCAGCTTAAGACTACATTTTTGTTACATTTTCATTTGCTGGTTTTGCTCTTCAAGCAGTGTTGACGTGATAGGGCTCAAGGTCATTCTGAAAAGTGTTGACTGATCTAGCTTTGTGTTATTTATTTATTTATTTATTTAAATCCCCCTAGGACACACTCCTAGGAATTCAGATCTGCTTAGACAGTTCACAGCATAGTCAGAAAGAAATCTGCAGGTAGCTATACACCTCTCTCTGCTGAGGCTGCAGTGCTGCTAAATATTAACACGCTGTAAGAAAAAAAAGTCTACCCCCATATGACTTAACCAAGCACACAGCGTCCCAAATACATGAGCTGAAGGTCAGAAATCTGAAACTGTACGTCAGAAACAAAATCAGAAAAAAAAAAAAAAAAATCAATTAATCAAACACCTTAAGAGCTGACTACAGGTTTCACAACCCGTGTGCTGGGCATGGAACTTATGGGAGTGTGCATAAAGAGAGGAGAAGAGCATCCTGAAGGCCAACAACCTCACTCTTGTTTAATTTTGAATGACTGCAGCAGAAAACGAAGGCAGGCCCTGGCTTGCTGCTCAAAATCACTCCATCGTTGTGGAGGAATCGGAAGGTTAATCCACAGACTGGACCAAACAGAAACTGGAGCAGCCACGGTCCGGCCATCAACAAGAAGCCACACGCAATACCTTCACAACCGAAATCGTGAATTACAATATGATTACTTTAGGCTGACTGTATGATCACTGGAAAGATGGAAAGATGATTCATGTTATTTATAACACATTTCCTAATCAGGCTGTTCATCAAAAGCTAATATGCTAGCATACTCGCCAGCATTAACAACACACAGGGAGCAATTATTACTCAGGCAGCCTTCCCTGGTGGATTCAATCCAGGTTAATGAAATCACTGTGGTAACTGAGAAGTTCAACGCTGTAGATGAGACTTTGTTGCCAAGGTTTTTATACCAAATTGGGCTAGTTTTAAAACAACAAATCAGAAATAAGTAACAATCAGTACATTTACACGGACAACAATAATCCCATATTAACCCGATTAATACAATACTCTGATGAAGAAACTAGCATGTAAACAGCGATTATTGATGACCTTAATCCGACTAAAGTCATACTTGAAGTAAACACAAATTGAATTAGGACGTGTGGAGTATTCCTGTTTTAGTTACATTATCGACGTGTATTACAGACATGTACACACCTTAATCACACTATTAACGTCGTGTGGGAGTTTTCACTGCATTTTGCGACAGGACACGTACACACACGGCAGTGCTCAACCATTTGACGGCAAACAAGAGAGCACGGCTGTGTCCGAAACCGCGTACTTACCTGCTATATAGTAGAAATACATGTATATAGTAGGAGAAATACATGTATTTCAGATACCATATAGTAGGTAAGTGTAAGACGAAGACGAACTGTATGTTGATGCATTAAAATTCTGGAGGGAACATCGGATGACGTGGCGCGGTGACGTAATGACGTGTGCTGTTAATCGCTCTATGTTCTAAAACATGTAAAACCTGAACATAAAAGGAATATTCTAAAAGTGACTCATGTATACACCTTAATCACAATATTGTCTTATTCAGAATAAGGTCAATAATTAGATTACTGCTGTCCATGTGAACGTAGTCAGTGTGCTATTTCAGTGAATTGTCTCTCTAAAGCACTCTTCTTTTTAGGCCTGAATGAATTTAGTTCCTTTATGAGAGAGGGTTTTAGACCTGTCAGTTACAGCTACAGATGCCAAAAACAGTGACAGCAGCTTACTAACAGCCACTGCTGACAGTATCCCACAAGAGCTCAAGCACCATCCTCACAGTGAAAAGCATGGTCTTCAGTAGTTCTTTAAGATGGACCACAGCTAGACCTCACCTATAGAGCAAGTACATTTCTACTCTGATTAAACGACAGAGTTATTTTTGAGCCAAAACATTTATGAACCTAGGGTTTAATAGGATTTGTACGCTAGTTATTAAAAGTTACTGTGGAACCATGTAGCCTTGAAACACTTTCATGTTTGTTATTTGCCACCCTCTGTTTGGCACCAGTTCTAAGAGCCAGTCTCATCTGCAGCACTTGGAAGCAAATTAAAAACAAAACAGCTTAAACTGCCCCACACTGGAAAGATAAACACAACCATGAGCAGCTGTCTTTAGTCTCATTTGGTTGCATCATCTAAAACACAGTATGTGAAAGTATGTGTAATCCACTATGGTGAAAAGCCACACTCTGTAACATTCCTCAACACAAACCCTTAAAGACAACAAAGCAAAGCACCTGCATGTGTAGGCAAATGAAGGGGAAACACCAACATTGAAAATTCACTTGAGCAGACAGGATGCCAAGGTGAGTGAAACAGAGCAAGCAACTTCCTGGATAATACCCCCCCCCCCAACCCCCCCACCCCCCCACCCACATGCCCTCTTGCTCTTTCACTTGTATTCACAGCTCTTTCTCAGATGGCACCAGGTGTTTCTATAGAAACCATCAAGCTGGATTAATTACCCTGTGGGCAAATGGCACTGTGTCTGGCTGGCACGGGTAAAATCAGGAAGACACTGCTCTAAACATAGCTCCATCACGACCCCCCACTTTCCTGCCTCTCCAGCAATCATTCCTGCTATTCTTCTCCCCCCCCACAAGCTTCAGCAGGGAGGTGTCAACTATCTGAGTAAAAATCTGTTGGAAACAAAGGGGTGAAGAGACAAGGAAAGGAGGCGGAAAGGAGATTGGGGGGGCATCCTTAAAAGCTTTCCTGTGGTGTCAGAGCAGCACAAGCAGCAAGACTCGCGTAAAGCACGCATGCAAACATATGCACCTCAGTAGTGGTTTAATGAGCGATTTGGGAATTTGACACTTATCCATTTGCGCGAGTGTGCTCCTAGTGCATTGCATCACTCCACCACGACTCTAAGCGACATCAGATAAGCTCACTGACAACAGCAAAGAGACAACGAGTGTATAAGGTCTGACAATAGCTCAGTCAGAGGAGTTGGGAGAACGCCGTCCACTGGTTTCTCCAATCAAAACACACAGCACTCTTCTGACAAAACTAAAGCCTCTATACACTCAGGGGAGTGCAACCATAATTAATTAGTGAAGATCCTTGCTTACAAAGGTCCAAGTAAGCAAATAACAAAGGCAACAAAAGCAATGAAGAGCAACAACAGGCACCTTTAAACGCTTAACCATTACTTGTTAATTCATGTCGTTTAAACTCGAAGTGGAGAATAAACTTATACATTTTCAATGGCGTTTTTTTTTTTAAAGAAAAACGGGGCATCTGAGCGGGTTGTCCACTAATTGCAGGGTTGGCAGGTCGATTCCCGGCCTACATGTCTCCACATGCAGAAATGTCCTTGGGAAAGACACTGAACACCAAGTTCTTCCAAAGGCAAGCTAGCACCTTGCATGGTGCAACTCTGCTACCATTGGGGTGTGGGGGTGTGTGTGTGTGTGTGTGTGTGTGTGAATGGGTGAATAAGAAACCGTGAAAAGCACTATGTAGAACCGCTACAAAGGTTAAAAGGCACTAGATAAGTGTATACTATTTACCACTTCACGAGCCAGGTTGTCATTTCACTAATTAGACAAGAGAGGCTATGTCTACTCAAGTCTATGAAACATTTTCTGAAGAGCTGACATCAACAAAATAAATTGACAGAAAACCCACAAAAGAGGATCTGTTACAGAAGCAGCAATGGTTCATGTTTAGAAAACTGAAGCCACTAAACTATATGCAGTTTTTATACACGCTATATGGCCAAAAGTATGTGGACACCTCACCATCACACCCATATGTGGGCATTAACCCTGTAGTGTTCTAATCACCTCCACTCTTCTGGGAAGGATTTCCACTGGATTCTGGGGTGTGGCTATGAGGATTTGCCATTTCAGCTTCAAGAGCATTATTTTTACTCTCCTGTGTACTGATGTAAAGTGAGGAACCAATATGCATTCCAGTTCATCCCAAACGTGTTCAGTGGGGTTGAGGTCAGGGCTCGGGCCATAAAGAACTTTTGCTTTGTGCACATTGTAGCATGATTTTCATTATGAAACAGGTTTGGGCCCCTTAGTTAAATGGTAAATGGTGAACTTATATAGCGCTTTTATCCAAAGTGCTTTACACTGTTTCTCATTCACCCATTCACACATACACACACACCAATGGTAGCAGACCTGCCATGCAAGGTGCTAACTTGCCATCGGGAGCAACTTGGGGTTCAGTGTCTTGCCCAAGGACACTTCGGCATGTGGAGTCACGTGGGCCGGGAATCAAACTGCCAACCCTACGATTATTGGACAACCCGCTCTACCACCTGAGCCACAGCCACCCAAGTAATGGATCAAGTAATGGGAAATCTTACAGTGACAGCTTACAAATACATTCTACACAGTTGTGTTCTTATAATTATGTGGCAACAGTTTGGGAAGGCCCACACGTGTGTGTGTGTGTGTGTGTGTGTGTGTGTGTGTGTGTGTGTGAGAGAGATGTCCACATACTTTTGGCCATATAGTGTCCATTGAACACTACTCAGTGAAATATTTTTGCTTGGTCTGGTTTGATTTGTTGCAAGTTGAGATCTTCGAATGCATAATGTGATGCTCACTGGCAACCAGTTTATTGCAATTGTGACTAAAGACAGTCGAGGACAAAGTTCCAGCAACTGCAAAAATTTTGATGTGTGTCTAAAAGCCACCAATAGGAGGATGGCATGGAATAACACAAAACTCACAGGAGAGCTACAAGTGCAGTAGTGGCAATGGTGAAATGTAAAATGGCATGGTTATGGACAGGAAAAAAAAAAAAAAAAAGTATTACCTCAAGCTCACTTTCTATAAAAGGTTTTTGTTTCCGCGACCCCATTTTCCCGCACGATCCTGGATGGCATGCACTCATGAAGTAATTTCCTTTAATTGCCGGTCATCGTAAAATCAGACATGGAGAACACATTATTGCGTGGTCTGTTATAGAATCAGTCATTATTTTTTGGGGGGATCATCTCGTACAGGGTGACGAGTAATCGCACAGTCTAAAACCGAGTCCGCTACTGCATAATCGTTCTCCTTCATTCAGCTACATGGGAAAGAATATGCAGCTTAAAGCCTATGCAGAAGCTCAGTGAAGTCTGAGCATGTGAACCTTTGCCTCTAATCCCAACCACTAGCTCAGTAATAGATGAAAACAAGGCAAATGTGTGTGGGGTGAATGCTCTGGGGAAGCAGACCTGTGCTGTGCAGTGGATGGAGAGCTGACCGCATTTTAAAGGTGACTGAATGGAATAATTACAGATAGTCCTTGCTCTCCTGTGTACTTTTATGCCTTGCCTGAATTGTTGAAACTTCAAGTGCAGGTTTAAAATAAAAAATAAAAAAGCCAAGTCATATTTGTTTAAAAAAACAAAAACAACAATAGCACACTATTCACAAACTTGATCCATACACACTAATGCTGGCTTAAAGAGGAATGAAGGGGGGAAAAAAAAAAATTCACATGTATGCCCAAACTGCAGTTTAACAGATGCTGATCTGCCAGTGTTTTGTTGTCTCTAAGCTAAGTCTTAAGTGAACAGCTTTCTCAAAAATACCTTAAGTGTGCCCCAGCTAATTAATACACAGTAAAATCAGCAGCATACAAACTATAAATCTGCATACTGACAAGTATTGTCAAGTACAGTTACTGTGTTGGGAAAGACCTGTACTAAACACGTTCACTGTTAATTTATAGCACTTGTGAGAGAACTGCCACAGTAGAAACCTGAGCCATCATGTAACCACTAAATGCCTGGAGGATAGCTGATATCGCTCTCTCTCGCTCTCACATACACAAACACATTTACTTCAATCCTCACTCAAACAGATGTTGGCTACTGTGTGGTCCCAGTAAACTGCTGCAAGACTAATATTAATGTCTAAATGACTTCATATGGCTGAATGAGCAGAGAAAAGCTCCGTTAGATCACTGGTTCACAACCCTGGTCCTTTGTATGGCTGTTACTCTAATCAACTGTTACAAGAAAAATCCTAACTAAAGCTGCAAACATGTTCATTTTCAAGTTTTGCACTTTGCAGAACATCCAGTCAGACATGCATTAAAACTGTATCTTTAGTCTTAATTGTTCACACTGTCAGCACCATCTCCAAAAACTGTGTCAAATATTGTTGGTTTGTCTATCCTACGTGTTGTGGTCTCTTCCGCTCCAACATGCCTGAGCTACCTAATACGCCTACATGGATGGTCATTGGATTTCAGAGAAATTTGGGATTTGTCCAAAGCTGAAAAACAACCGCAGGTTTTTACACGGACGACGAGTAAGACGTGTAAATTGAAGCTAAATATCGGCACCATTACAATTTTGGATAAACAAAGTATCTGAAACATTAAAACACATAATAAAATTGTGATAATGCTTCATAAAGCTGCCAGATAAAGGGCATTTGGGGGAAAAAAACAAAAACAAAGTCAGTTTATCAGACAACACCATCACTCGTCTCGTACTGAAAATTGCTGTGGTCACTGTCCAGCAAAGTGAGAGACAGGATCAGGACTGTCGGATCCGAGCGATCGGTTGTCTACACTATTTATAGTTTAACCCACACATCCTGTATCGACACTCATGGTACATGGGCATGAAGGATAATGAAATTCAGCACACGGGTACATTACGGGTCAGCTGGCAATCGAAACATGGACAAAATGTGGGCTTGTGGTTAACTGGCGATGTCACACTGTACTGCACTGTGTGGTGGAAAAACACTTTTAGGCATACACACTAATAATGTGAAACTTTTTTTTTTGCATTACTTACTAGTTTAGTTTAAAGTAATAAAAGGGCAAAAAAATCCAAATAAAAAAATAAATCATGAAAATTTGGAAAAGTACAGACAGACTTCATTAAAGAAAAACTAAACAGAATTTATATCTCAGTCACCAAAATCAAACACAACGTGCATGTATGAGCCAGGTATCGAGATAAAAAGCAGAGATAAGTAGGGTGTTTACTCTTCCATAAGGGGATGACTTTGAACAAAAGCCCTTCAATGCATGCTTCAAACCTCATTTCCAGGTAGCTCAGAGCAACTATTTCCTGTATGAATGTGGGCTAAACCAGCCTGGTTAGTTTGACACAATAACTGGCATCCAAAGTTGTGAAATTAGCAGTAGCATGCCGAGAAAAAAATTAAATAAAAATCCAAACCACTCACTCATCCAATGATCCATCACTCTCTCGTCTCTCCTAAGGCCATGCTGAAGTGACGATCAGATGAGGATTGAGGAAGAAGGTTCATAGCACATTTTACACAAGTCATTAAATTAACCAGGCTTCACGAGCATTACCGAGTTTGTTAGAATCAAATCTAGAAACCAAGCCCAGGCTTCAATATGGGGTACAAAATGAATCGAATGTATTCAATTTGAACATGCTTACTACAGAATCATTTTGAAATAGCAAGAATACTACAATAAGGGTTCACAGCCTACAATTTTGTCAATGTCAAACTTAGATCTGAATCAGGCCTAGTATGTGACCAGTATGGGTTTTTGTAAGTGTAAACTCTGATAAGAGGATAATAATAATAATTTAAAAAATTCTCTTTTTAAAAGAGTCAATATTGAAAAGAAATGGCAAAGGCACTACAATCACATGCTGGCCTGTGTGTAAGTCACCCACTAAGTGTGTTATACCACTTGCTGTTTTACACTAATTACGCAACATAGTTAGTGGAAATTAAACTACCTTATCAAGGTTTTCAAAATGTTTCCTCTACCATATCAGACTCAGTACAGGCATATGATGTGAAAAAAAATGGTAACGTTCAGTAGTACTGGATAGTTGGCTAATAATTTTTGCACAATAGCAGCACAGAAAGATCCTTTCACAGCTCCATAGTCATTAATCAGATCTAATGATCATGTGACACTGAGAACAGCTAAAGGGGAAAAGCAAGACACTGGGCCTTTTACATTTACAGCATTTGGCAGACGCCCTTATCCAGAGCAATTTGCATTTATCTCACTTACACAACTGAGCAGCTGAGGGTTAAGGGTCTTGCTCAAGGGCCCAACAATGGCAGCTTGGCAAGGCTGGGATATGAACTCATGAACTTCCGATCAGTAGCCCAACGTCTTAACCACTTAACTACCGCTTTTAGTAACACGCAGGTCTTCTCCTGTACACTCTAATCAGTACTCGAAAACTTGAACACACAGCTTCCAACCCATTACCTTCTCCTGGTGACACTCGAGCAACGTTTCATTCTCCTCCTAGAGTAACTGAATCAATCATGTTTGACGCAGCCATTATGAAAAGGTTTGAGGATTAACTGAAATCACGGCAGGCCACTAACTTATTAACAGCCGTGACTACGTGCAACAAAGGGGCTGCAACAAAGAGCTGATAATACAGTCAACATGCATTTGCTTAAAACCAGCCACTCTCTGTAACGTAAAATAACACGAGCTAGATCATTTTCAGGCAGGATACATTACACTACCAGACACAGATTGAGCGAGCTTGCACATATGCACACACACACACACACACACACACACACACACACACACACACACACACACACAGAGTGTCTTCTTAGATTTAAAAAGTACTGCTAATCAATCCTTTAGTTAATTTAGCAGTTATCTTTTGGGAAGTATTAACATTTTTGAGTTGTTTCATGGGGAAAAAAAAAAATCAACACAAACAAATTAATTTGCCTACATACAGTATTGGAATATTACTTGATCACCCTTGTTTACACTTTTTTCCCCCAAAAACATTTTTAAAAACAAATGTGCCACAATGGTTCAAATTGCTTTAAACTTGTAATTTCTTACTCTGACTAACAGAATAACAAACGCATTAGATAAGCTGATTAATCAAAATTATTCTTCATAGATAAATCAATCATAAAATGAATGATTTGTTGCTCTATAGTTATTATTTAAAACGTTAAAAGTTATAATTGGCATACTGATCCATTACTGACTTTCCAAAAGCAAGGGAAGAAAGTCATGTAACTTGTATAAGAGTAAATGATTTCTCTCAGTGACCCTAGATTTCTCTAGTGTACTAGCTGTTTATTCCCCAAGACTCGAGCATAAGCATTTCTACTGACAAAAAAAGTCAAATGCAATAGAACAGGAGGGAGCAAAATCTCCCATATTTACACCACAAACACCTACTACCTACATATCAAATCAGACAGTCTAAATATTAACATTTGAGGTTTGATAAGTAAGGAATAACACACAACAGAGTGGAGCTGCAGCAACTAATGGATAAAATCGATGATAATTGATTATGAAAATCATTGTAAATGAATCTCATTATCGATTAGTTGGTCCGCTCGGTGCATGGGGTACGTTTACTCACTGCGTTACTTCTGTTCCGAAAACAAACATCGGAGAGTAAAATACTAAAGTTGTGTCCAAAATGACCTACTACACACTTACACTATGCACCGTGTACTCTACCGCCTAGCGTGTGAATTTTAGAAAGGTAATATCGTCTCAATGGAACACGAGCGTTTTTTTTACTAACCGGAAGTATAAGCCATTTCCCAGACAATGGCGCATGACGTCAAATACTAAAAATCATGTGTAATTACTCAAATCAGGGTTCGTACAAGGTGCCTGAAGTGCTTGAATTTGGCTTTTTGAAATGTAAGTACTGGAAAACCTTGAAAATAGCCATTTTCTATCAAGTGGTGCTTATAAAGTGCTTGAATTATAAAAAGTTGATAAACACGAAATCGCTAAATAACTTTAAAGTGTTTATTTTCGTTAGAACACCAATACAATCATGTCACTCAAAATATGACACCCCGCTGCAGCCCCTCCAGCCATTCAATCGCTCACTCACTCACTGTGACAGAGACAGATCCGGTACACTTTTCAGACTCCTTTTTTCCTCAAAAACCCCCCCAAAAAAACAACCAAAAACAAAAAGCACCTAGCGACAAATCTGGCAACTAATCAAGGATTTAAAAAGAAGAAATAAAGAATATGTTTGAATGTCATCTCTTCTCTAATCCTTGAAAACAAAAACTAAAATAGTGCTTGAAAAGCCCTGTTTGATCACAAGCAAGTTTATTTCCAAATTCAGTTATTTATTCCTAATGATGTGTTCATTCTCAGTACTCTGAGGACAATTTCCATTTGCATGATTTCATTGCTTTAGGGAACAATAGATAAAATATGTGGCACATTGAATTAGTTGAACGATTGTTCTTGAGTTTTTCCAATAGCCAGGTTTGTCTCTTTTCAATTATGTCTACGCATTTCTGTAAATCTGATTCAACTTGTAGATTTGAATTATGAATTAACACAATACTGCATGGTATACTTCAGCTGGTGTAGTATCATAAGATACGTTTATGGTATCGTGACAACCTTAGTGCTTACAATCGAGACTCCTTCCATAAAAGTGTTGCATAAATGTCTCCTAACACATTCGTGTTACAACTTGTGCTGTTATACGAAAATAATTCACACCTTCTGACCAATCAGATTCGAGCATTCAACCATGCTGTGCTATATAATACAGATATATTGAGTCTGAACCAAGCGATACTTCGTAAGCCTTCAGTTAAGTTTCAGCTGTTGTGGAAACAAAATGCAGAACAAAGTATCATCAATTAGGAAGCGAGGCCGGAAATAATCCGAGTGGTGAGTCCAATGGCAATCAGAGCAGACTGCGTATTTGATCACGCTGACAGTGTCAATAAGGAATGTTTAATCAGGGGCTCCAGCAGTGAAGCTTCAGCTCAAACAAAGAGAGGATTAACTGTTCCAAGAGCCAATCGCCTGCAACTGTGACTAGACTACAAATCCAAACAGCACCAGCAGCCACTCTGTTCTCCTGCCTTCTTTCCTGTGACATACACTAATGGACGGTGGAAATACAGACACAATGCACAGAGACGCCCTCGGATTAAAATGGAAGAAGGAGAAGAGAGGAAGTTCTATGTATGAAGACAGAGTGTTTAAAGAAAGCAACAGCAGTGCTAAATATGGCAACAGAAAGGATGTGATGATTGATTCTTCAGCATGCTCCAACAGGCTCATCTCGCCCACTCTATACACAGATGCGAAATCTGCATGAACCTGAACAGGTGAACGATTTTCTAAACAGATATCCATCAAGCAGCATTGCACTGAAATGTGTAAAGGCGGTGGTCATTAACTAGCAACAAAAAAAAACAAACAAACAAACTAAGTACTCCAAGCTTTTGCTGAGCTATTCATATCTTAGTTTTGATTATCATACACCTGCATAAACACATAAGCCAAATACACTGCCAGTAATCCCCTTACATAAGGCCGAAGTCTATATTTAGGCGTAAAAGATGTAAATAGACCAGGAAACCAAAGCATCACGTTAGGGTTCTCTAACCTACATGCAATATCCACGTGGACATTGTTATTTAGCCCAATCAAGTCCTGCAAATGTTTTTTTCCCCCTGCTCCAACACATCCACAATGCCTCAACAAAACACACAAGGACAAGGCGCTCCAAGGCCAAGGTTGGGAACCACTACTTTAACCTACGGGTTCCCCCCCCGACAAGAACCCTTTAACTGCTAAAAATGAAATTAAATAAATAAATAAATAAAGGACCCTCTCTCTGCAAGTGTACTTCATACACATTTATTCAAATAATAGGCTCATTGTTTAAATGTGTACACTAATATTTGGCTAGTTATTAGAGTCATAGATCTTTTCATTCCTGTACTTAGCACATAAAGAACACACTTACTGAGGCCTGGATTAAACCCAGTTAAAATTTCATTCAAGTGAAACCAGCTAATAACTATAAGGTAAAATAATAATAATAACTTAAATAGCAGTGGGTTCTGATTTATACCACTATAAATTAGAAGAAGAAGAAGCCTTCAATTGTCACATATACATAACAGAGTGAAATTCTTTTCTTCACATATCCAAGCTCGTTAGAAAGATGGGGTCAGAGTGCAGGGTCAGCCATGATACGGCCCAACAGTGGCAGCTTGGCGGTGCTGGGGTTTGAATCCTCTGATCAGTATCCCAAAGCCTTATTATGGTAGAACTGTGGACCCCAGTCTGTTCTTTACATATCCCACTTTAGAAACCAACAGCTATCTAGAGTATACTTCATGCTTTTCACCATGTACTCACCTACTGCAGGTGCGTCGTACTCATCCCCCAGCAGGATCTCCGGAGCAGAGTAGGCCAAAGATCCACAGCTGGTGGTCAGCTTCTTCCCAGGCTGAAATTTATTACTAAAGCCAAAGTCAGTCAGCTTAACGAGGCCCTGCTTCTCGAAGAAAACTACATTTTCAGGCTTCAAATCGCGGTGCACTACATGCAGCCGGTGGCAATAAGAGATAGCGTGGACAATCTGGGCAAAGTACTTCTTTGCCAGTTCCTCGTTGAGCCCCTCCTCATGCTTCATGATGTAGTCGAACATGTCACCTCCGTCCCCCAGCTCCAGGATCAGGTACAGTTTGGTCTGCGTGTCGATGACCTCGTAGAGGCGCACGATGTTAGGGTGCTGCACCAGCTTCATGCAGCGCACCTCCTGGAAAAGGTGTCCTGTGGCAACTGTGTCCAGCTTTGTCTTGTCGATGACTTTCACTGCCACTTTCTCACCGGTGAAGACGTGCCGTGCCAACTTTACCACAGCAAAATGCCCGCGCCCCAACGTCTTGTCCAGGTCATAAAGTCCGGCAATCTTGCCGTCATAGCCACGCTTTATACCTGCCATGACTGCTGCTCCCCGGCTGGATGGGTGGAGGGGTTTAACCCCGGGGGAGGAGTTTACAGTGGAGGGAGAGTACAGGTCACTTCAACACACTGCCTGGTAACAGCAGACCCATCTTGCCAGGATCCTGTCCACCAGACACAAATTGAAACATTGTAAAACAAAACAGAAAACATCAGAATCTTTATTAAAGCCACATTATAGTTTGAATGAATGCTGTGGTAAACCCAAGCTTGATTTTTTTCCATATTTAAAAAGCTTGGCTAGACAGTTGAGATGAAAATTAAATATGTGGATGACCGTGTCAAACGAGTCGTTAGCACTTTTGCTCATTGAAACAGTGTTAAAAACATTTCTCTTCGCTATCTGAATAATGGCATCACCTGGAAATTATCGTTCTAAATATTCGCAGTGCAAACACTAATACCCATGTGCCAAGCACCTCAGCAAGAAACATCAAAAGGTCTGAGAAGTGGAAAATGGCACTTGTTCTGCTAGTGCACTGGTACACAAGAGAATTTTTTTTGTTCCTAGATGGAATAACTCCATTGCAAACATGTTCCAGCATGACAATGCTCCCTATGCACAAAACCAGCTCCAAAAAGACATGGTTTGCCAAGGTTGGAGTGAAAGAACACAAGTGGCCCGCACAGCACACCAACTGCCGACTGCACACCTGGCTTCCTCACCCGACTTCAGTGCCTGACCTCACTAGTGCTCATGTGGCTCAATGGGCAAATCCCCACAGCCACCATCCAAAACCCAGTGGAAAGCCTTCCCAGAAGTGTGGAGGTTATAGTAATAGCAAAGGGGGACTAAATCTGGAATGAGATGTTCACTCTTATAAACTCTTTGCGATGTGGCAGTTTTTCGATTTCAGTATAGCCAAGTTACATCCAACTGAACTCAGACCAAAATCAAGACTGCACAGGAAAACCTCCAAAGTCTGGAGAAACTGTACTGTTCAGAGTGCGCTATGCAAAAGTGAATTAGACTTGCAAAACAGTGTTACCTGTTTGCTGACATGATTCTAACATTCCCGCAGTGAAGCAACATGTGAATTAAAAAAAGCAGTTGGTCATTAGAATGTAATTTGATCATCTATGAGCTTGTCATTGCTATTATCTTTGTAATATTTCACCATTTAAGCAAGTCTTCTGGTCTGACTCATTTATCATTTGGTGAGGAATTGCTAACAGGTTTCCATTAAGCTTTATTTAGATTGAATGGGATGATGTCCCACAGAAGAGCCTTTAGAGTGATTGGTATTCTGCGGTTGTTTTCTTTTTTTTTTTAAATTAAATCTATAAAATGAATTACGCTTTGAGCTTGTCTTATCCGTACAGAATATTTGAGCTAATTATTCAAATATTTGACAACCAAATTAATCTACAGTTGCAACCCTAGTTCACAGAGACCATGCCATCCCCTTGAAACCTCACTGTGTAAGTCTAGGGCACTTATTATGAACATACATAGATGATGATGAATTACTTGGCTGTTGGTTATTTGTTCAGCATTACCCCGTTCGAATGGCTGTTTAATTGTTAAGTCCTATTCAAAACGTTTGATCTACCACGGAGATGAACAAGAGCTTAATGACTTCTATTTTGTGTGAAGAATGTGTTTTCGTTCGGCTATTTTAAAGCCATATGTAATTACACAGCAGCTGCAGCTGTCGATGCATTGCTTGTTTTGGGTGTAGTCTACTGCAATGTTAAAAGCAACAACGAGACTTGATGACAACGACATTCCCTATACATGTTTTAAATACCATCTAAACAACACAGCACAATAGAAACGGTCACACAGGATTAAAGGAGCTTATGCACTAGGAGTAAATGTTATTGCTGTGGTTGAAACCATTAAGAACATGCTTCCGTAAAATGATCGAAACGATCAAGCCTGTGAAATATTACTCCCGAGACACTTCTGCGATGACACAAACCCAAAACAAAATCCTTAGGTTAAGGTGTGTAGTTGGATAAAATGTGTATACTTTGATAGGAATGTACTTTCATGTAACATGATTAAAGAAGAACATGTTTATTGGTATTAAAGATGCTTAGAAATGTTAGTACTACACCACTATATTCAGAACATAAGGGCTGATTTGTTTTTATGTAGTGAATTCAGTGTTCTCAGGATGAGACTGAAGGCCTTGTGGTTAAAGCACTTGCTTTTGTGTGGGCAGGACGCTAAAGGCCTCAATCACTCACTGTTAAACAAGCCTTGTTAAAATGAATGTGGATATATACACTTGCACAGTCCCTTCTGAAGTATTAGAACAGCAGGTCCAATTTTATTGTTTTCACTATACACCGAAGATGTTTGGGTTTCAGATAAAAAGTTGAACATGAGACAATAAATCAGAATTTCAGATTCAGTTTCCTGATATTTATATCTGTGTGTGTTAAACTTACAACATTGCACATTTTGTTTTTCAAGTGATTTTAAAAATACTGGAACATGTGCCTGATACGTGTTGGCATCTTGCTGCCCAGGTGTGCCCTGTTAAACTGACTGTTTAAAGAATTAATAACTCTGAAGGTCTACTCTTGGTTTGAACCCTAGCAAAAGTAAGCCACTTTGAAGCTGAGGAAAGAGGGGAAACCAACTGCACAGTGCACAAGCACTAGGAATAGCCAATACAACAATTTGGAATGTCCTGAAAAAGAAAGAAATCTCTGTTGTATTAACAACCAGACATGGAACAGGTCAGCCAAGGAAAAAAACCATAGAAGTTGATGACAAATTTTGGGAAAGCTGTGAAGAAAAACCCAAACACAACAGTGAGTGACATCACCAACAACCTCCAAAGGGCAGGGGTGAAGGCATCACAATCCACCGTTTGAAGACGAGTGCAAGTGCAGAAATATAGCGAACATACGGACATACAGGAATCGGAAAGCCAGAAATACAGAAGTGAGCCACAAAGTTTCTGGAACCAAGATTAACCTCAATCAAAGTAACGGAAAGGCCAAAGTGTGGAGAAAGAAAAAATCTGCTCATGATCCAAGAACACAGAAGCTCAGTCAAGCATGGTGGAGGTAGTGTCATGGCTTGGGCTTGCAAGACTAGGCCTGTCAGGATAATTACATTATTGACTTATGGTGCAATATTTGGGCATGGCATTGACCATTTTTCCTGGCCTCGATATTGTCCATTGTGTTTACATGCATGCTCTTTTATACAAGAATGAATGTCACCAACATTTGAGCCATTCATGCTGCTTCTGTCCTCTCGTCTGCTATAGGGCTGTCAAATTAAAATTCAAACTTGAATTAAAACTGTCTCCATTCAAATTTAAGATGTGTAGCAAGCACTGGCATCAACTTTAATTAAAACACACTGTTGATAAAATGACAAGATATAAGAAATGTTTTTTGAAGAAGAAAAAAATAAAAAACAATAGTTTTAGTGTTTTAAATAATCCAGTCCTAGTTAATAATGTCGGGGATTGAGCTGATTAGGCTGCGTGAGCTGAAGCTGAACACTGAATGAACACCAGTAAATGAAAGCACTTTACTAGCGGGTTACTGAACTCACCCAAACGCATCACATACACATGAGATTATTCAGACATACACACAACATAAACATAATATTACAACTTGCTTCTGCACAAAATGACCTGAACGCAAGAGTGAACTTGAACTTCAGTAACGCGCTAGGTAGAATGGTAAGTCACGCTGTGAATACGCTCTTTCCGTAACAACACACTAAAACACAGACGATGAATAACTAAAGCATAAAGAATTCACTATGTTGTATTCCAATGTCTCAATATTCTTAACAATAAAAAGTTTGTTGATCTTTGAAAAGGTGTACATGCATTATTGTGCTATAATATCGTTATATCAGTGGTATAAAATGGTCTTAAAATGACAGTAATATCGTTTATCGCAATTATTTCTGAGACAATATATCATACAACAAAAGTAGTTTGCGTGACAGGCCTATGCATGGCTGCTTCTGGAACAGGCTCATTAATCTTTATTGATGATGTAACTCATGATACAGTTACATCATGTAGGAGCAGAATTAATAGCCTACAGAAACATTGTCTGCCAATTTACAGACAAATGAATCCAATCTAATTGGGAGGAACTTCATCATGCAGCAAGACAATGCCAACACAATAAAGGACTTTATCAGTGGGGAAAAGTGGAAGGTTTTAGACTGGCCAAGTCAATCAACAGACCTTAATCCAGTTGAACATGCATTTGACCTACTGAAGAGAAGACTGAAGGGAGAAACCCCGCAAAACAAACAACAACTGAAACAGTTTGATTATGTCAGAGGGTCGTCAGCAAGGTATATACAACCAAATATTAAGTGTGATTTACTTAAAGACTATCTGTTTCAATACTTTTGCTCACATAAAAATTCGGTGGTTTGCCACCAAAGCTGGCATTTTTTAAGTTGTTTACCAAATCTAGATGTAAAAGTCAGGAAATTTGAAGGATCTGGAGAGATTCTGTATGGAGGAATGGCCTCAGATCCCTTGCCATGTATTCTCCAACTTCATCAGTAGGGATGTCACGAGAACCGATACTTCGGTACCAACATTCTTAAAATGTGACGGTACTTGTTTTTCTGCAGAAGCATTAGTACCGTTGGTAATGACAGTACAGAGGTTGCAATTCTTCCGAAACTGAAGGGGGCAGCAAATACGTGCAAGCGTTTTAGTCGGTCCACAAGTGGTAAAGAAGAAGAAGAAGCAGAAGAAGAACGCCTACAAGCACACGGGAAATACTACAGAAATGGTGACAAGTTTAGCTCCATCCCGACTCACTGAAAGGCAGAGAGAGGAAAGCTCGTTGAGAGGAAAGGTAGTGTAGGTTGCCGGTGTGTAGCCGATGCTATCATTCAGCTGGCATTGTTGCCGTGAAACCAGCTAACGTTATGCTCCATGTAATGTTTGCGATAGCCAGTTATTTGTTAACGACGCTAACACATTGCAGTGTTACAGACTACCTCCTAATGGGCCACCGTGCATCGCCATTCAGCCCGTGTCCTGTCAGCAAAATGTAGCCTAATGTCAATAATAATTATTCACATGTTCATGCTTTTAATAAATCTTTTTGGCCTGCCACCATATCAGTGAATTTAAACTAATGCTTGCATTCAGAGTATAAGGTGTGTGTGAGTGTGTCTGTGCGTGCGTTTAGGAGTGCACCTTAGCACTTAGCACTGTTTTATTAGTCACTGTCAGATAGTGTTTGATAACTAAAATAGCTCTCGCTCTCTTTTTGCCAGTATTAGCCAGAAGAGGATGTCCTCCAAGAGTTTATTTTATTTTAAAAAAAATATATATATATACATATATATATATATATATATATATATATATATATATATATATATATATATATATATATATACACACACACACACACACACACACACACACACACACACACACACACACACACATATACACACACACACATTATATAGATATTTATTTATTTTTTGTTATACCACACCGTGGTATCGACTTTGGTATCAAGTACTTTTGGTGGTATCGGTACCGACTTCTAGATTTTTGGTATCGTGACATCCCTACTCATCAGGCATTATAGGAGAAGACTCAGAGCTGATATCTTGACAAAGTGAGGTAGCACTTTGTCTAAAGTAGTATTGACTAAAAGGGTGCCAATAATTGCTGCACACCTATACTTAAAGATGTTTTTTGGATAAACCTGTTTTGTGTTTGCAATTGTTTGATATCCACGAGAGCAGAGTATTTTTGTGAATTATTAGTTTTTTTGTTGTTTTTTTTACAAAAGATCAAAAGTTTAAACAATACACAGGTTACCATTAAAATACCTATTTTACTCTACATATTGAACTAATCAAGACATAACATCCAGCTCTTGTATTAAAAGACATTGGAAACTTCTTGTTGTGTTTACATGGATTTTCAACATTTTCCAACTCACTTTTCCACAGCTGGTCTGCACCTTCCATGTGAGCGAGTGGCAACGTAGCTTGATTAATGCTAGCCGAGTCTGCTGTGAAGCAGCTAATCCAGGGTTTCGCGACCGCCGAAATTAACGCAACATCAAGCAAACTCTGCAATATTCAGAGTTTTTCAAAATTGCAGCAGATTTTCTGAGATTTGGGTCAAAAACACATCGTGTGACGTCAGCCAAAGCCCTCTACGATTCACGTACATTGAACTTGAGTACAGCAACCTACATCACTGCGAAAGAAATTGCAATTTCGCCAACTCAATTAGATTTCCACAAAAAAAAAGTACAAAAATCTCTGCTAGATGAATCACAAATTTAAAAAAAATAAATAAATAATAATAATAATAAAAAAAGATTTAAAAAAAAACCAAGCTTTTTTTGTCCATAACAATCACAAAAACAAAAAAAACTCCTGTATGGCTAAATCCTATATGGACTGGTAGAGACCCTGAATAACTGAGGCTACATTTTAATTTGCTGCAGAAATTAACTTATTTGTTTGGATTTTCTTTTTAATTTGACTGAACTGACCGGCACAAGCAAAACATCAAAGCAATCCAATATTGCTAGAAAAATTAGATGAGCTTAACCGTGTGAAATGAGAAGCGGTCGACGACAGTTGGGAGTAATTCGTGTAATTCTGCCACAAAGTCGCGTGTTTAATATGTTCACATAAACAGAAATATGTTAAAAAGCTTAACTTGTTAACTACAATGAGCTGTTGGTATAGAGAGTAACAGTTTAGCGACTGTACATGTGCTCAATGGAAATGCCCAGCATGTGATGAAGCACTTTGGGGTTTGGAGAAGATCCATCAAAAATATGGCTCTACAGCCACCGAAGAGTTCATATGAACTGGTGAGCGTCATTGTCAGATTGATGGAGAGCCTTAACACTGACAGGCGTCATATCATCTGAGAAAAATGTCCAGCAATATAATTTTTTTTAAATGTAACCAACAAACATCAAAATCTGCAAGAACAAAAAAACAAGTTTGAAAAATAAACTCGCATCTGGAAAAAAAAAGAAAAAAAAGAAAACGCACATACCAGTGCTATTTAAAGTAACTCTATTCTGTGACTCAGAAACGTTAACAGAAACAGCATGTAGTGGAACCAAAAGAAAGAACCTGACGGTCATTACTCACTTCATGTAATTATTCTCATGACCTAAACATGAGCCGTGTGAGCCTCGCACAGTTTCAGTAATAAACATGCTTATGTGCTGCAACTGTTGCATGGCACTCACTGATACGGAAACGGTCTGAGTAACTGTCGAGTAGTGTTAAAGTTGTCTTCGTTTGTTTTTAATGCAACTCAGACTGCAGCTTGCAGCAAGGGAAGTCTTACACTTGAGTTTGTTTACTAAGTAACAGTCCATGTCAACAAACGAAAACTTGCGAGATGTAGCCGAGATCATTATGAATGTAGAGTGTGTACAAGTTCAATATCGCATATAAAAGTGGCCCATATGTGAATGTTTATTTTATGTGAAACTTTGTTCATACAGTGATGAAAAAAAGGGTGTTAAACTGGAGGAAAAACACAGAATTAGGACACCTTCGCCAGCATTGTGAATTTAGCACGGATTAATTCCTCAAGTGTGCAGCTATGAATTTACAAGATTATCCAACTTCAGTGAAAAACTACTGTGTTAAGCAGCTCACCTGGACCACACAAGTGAAAATATATATATATTATTTTCTCATGAAATTCTGAGTGGACTTATTTATTTATTAAAGTTTATACATCTATCAACAACATTTGGGTCTACTTTCACTTTAGTTAACAGTTTCCTACATTACCCACGATGCCATTTCTAGCAGCACCAGCGGGATTTATCTCGTTTTATCTCTATCTGAAGAGAGAGAGTGATGCAGCACCGCTTTAATCCTTTAGTTTAACATCCAGCCTTCTCACCTCCTCATTTGTACACTCGGTTCAAACGGAACAGCATCCAAGGCTTCAAATTTCATCCTAATATTGCCATCAGCAACGGGGGCGAACTGGCATATGACCCGGCACCTTTTAAACTACTGGGGCGGTGACCCAGCACTTCAGGCAATAACAGACAGGTCTCACTTGGTTAAAAAAACAAAAAACAACAACAACAACAACAACAACAACAACAATCAAAACTTTAGGGACATTTCTCCAAAAGGGGATCTCCTATGAGTGATAAAGGTTTAACCACAGTTTTGCTCTCACTGGCGCATAATAATCGTGTGTTGAATCGGTATTGCTAACGTTTCAATATTATAAGTGACATACGCACTTATTCTGTATCGATTACAGGAACAATCCTCAAACAACATTCTTCACATAAAGGAAGTAAGGATCGCTGGGAAAATGTTTAGTCAGTCCGTAGAGGACTTCCCAGAACTTTTTTGTGATTATTACAGCCAAAAATGCTCGATTTTGCTGTGGCTTCTTTCAAAATTCACAATGCAACTTCCGTAGTTTTTGTGTGGAAAACTACTTCAATTGGCAACTATTGCAATTGCACAAAACTGTTTTGCACGGTCTTTCACAGCGATGTTTGTTGGATAATGCTATCTTGTAGCTGTACTCGTGTTTGACACACGTGCATCAAAGAGGGCTTTGGCTGAATGCACATCGTGATGATGTAACATGACGCGTTTTGGCCCAAATCTGCGGAAAATCTGCCATAATTTTGAGAAAAAATAACAGAAAAAAAACCAAACAAAACAAGCACCTTGGAATACTGGAGTTTGTTTGATTTCGCGTTAACTTCTGCGAATGCAAAAATCGTGAAAGGACTGTTGGGACAGACTACTTTGAATCGTGAACAAAATTTTTGGAATTAGTGCTGTCTAACTTTGTGAACTAATTTGATACTGTTATTAGTGGTCCGAGGAGTGAAATGCACAATGAAGTAGGGATGGGTGACATCTTATCGTTTGCGTTATACCGGTAGAAATTCCCCCCACAATACGAATTAGTCTTCCCGCGATAATAACGATAAAGCCTAGTTGATCACGTATTTGTGTGTGTGACCAATTCGCAGCTCACGTGCAGAGCAAAAACAAGTACGGAGGAAGGCGAATGTGAAGTTGAGGAGGAGTTTCTCACTAAACAAGGAGCTACTGTACCTCTACAATCTGGAACTGGTTTGGTTACAGAAAATCAGTTTTACTTTTAGATCAATGTGCATGTTTCTGAGGCTCTCAATAAATACTAGAAAATATCGTGATGTAGTTTTAAGTCCATATCACCCATCCCTACAATGAAGCATGTGGAGTCAAAATGAACTACTCTGACGTTCACTGGGTTCTTTACTGCTCAACAACAACAACAACAACAATAATAATAATAATAATAATAATAATAATATCGATTCAAAGAATATTTGCTTGATGTATTTGTTGTGGCACATGATATCTAGTTTAAAATATCATTAATAGATCAAATTGTATTAAAGAGCATTAAGTGGTGCCACACCTGTACTGACTGGAATAATAAAAATACAGCACCAAGCAACCAAGTCAGCCCCAGAACATCAGTAAACAAATCACAAATCTCTCTATATACACAAGTATGGAGGTGTGCTTTAATAGTCTTACTTCAAAACATGACCAACCCTCATGCATTTTGATTCAGAGGAGAAACAAACTTTGTGAAATTTGTGAATGAATTTTATAGTACAGAATTAAATGATGACTAAGGTGTTGAGTGCAAAAACTATGAGAGGTGGAGCTTTCTGCTGTCTTGTTAGTGATCTTGCCAGCTATGCTAAACCGGTGTACACTCGACATGATGAACATCAATACTTACTTCATTAACGACCTCAATATGAGAAAATACCATACCAGTGCTGTGACTTGACAGTGTAGAGAGTGTGTGTGTGTGGATTTGACATGCCAAACAGTGAACACGCCGTATAAGGCATAGCATACTCCTGCAAAATACTAACACTACTGCACATCAAGTCTTCTTCTTCTACACATTTATACTACATTTAAAAAGTATTTATGTACCACAGACTTGCAGTGCTTCTCCTGCATGACTACCTAGTGAGGCACAAAGCTAGCTCTAGGCAGGAGTCTGACCGGAAAGGGCCATCTGAAGCTCGCTAGCTAACCAACCTCCTTAGCTACACACCTAGCTAGATAGCACGTTACCATGACGGACCGCCGGGGATGCTGGATTAACAGAGCAGTATATAAATAAAAACACCAGCTAACCATATCTTCACGAGTTAGCTACACAGACAGCAATACTAACAAACAGACACATCATGTGTTAACTGTAGTCTTCGGGACACAAACACTACACCGCACCGCACCGCACCGCACAACACCACACCGGCTAAACAAGTGGATATTCATTGTGGGCTAGCAAGATCTAGCCTAGTGGCTAGCAATCGTTTGTTAGCTCCTAATCCACTCGCTAACTAGCTAACTTATATGCATGTATGTTTTTTGACTTACCACTCGTTCCGGGGAACATTTAAAAAAATAAACAGTAAAATACTCGAATGCGTCCGAAAAGAAATAAGTGGATAACGTTATTTGATCCACATTTACACAAGGCGTCACACATAAGCCTTGTGAATGGAGCTCAGCGCTTGAGGTTTGACTCTAGCGGCGCTCTCTCACACACTCTTTTTTTTCCCCTCTCTCTCTCTCTCTCTCTCATACACACAGTTCCTGCTTTTAGTGTAGAAGCAGCTGTCTGCGCGAGCAGCTCTCCTCCCTCAACAGCTGCAGCGCACCCTACTGGGCATGCGCAATACACGGACGTCACAGCGACGTAGGCACTAGGAGAGCTAATTAACGGAGCCATTCAGTGTATTATTCCTCACAAGATTTAGGAAAATTTTATAGAAGGTAAAGTCTGTCGCCAGTTCGCGTTACTCTCAACTCAATTCACTACACTTGTTTAAATTGTCCCTCGAGACTGGACTACTGCACCTTGCGGCTGAAAGGTCTGCAGCTCCAATCCATCCGGCCATTGCAACTGGTCCACCATGCACAACCGCCACAAGTTCTCCCACATCACCCACACTGCTGTGTTCTCTCTACTGGCTTCTTATCTCTACTGCCTGCAGCAGATTTAAAACAATGATGCTCTCATACAAAGCAACGTACCTCCGATTAGTTTGACTAACTACCAAATTCCAAAGCATCAAGTCATTGACTGATTAGTAATGTAATAAAGAAGCCGAAAATAACTTAGCAGCTGGAAAAAGTGGTCAACCAGCCTGACCAGCTCAACCTGTGTTTTGGCAAAGCTGGATTAAGACATTTATCAAACCACGCTTTGTACCATTGCTCTCTTTAAGCCTCTAGTGCATCTCAACCAGAATCCTTCAAGGTACAGAGAAGACATGCATTAAGCCTGTTCTCTGTCCTGGCACCCAGGTGGTCGAATTAACTTCCCTTTGGTGTCCGAACAGCTGAGGCACTGGCTGTTTTCAATAAGCAAGTAAATGCAAATGTACACTTCCAGTGTCTGGTGTTGTTTCGCTAACCTAGAACACTGGCATGGATAAATGTTTGATGAACTGTTGCTCTGTTCCTTATAATAGCTAAAAGACGGCATCTCTTAGTCATTGCAAATTCTACAAGGTTGAAATCTTTTTACAAGGTATATCATGACATGCCGTCTGTGGAACTGCATAAGACAGACTATACTAGTTATAGAAAATTCTTCAATGATGTGACTATTACTGTAACTTTAATTACTGTAAATCCACTAAGTCTGACCTGGTACCAGCAGCAAAAGACAGCTGGCCAAACTGGTGGCCCATTGCCAGCTGTTAAGTGCTTGGAAAAAGGAAACTGTTTCTGAATTACCACTACTAATGCTCCATCATAGACCAGTAATCTTTTAGAAAATATCACAATAATAAAGCAATTAAAAAATCTCAAACTTTTATTGATCAGTTTACACACATAATAAGGACATTTAGCTGCTGGCAAAGATGGTCTACCAGTTTGAAGTATTTGGCCTGTGTTTTGCCAGCTGGTAGTTTTATAGTGCTGGCTATTTCAGCAGGGTTATATGACCAAAAAAGTCTGTTACAGATGTTCATGACTTGTTCATGGCAATATGTGAGGACACTATAGTTTTATTGTTAATTTTTTTTGAAGTAGTCTAACATTTTTTTCTCTAAAACACGCTTCCAAATTCTTGGCACCTTTGAAAATCAATATTTAGTGAAGCCCAGGAAATAATAACAGCACAAAGCCTCTATAATATTTAAACTTTTCAATAGGGACAGTGGTAGCTCAGTGGTTAACATGTTGGACTACTGTGCAGAAGGTCATGAGTTCAAATCCCAGCACCATTACACTGTCCCTATTGGGCCCTTGAGCAAGGCCCCTAACCCACAACTGCTCAGAGGCATAAATGAGATGAATGTACGTTTCCCTGGATAAGGGCTAATGCCAAAATGTTTGTACTTGAAGTTATTTTGTGCATGTTTATATCCCTGCATAACATCAACCATAATTTTCTGTGTCAAAAGCTCCCTGGTTTTCCAGGAAAGGTGATGGACAATAAAAAGATCTAACATATGTTTCTGACCTCCATGCTCACTGTTCATCAGACTGGACCTGCGATCCCAGAGATAATGGTCACTGTGGCACCGCAGACTCCACACCCTGAAATGACGAGTCTGGCTCCAGGGAAAGAACCCAGTGTACTGGCAGGTCCCCAAGGGATTAGACACATTGTTGCACTAGTTGCAAGCAAGTGGCAAGGTTTCTCACTGTGCTGTGAAACATTGGGCATAAACCATTTATCTTTCATTGTGAACAACGTTTTAGAGATTTTGCTAGAACTGCCACTGGATCTACCCTAAAGGTGAAAGTAGCATCACGTACCAGGGACTTATTAATGGTTTGTCACTGGGAGCACATAAACTAGTAAGAACATCTAAATATTCAACTAGCCAGGGATTAATCTAACCAGTCAATTGGAAATATTTTGTGGTCTATACCAAGCCTCAGTTGACTCTAATCTTAGCTGGATTTAAATAACATGTTTAGGAAGTGCATCAAGCTTTATATTTAGATTAGGGCTATACATCCTAATTTGGGAATAATAACATTACCACAATATTGCCTTATGAATTCCAGTGAAAGCAAAAAGCAGGATAAGTGGAACTGTGACTTTACTTCCCAATAAAATGAGAGGCATAGATCTATGCCCCGTGCTCATTAAGTGTCATTTGATTTATCCTTGCCTAGATATTAACATTACAAATAATATCAGACTAGATGTTTATTGGGCGAAAATGGGACTTGACTGCCATCTAGTGCTAATTTTAAATAGGAACAGGCCCTTACATTTTTTTCTGCTTAATGAAAGAATAATAAATAGCAGAAAATAATAAGGCTTAATGAAATTGAAGAATTGATTATAATTATTATTGATTAGGATAGGTCAGCATAACCCGCCAACATTAAGAAATATGTAAAGCTGAATAAATATCACTAAAGATCTAATCTCACGCAGATTTTAGAATTGCACCTCTCAAGGAGACCTTTTCCATAGTGACTGTTAATTGTAAATGGTGAATGATTCGTGTTTGATGATTTTGTCAGATGTACAGAATAAGGGGACATTTCTAAAAGTCGTTCACAGTGTACACATAGTCGAAACACTTCCACCATTGATCGGCTGAGGTCACCACATTTATATATGCAAAAGATCTAGAAGAGCTAATAATAATAATAATAATAATAATAATAATAATAATAATAGTTGTGTTTCTTTATTGAGTGTGTGTACAGGCTTGTTCTTATACTGTATTCAGCATCTCTAGAGGTTCAATGATTGGGAAAAATATCCATATAGATTTTATGGGTGTGCTAAGTCTACCGTGGTGATTGAAAGTTTGTGAACCCTTTAGAATTTTCTATATATCTGCATAAATATGACCTAAAACCTCATCAGATTTTCTACAATTTCTACAGAAGTCCTACAGTTGGATAAAGAGAACTCAATTAACCAAACGAGACAATACATTTTTTGCAGTTAATTTACAGTAACTGATGATCAGTCCTGCACATCGGGTTGGAGGAATTTTAGCCCATTCCTCAGTACAGAGCAGCTTCAACTCTGGGATGTTGGTGGGTTTCCTCACATGAACTGCTTGCTTCGGGCCCTTCCACAACATTTCTATTGGATTAAGGTCAGGACTTTGAATTGGCCATTCCAAAACATTAAGTTTATTCTTCTTTAACCATTCTTTGGTAGAACAACTTGTGTGCTTAGTTTCGCCACGTTCTCTTGAGATGCAGCTCATGGACAGATGTCCTGACATTTTCCTTTAGAATTTGATGGCATAATGCAGAATTCATTGATCCATCAATGATGGCAAGCTGTCCTGGCCCAGATGCAACAAAATAGGCCCAACCCATGATACCACCACCACCATGTTTCACAGATGGGATAAGGTTCTTATGCTGGAATGTAGTGTTTTCCTTTCTCCAAACATAACTCTTCTCATTTAAACCTAAAATTCTATTTTGGTCTCATCAATCACAAAATATTTTTCCAAATATTTTTTCTAGCTTGTCCACATGATCTTTAGCAAACTGCAGACGGGCGGCAATGTTCTTTTTGTAGAGCAGTGGCTTTCTCCTTGCAACCCTGCCATGCACAACATTGTTGTTCAGTGTTCTCCTGATGGTGGACTTATGAACAATAATATTAACCAATGTGAGAGAGGCCTTTAGTTGCTTAGAAGTTACCCTGGGTTCCTTTGTGTCCTCACGGACTATTACAGGTCTTGCTCTTGGAGTGATCTTGGTCAACCACTCCTGGGGAGGATAACAATGGTCTTGAATTTCCTCCATTTATACATCATCTGTCTGACTGTGGATTGTTGGAGTCCAAAATTTTTAGAGATGGTTCTGTTATTAATACATCAAGACCTAGAAATTAATAGGTTCTGTCTGACAAGTCTTCCATAAACTGTTGACCCTAAAGGTCAAAGAAGATTTTCATTATCATACTGACTACTGGAAGTAAATCATGTATTATACTATATCTATTGAAAATTGTTAATTGGTGTTACTATTACTATTACTATAACTTGCATATAACAATGCATCACTGCCAGATCAGCCAAAAAGGGGCACAACTGCAAAAATATTGCCACCCAAAATGGAAAGTTGGCGGGGGTCCATAACATAAGAGGACAATTTTTTTTATCATCAAATGATTTAGTGCAGCATTCTTCTAATAAAATCAATTATTAGTGAAGCCTGTAACAGCACAAG
This sequence comes from Ictalurus furcatus, assembly GCF_023375685.1. NCBI lineage: Eukaryota > Metazoa > Chordata > Actinopteri > Siluriformes > Ictaluridae > Ictalurus > Ictalurus furcatus. Next base: position 18,268,588 of record NC_071255.1, on the reverse strand, counting down.
GTCTCTTGCTGTTATGTCTAAGTAGGTTGGAAACACTTGTACACGGATCTTAATGGACCCACTCCATTCAAATGATTCATACTCTTTTATATTCTTAGGTTTGCACAATTCAATCCACATGTTTTAAGAGGATTCAAATCAAGACTGAGTTGGTCATTGCAAAAGACTGATTTTGTGATACCACTACTATTTTGGTGTTGATTTTGAATCTATGCACAGGGTCATTATGTTGTTGAAATGATTAATAAACGGCCAAGTTGTAACTTCCTAGCTGAGTATGAACTATAATATGTTGGAACCTAGCAGAAATTCTGATGCCATGCAAATCGATTTTCACAAGAGCTCCAGAACCAACAGCAACAAAAGAGCAGCAAAGCATCACTGATCTGCCAGCAAAACAAAATTTTTGTGTTATGCGAATATGGGTTATGGATATTTTCATATGTATTATGAAAGCATCTATATAGTTTGTGTCAAAAGCACTTTGGTTTTCCAGAGAAGGTGATGGATGCTATACAATATATATCATATGTAGGTGTTGATTAATTTTCTATAACAGCACAGCTCAGACTGTCGCATCGGATGCAACTGAAATCACAGGTTTATATTAATGTGCTTGTTCTAACATTGTCGTTCAATAGTTACAACGAGTATGGCAGACATGGCATAATCTTTATTATTATTATTATTATGATTAAAAAGGTTTTTAATAAAAGTTTTTTTTTACTTGTTATTTAACACAGAAAAACATAGTTGTTTATTGGCAAATTCCTGTGGTTTAAGTGAGATAAAACACTTTGGGAAATGCTGTTATTGTTAGTGCTTTATTCCTTACACCTCAGGGATACAGTAAATGGTCAAAGACAAAAATAAAGTTTCTGGGGACTTGAGACCAGTAATATACATACTTGATCCAAAGTTTGGACACACATGCTCATAATCTTTTTCTTGATGAAATAACACATGGAATTATGCAGCGACCATGAAAAGTCAAAAAGTTCAATTCTCAACAGTATTTCATGATGAAACTTTGGGTTAGCATTTCAGGTCACAGTGCTGACTTGTTTGTTTTGCCAAGTGTGGGATTAAGGGGAGTATCATTGATTTATTGGGACATTTGTGAAGCAGTGACATGAAGTTTACTGTTCACCTTCACCAGATTCTACAGCCTAAATATTATCACTCCCTGTTTGCTCTGTGGTGAGTTTGAGTGGCTCTCGCATTCAATCAGGAACAGTATTTAGCCCTATAGAAAAATAATGATGGTGAGTAATTTCATCCTCAACAGAGTACAGTGATAAGACTTTGACTGAGTATTAGCCTTAAATTAGATTAGTATCACTGATCTAATCATCAGTATGACTGAGTGATTTGTTCATGTTCAGTAACTGCCTTATGCTGCTCAGGGCTGTGATGCATCATAAAGTCTATCCCAGCAACAGTTGGTGTGAGGCAGAAATACAGTCCCACCTATGATATGTTTTTGGGAAGGAGGAGGAAAATAGATAACCCAGAGGAAACCTAGACATGCACAAAGACTATAACCACAATAACAGACAATAACCCAAGCACAGGGTCAAACCGGGAGCCCAAGAACTGTAAGATGGAAACACTACCTGTTGCATCACCATGCTCCAACATGTCCCTTTGTTTTTCAGTTTGGAACTGTAATGCTTGTAAAGCACTAATTTACTAGAAAAATGCACAAATCACTGCTTCCTTTGTACATGGCTAATTAGCAACTAGTGATGTTTTGTTCATGAACAATTCGTACATTTTGAATGAATCTTTAATATGACTCGGGAACAACGAGTTGTCTCAGAGAGTGATTCGTTCATTTTGTGTTGAGTGCGCATGTGCAGCAACATCCCCACAGGTTCTGTACAGGAAACAGAAAAAATTATTAGTTCACATCAAGAGTCTTCGGGTTCGAGTCGTTCATTCTTCCGGTGACTGCTCCATACGCAATGCACCATGCAATAACGGAAACAGAAATGACTAGTTCACGTCTCAAGTCTTAGGGTCCCAGTCGTTCGTTCATCACGTCACAGCTCCACTGCACTGCCTATGGGGCAGTCACGGGATGAATGAACGACTCTAACCCGAAGACTCGAGAGTGAACTATTCGTTTCCAGGGAACAGACGTGACAAATGTGACGTGACAAAAGAAAGAACGACTCTGATCGGGAAATGACGTGAATTAACATACTGCATAGCCTAAAAACCCAGCTAAGCTATTAGGCTAATTAGCTATTAAGCTAATTAGCCTATAGTTTATTATTTATTTTTTATTTTTATCCAAATGTGATCAACGTTTGCGTAAGTACTAGACGTGTTGGGGGACTTAACATGTAAAATTTTAATGATATTCTGCTGGGAAAAAAAACACGAAATGACTCGAAAAAAGATCCGTTCATTTTGCTGAACGAGATTCAAATATCCGAGTCAGTAAAAAGATCCGAACTTCCCATCACTACTAGCGACTTCTTTAACGAGCCCAGGGCAGAGCGAGCCCACGTTCAGATATCGCGAGATTCTGGTTTAGCTCAGTTCTCGTGGGTGGAGTTTCCCTCAGCCGGGTTAGGCTTGCACAGACTGACAGTTCGTGAGTCGGATTCACCTCACTAGCAGAACTGTGAAGAAACGACCAGTCTATGTCGTAAAGAAAGCAGAGTATTTTAGCTGCATTAAGCTGTAATCGGTGCTTGTTTTCTTCGGATAAAGCAAATGGTGTCGTGAGGTTTCTGAAAGCACGCTAGCCGTGTGCACCGTTCACACACGCGCACACTCGCGCGTACACGCACACACAGAGCTGCACTCAGTCTTAGCCAGTTACTGAAGCACTAGCACCGCACTGACTTGTGATACCACTGACCTGTTTATCTGCTTTCTGGTAAGTATTGTATTATTTTCTATAGTTCACAGAAAACGTACGCCGTTTTGTCATGTTTCTCTTTGTGAAATTTTGAAAAAGTGAAAAAGTTTTCCGCCGGTTAAACATATGAGAGAAGAGCTGGATGCTGTCTGTAGGTGGAAGATGGTGAAGGCGCGCGCAGGTCTGTGCTTTAAACTATAATTTTCTAGTACAGTCAGTCACTGGTGCCTTTTATTTGTATTGCCTCAGCATGCCTTTATTTTCTGTATTTCAGTCTCTGTACATAAATTCGATGGAATTTACAGCTTAAAATGTGTATGATTGGCTGTCTTTAGAGTTCAAACACTGATCAACTGGAATAAAATACATAAAGAGGGCCCATAACGTGAGAAAGCCTGATGTTATGTGAGTGTTTATGTTTAGAAATTTAAAAAGCGACTTTTTAAATGAGCGAAGATGTCTCATTAATTTTGGTGCAGTCTTTCAGAAGTCCGTTCCTTATACGATGAATGCAGTCATTCATCTTCATTAACCGCTTTATTCTGGTCAGGGTCAAGGTGGATCTGGAGCCTAGTCACTAGCCCATCACACAGAACCATGTGAACACACACACACGCACCTCAGGAGCTCAGGATTGACCTGAGGAACCTGGAGCTGTGAGAAGGTACCCGCTGTGCCACAGTGTCACCCTATTAGAGATCTCATCTGCAAAATCTATAAATATCTACAAGTCTATAGATTTGAAGTATTCTAAAATTTGGCACACATTTAGCTTCGAGTTCTGTATTACTCCCATACTAGTGGCTTATCCTCACCTCAGTGCTGCAGTCTTACGTATGGTCCTTTTCCTCATGGGAACAGATGACATTGTTTCTCGTAACCCCTGCAGGAGGACTCTCTCAGCTCCATTCCTCATCCGCCTCTGAGGAGCAGAAAGCTTCTGGGCCACACTGGCCATTTCATCGCCACTAGCATGAAAATGGAACATGCCTATAACCACTCAGAAAGTGATATCTGTGACCCAGTAATGAATTTAGATTCCACCCTCCGAATGTTTCTGAACCTAGTAGTTATGTCTACATGGATGAAAAGAGCAGGCAAATTAAAATCATTTCGTAATAAAGGACTTTTGCTTAGGAATGATTCTTACTTTATTATATGTACATAAAATACGTTTCCTCCCAAGCAGAAACAACTGAATACTTCAACTTAATATTGCCATTTTTAAAACTGGGATTGGATTCCAGTAAAAGCACACTCTGAGACAACTGATAAATGAGAAAAGTACAATGCATAATTTGGAAACAGGTAGGTAGGGCTAGTTTAGTTTCAGCATATTCACAAGTTCAAATCCACACATAAAATCTTCAGTGTGCTGTCTAGTCTCATATTTGAGTCGCCTAGAAACATAAATAACTAGGCTAAAAAAATGTCAGCAAACATAATGTAATAATGTTTGGCCAACTAGTTAGCTAGGCATGCCCATTAATACAACCAGAGGGAAATGAATATTACATGATCACGTTTCTTTTCCAAAGCTTTGGCTACAGCATGTGGTTTCGACTGTGGTGTTCTGCCCTCTTCAAAACATATTATATGAGTTTGGCTAGCATCCGAGGTGACGTACTATGCTAGCAGGAGAGTTATATGACCAAGCTGTGATTGGTTTTGGCAGAGTGTTTTCCTCACGTGTGCGTATTCATGATTCTGAAAAGATTGTAAAATAGTAAAAATAGTTTATAGCAATGGCCAGATAGCGCCTCAGCCAATGTGTGTAGTGCAGCAGGTGGCAGAATTCTGAAAGAGGAGCTCGCACTATAGTGACAGCATTACATTGGCATTGCATTGTTTTATCTTCTTCTGGTTGATGAACCTAAATTTGAACACACAATCTGCTTCTCCTGGGCTAGTGATTTGTCCACCCATGTGGATGAGCTTTAAAATAACACAGCTTTATAAGTCACATGAATTTATGAGGTGTGAAGCCCCATGAAAGCTTCAATTGCTGATAACATTTATCAGCTTTATTACGTGTTTTACACAAACCTGTTGTGTCACAGCTGAGCTAAAAATGAAGATGGACACACTGGGAAGATGGTTGAAGGGACACACATTAAGGCAGTGGTCAATGAGGGTGTCATTTTTTCCCCCCGCCCTTTCAGTTGTTTGATGTTTTGAGAAAAAAGTTCTAGGCTAGGACTGAGCGGATCCATGCTTGGTTCTCTTTATGGGACGCATCGGGGACGAGGGCCAGTGGAAGACTGAGAGCAGTGTCTTTCCACAAGCCTGATTAAAATGCATTGGAAGCACTAGGCCACCTTCCCCCCATCATTGTGGTGCTTATCATCCCCGCAGCAAACAGCACAGCTGTATGCCACAGAGCCAAGGGAGCCTTGTCATCTCTGCTTTACCTCTCCATTCATAAGGAGAGAAGGGAGGAGAGCAGCTCAAGGACATGGCCCCTGCTTGCTATATGCTATATGAATTATGTCTGAATGACTGTATTAGTGCCAAATCTCATGATGCTAGCTGCTTAAAGAGTCTTCAAGTGCTTTTAGCATATTAGTGGCAATTTACTCACCTTAGTGTCTCTTTAGTGTGTTTATTTGACTCACTGTTGGAGATCAACAGTGAAACCTTTCCCCGGATCAAAACTTGACTAAATGCACAAGAATTTCACTGTCGCTGCTGAAATGAATAATCTTCACAATGCCTAATGGCTGTATGACCATTTTTGCCAAATAAGACTGAACATTGTATTTGGTAGTTTGTGTATGAGTGCATTAACTTAAGCACAAACAATAAATTAGTGGCACTGAAGGCATCATAGATCTCAACTGAGATGGAACGGACCGACTGTGAGTAAACCAACTAATGTGAAACAGATCAGTGGAGCCAGTGGCTGGCTTCTTCAGCTACAGAACTTCTGGCTGGTGTAAAGGTAAACCACAAAGCAGAACAAATATAAAGGACTTATTAATATTTGAAAATGTCAATTTATTTCATTGTGAGCTCATGCAGCAATTCTCCATTCTCCCAGAGGCTTTTATTTCACTATCAATTATATAGATTAGCAAGTGTGTTCGATTTAAGATGACAGCTCCAATATAAAGGGCATATTCTTACATTAAGGTATGCATAGTCCCTTTTTCAGCTTCAGATTTTTGTAGCTATTTAGCAGCAGAACGTAGACACAGCTGAATGCTAAAATAAGCCTTGTATATTTGGATGAATTGTGCGGCATCTTATCCGAGGTACTGTGGGGGATAATTCCCAGAGGAGACCCGTTAGATATCGAGAATCGAAAAAAGTGTAAATATTTTTTATTATATAATATATTCTTTAATATATTATTACATTTTATTAAGGCTGTGCCTTTTCAAATAACAGTTCAATTTATATAATTTAGTGAAATGGCACTTTCAGATGTTCTGTTTATTAAGACTGCTTATATTTTGGCTAGCTTAATGGTTATTTCCAGAGTCATCTGAACACAGCTTGTGTTTGCCAGTGCCTTCAGGGGCATGAGTGTTTCTTTAGTGTTATGTACAGCACTAAAGTGGCAGTAACAGTTAATGGTTCATGCATCCCTTTGCTCAGTGAAAAGGATTAAAGCGCACAACTGGAAACACTGCCGCCGCCGCTGTCCTTGTCCTGGATGATTGGATTGGAGGGTAATGCTTCTTGCCTCTCAAAATCTGACACTCCGCAGATGAAAATGATATTGAGCGAGATATGCATTATATGGTAAAATGAGCATTCCTAGTCTATGAGCAGGCCAAGTGTGGGCCTTACTCTGTTTCTATTTAATCGAAATATTGACGTTTTTATGAATTTGTTTTAGGCAGTTTGGCAATTATCAAGACTGTAGTGTCTTTTCATATCTAGTCTCTAAGGTAAAAAAAGAATAGTTCTGTTTATATAGATCCAGCAACTGGAAAGACTGTCACCATTGCCATTCATCAGGATGTTTCCCTATTCTTAAGGTAGGGTAATGGTTTTGTCCAAAGGTCCAGCAGTGGTCTTTTACTGTACTGGGGTTTAAACTCACCATCATTTCATCACTAAGAACTCTAAACACTGAGCTACCTCTGTCCCCCTCTGTCATATCCTCCCCCCCCCCCCCATTAGGGGCGTAAAGCAGCGCCACTGTTGGTATCTGTTTAGTTCACCAAACACCTGTATCAGTATTTAGATGTAAAAAAACAAACCATGATCTGTTGTGTTCTTAACGTAGAAGTGTGCAAATTGATGTTCAAGGACCGATGGGATTCACACATTGCATGATCTATTTTCACCTAAAGTTATTTCACCTGATCCCAAATTTGGCATCCAAAAATAGACAGTTTATCACTTGGCTTTGCCAAAATAGGGCCTTGATAAGAAATCACAACTCAATCTGTACAAAGTACAATACTGTATATAAGCATTAGTTAACCTTATTTAAATGCTTCTCAGGCTGATGGCTGTAATGTCTTCAATAAAATTATTTGACATCTCCTTGAGATTGCATCCAGACAGCTATGAAACTTAAAATTTATTTATAGAACACCATATGGCATATATAAATATGCCTTTATTTTAATTGATGTGAGGACTGTACGTAGACAAGCCAGATCAACAAAAGTGTCACAGAAGTATTTAGAAATTCTGTGGATGCATAGTCACAGCTAACTATACACGAGTTGGACTATGGTCAGAAACATATTCTAAAGCAGGAAGCAATAATGTCCTGTTAAATCACTGAGATGTCTATCCAAAGCAGTGTTATAATTCTCAGCCTACCTTTGATTTTGTCTGGAGAAAAAGAAAAAAACTTTCCAATTTTCTCAAGAGTGGAGGGAGAAAAACAAACTGCCAATCTGGACATAAATAAAGTCCCAAGAATAACACCTGTAAGGGATGATACTACAGCTCCCCATGTAAAATTAATGTCATCCAAGTACAGCCTTTGAGAAAATTTGTCAGAAGAAATCTAAAAGAATTTTGCCAGGTAAGTTTACAGAAGGTGCTTCAAGCAAATATTGATTCAGATTTGTAATGCTCGTATTATAGCAGACAGAAACTGGAAGACTGTAATAATTGCCCACAAGGCTAGTAATCTCTCATATAGATGGACATACCAATCGTGACTACAAAGCATATTAGGCCACTGTGTCTATTCCATGGGTCTGATGGCTATTTTAGAAATTCAGTGGCTCAGAAAATTAGATACATAGGTTTGAAGTTAAGCCATTGGTCTTTCTTTTCTGTAACTCACTATTGGGAGGGAAGACTTGCACTATATGGCCAAAGGTTTGTGTTCACCTAACAATGGACATCACACCCATATGTGGACCTTAAGCATTTTGACCTCTAAATCGTTGCCATAAAGTTGGGAGCACACAATTGTACAGGATGTCTCTGTATGCTGTAGGATTACAGTTTCCTTTAACTAGAACTAAGGGACCCAAACATATTCCAGCATGACAGTGTCCCTGTGTACAAACTGAGGTTCATGAAGACATGGTTTGCCAAGGCTGTTGTGGAAGAAGTTGAATGGCCTCCATAAAGCCCTGACCTCAAGCTCATTTAACACCTTTGGGATGAACTTTAAAACTGATTGCACCACAGGCCTCCTCACCCAACATCAGTGTCTGACCTCACTAATGCTCTTGTGGCTGAGTGGAAAAATCCCCAAAGTCAAGCTCTAAAATCTAGCGGAAAGCCTTCCCAGAGGAGTGGAGGTTATTATAAGTGCCAAGGCAGGACTAAATCTGAAATTTTTGATAGTGTACCAGAAAGAGAAAATGACCTCCAGTCAGATTTAATGTATAAAGCTTTCTAACTGTCAGAAAGGATTAGGGTGATGTCAAGTTTTGATGCTAGAGAACTACAGATTCTCTAAGTTTTGTTTGTGCAGGTAAATAAAAAAAAAAAAGGGAAAATCAGCCCACATTTATAACAGCAGTATTTAATGTATGATTTTTCCTCTTGGTGCAGGTCGAGCATGAGCGTGGTGTTGGAACTCAGCTGCAATGCATGCATTAAGCTGTAGAATGAACCTGGCAGCAGTGCTAAATGGCCTGCTTGTATCGCTGGTTGCAGCCCTGCTATGGAAGTATGTTCAGCTAAGCGACCACATGGCCCAACTGGAAGAGGAGCTACAGCTGACGCGTCAATCCCAGGAGCTTTCACATGTGCGCATAGATTATCATGCCGCTCTGTTGGCACTGCAAGAGCAAGGCACAAGGATGGTCTGCACTGGCAAGATGCACACTGACCGCATCTGCCGCTTTGACTATCTTTGCTACTGTTCCGAGGCTGAGGAGTTCATATTCTTCCATAGTAATGCCTCAGTCATGCTTCCCAATTTAGGCCCTCGTCGCTTCCAACCAGCCCTGCTGGACTTGTCCTCTGTTGAGGATCATAATACACAGTATTTTAATTTCTTGGAACTGCCCGCAGCTGCACTAAAGTACATGCCGAAGCCTGTGTTTGTGCCAGATGTCACTCTCATCCTCAATCGCTTCAACGCTGATAACCTGATGCACATCTTCCACGATGATCTTCTTCCAATATTCTACACCATGCAACAGTACACAGACTTGGATGATGAAGCCAGGCTCGTCTTCATGGAAGGTTGGGGAGAGGGGAGCCATTTTGATCTCTATCGCCTGCTTAGCAGCAAACAACCACTACTTAAAGAGCACTTACGGAACTTTGGCAAGCTCATGTGCTTCACCAAGTCTTATGTCGGATTGTCAAAGATGACCACATGGTATCAGTACGGCTTTGTACAGCCCCAAGGGCCCAAAGCTAACATTCTGGTGTCTGGGAATGAGATTCGTCAGTTTGCCTCGTTCATAATGGACAGACTTAATATCACAACAAAGGAGAGGCCTGAAGGTGATGATTATATAGTAGTTTTTAGTAGAACTTCTAATAGGTTGATACTCAATGAGGCAGAGTTGCTTCTTTCTTTGGCTCAAGAGTACAAAATGAGGACAGTCACCGTGTCCTTGGAGGAGCAAACTTTTGCAAGCATAGTCCAGCTTATCAGTGCGGCATCCATGCTGGTCAGCATGCATGGTGCTCAACTGATCACGTCCATGTTCCTACCACGAGGGGCTGCTGTCATCGAGCTTTTTCCATACGCTGTCAACCCAGAACAGTATACTCCATATAAAACTCTGGCCTCCTTGCCAGGAATGGACCTGCAGTACATAGCATGGAGAAACACCATTGAAGAGAATTCTGTAGCCTATCCTGACCGCCCCTGGGACCAAGGAGGTATCACTCACCTGGAGAAAGAGGAACAGGAACGTATCCTAGCTAGCAAGGAGGTACAGAGACACCTCTGCTGTCGCAACCCAGAGTGGCTTTTCCGGATTTATCAAGACACCATTGTGGACATTCCTTCCTTCTTGGAAGTCCTTCGAGACGGTCTAAAAATTAAGCCTAATCTGAAAAAGAGCAAACCTGTCAGTGTAGTACATCCTGGTCGAGTCAGACATCCCAAGTGCCAGACATCAGTGCAGGCTGCCCATGAAGCAAAGCTGTCCGTGTCCTGGCAGATTCCTTGGAACCTCAAGTACTTGAAGGTAAGAGAGGTAAAATATGAAGTGTGGATCCAGGAGCAGGGAGAGAACACATACATGCCTTATATTCTCCCCCAACAAAACTATACCTTTTCAGAGAACATTAAGCCCTTTACTACATATTTAGTGTGGGTGCGCTGTATCTTTAACAAAAACCTTTTGGGACCTTTTGCAGACGTTCTTATATGTAAAACCTAACTCTGTTAAGCTCATAGTGTCAAGACCAGGGAAATGCTTATTACAAATACTGTGAAGTTGGCTTATTCTGTGGAAAAAAACAAAACGGATTTTCCTACAACACGACATAGTCTGTAGCTCATTGCCACAGTAAATGAGAGGAACATTTGTACTGAGGAGGACTAAAAATGAATACAGAACACTGAACTGCCAAACTGGACTCTGAAAAGTCTCCTTTAACTTTATCATGAGTTTGAAAGATTTTCAATATTCAAAATGTATTTATAAAATGGTGTAAACTAATTTATTTTTATTTATTAGTTAAAGATGTGTGGTGTTGAAATGTATTGTGCCTGTGGGGGTGATTATCTGATTGTGCTGATAGATATTTTAAAGTTTCCTACTTTTTGGCACAAGTGATTTTGTTAAAATTTTGCAATCCTGACTTTTATGTGACTTTGTGACTTGAGCGAATGTTTCATGTAGTCATTACAGTCTCATTGGTTTACTTAACATTAGATATAATATCAAGACAAATTAGCCTATAAGGAAAGTGGTCTTGGATGTATGTTTTTCCCCATTTATTCATTGTATGTGTGGATGACTTGTACTAGTTTTTCAGTGTTGATGCTTTTCCTTTTTATTCGAGAAGACATTTCATGCTTGCGTATTTTGATATTGAAATAGTTTGTAAATGAGACTTACTGTACTGGGAATAAGGAATGGGAGGACTGAGTCTTTTAACTGTGGCCTGGCATGATAAATGGAAATAAAGATAGAACACTGCTGGTGGGTTTATCAGAACTAAGAGTTGAATGTAACCTGTAGTATCAGTTATTAAGTTTCTCGCTATAAATTATTTAATTCCTTAACATTCTGTCTCTCCTTAACTATTGTCCCATACTTCAGTATCAGTATTTAACTGTAGTGTTCTGTTTGATATTTAGCAATGGATGTGATGTTCACTGCCCACATTGGCTTAGGGAGCTGAGATAGAAGAGAATATTTGAAATGACCAACCTTGAACACATCTGTGTTTTTGGGCAACAGTAAAGTCACACAAAACCACTTCTTATGCCTGGGGATGCTCCTGCAAGCAGGTATGAATGAAAATACTACCTAGATGTAATATAACAGTGAATTTACTTATCTGCTTTATTTTTGTTAAAGCAGATCGGTGTCAATTGATATCTCACCACCTGGTGAAAAATAAAAGGGGCATTTTTCATGTTCAAGAGAGGTAAAACACATAAAATTTCATTTTGGGAGGTTAAAAAAAGCATTTTTAGTATGGTTCCACTTCAGGTAAAAAAGGATCTATTTTGACCCAAACAGAACACAAGGGTTAAAGTGTGTACATTTTCCCTTATTTTGGGGGATCATTTTTTCCTCATTTAGATACCTCAGCTGTACTCTGTATTACCATATCCAGTGTTTTGATTGACATAATTAAATGCTAATCATATTCATGTATATGATGAGGATAATTAATCCGTGCTGAGTCTAATATGAAATCGGTGTGATGTCTAATGCCGGTAATCACAGAAAGAGAGGATCTAATTCCATGACACCAAAACCTACACTTGACTCTGAGGATATAAATAAGGCTTGGTAATGTAGTCAGGCCATTTCCATGTCTCACTTTAAACCAGATTACCCAAGATTAATTTAGAACATCTAATTCCTGAGTTCAAGTTCATCATGAAAAAGGCATTATTTTAGTGACTTTTATGCTCAGTTGAAAACAAGAAGAGGACTAGACTATTAGTGAATTTCACTACCTGCCATCTGTTAGGTTTGGGAGGGGTGGGGGAATATTAATGTTTTGCTGTATGTTCAATTATTTAAATCTTGTGTTGTGCTTTTCATATTTATTTGTATTTAAAATTGCTTAGTTGTATTTTTTTTGGGTTGGACTTTTCTGATGTTTGGAGGCCACTACCTTTAGTTAGTAATTTCTATAATAGACTGCAGTCACCATTAGAGATTAGAGTGGATTTGCAGAAGCACATTAGCATTAAAAATGTAGTAGTATGCGTTTTGCTTTTAAAAAAACTAAACAACAACAGGGAAGATGTCTTTAGACCCTGGAGGAACATGGCCCTGTATATGGCAGGTGAGTGCTCTGACTGAATGTCCTCTGAATGTTGCGTCTGCTATTTTCTGTGTTCTAGTTCGTGCTGGCTTAAGATTTGACATGACCCAGAAGTAGTAACTCACATAACTGCTTACCCAACAGATCCCTTAAATAGAAACTGTTGTTTCTGTGTTTTGGATTTTAATTCTAATATAGTAATACACTATTAAAAAAATACAAATAAAAAAACCTCAAAAGTTTGTGGACACCTGACCATCATACTTGTGTGTTTGTTTGAACATCCTATTTCACATCCATTTTCACTCTTCTGGGAAGGATTTTGGAGCATGGTCCAGGTCTTCATTGTCATGCTCGAATAGGTTCAGGCCAGTCGGTTCCAGTGAATGGAAATCTTAATGCTATGGCATACAAAGACATTGCATACGACTGTGTGCTTCTAACTTTGTGGCAACAGTTTGGGGAAGAACCACATGTGTGCAGTGGTCAGGTGTCCACAAACCTTTGGCCATATAGTGCAATTAGTGCATATAGTGAGCATAGCTGCTAAAGTTGCATTGATATCTTACCAGTATCTACTGTATCAGTATATTACCTATTACAATTAATCAGTAGCTACATTATTGCTAAAGAAGAATGGCTTAATAAACTGCAGGAAATGCTGTCAATACAGGAGTTAATCTTTAAACCTCAAAAATGTGGTTTAAAAGTGCTTGAGGCTTCATGTCAAGAAGTATATAATAAATTCAGTCTGTTTAGGTTTTAATGGTCTTATTTCAATAAACCTTATAATCCATTTAAGTTATCTAATAACCTTGGACTTTTTTGTGGAAAATTTGAGTATTAAAGAGAGTTTTATAAAATGATTTCCTTTCTTAATTCTGCTGTAATGCCATTATGATTTGACTCGGTGAACAACATACACCAGTAAAGTTAAAGCAAGTCAAATGAAACACTGGAAAATGAATCACCGGAAATGAAAACATGACATTTTTCTAGTTGTTTTAAACATTGGTTATGTAACTTTGGTTGTATCAAATACCGATGGCACTATCATGTATAAACCACTTGTAAATTATTCACAAAATGTAATACCAAAAGCCTAAATAGTTTGTGTCTTGCCATTACAATTGATAATGGAGTCTTTTGCCTTGAGCTAGCATTCAGAGATATTTGGGATTCATACAGCACATTGACAGCAGTACTCTTTTTCTCCAGAGGGAACTGTGAGCCACTAATTGGCCTTTATGTTTGCAAAAATAACCCTGAGGGTGAGAAGAAAGGAACAAGGTTAAGCTTCCTTTGTTTGAAGTTAGGGTTTTGTCTCATTGACTATTTCTGTCAGAAATCTTTTACACATTTACACTTCTGACCTTCTAGTTGCAATACAGAAGACCCACTGAAACTGACTTTTCATTCATTCAGTTCACTATTGTATTATCACCCTCGGCTGTTAAATAATGCCAAATCCGGAATTATTGGCACCCTCCAAGAGCATGGGCAAAATCTATAATAAAAATGCACAATTATTGAATGTTTTTTAAATTAATGTAAAGTAAAAACAAAAACATACCGGTAATAATTAGGGCCATAATAATAAAAACAATCACAACAGTAACAAAAATACCACTAAGGAGGCAAATAAAACCCAAAGGTTACAGTTTGATTTCCTGGTGCTGTCATAATTGTCATGCAGTGCCTGAATTTGTGTGATTTATACTGCATTTGAAATTGGGTGGGGCAGTCAGATAAGACCATAACATGAACTTTTTGCACACCATCTACATGGTCTGGTTAAAAAATAAATAAATTAAAAAGGAACTGCACACAAGGAAATGTTTATATACACAAGGTAAAATATGGTAGTGTGTCTGATTTGGGGTTGTTTTGTGGTTAGTTGTCAAGGGGATGTTATGAATTGCACAAAATTCCAGTAATTATAGTAATTTTACTATTCTGGAAACATGAAACTTTTCACAACACGATATCTTATAATTGCCTTTAAAATGTGTTGGCACTGTTCATTTGAGTGGGTGGGTAATACGTCATTTGACTGTGACTAATGCAAAACTCATTTAGCAGTTGCATACAGAGCTGTCAGCTTTCTCATATTCAGCTTGCTGCTCATGCGTGTTGTCGGGTTATCGAGGGGAAAGTTCCAGATACAAACAAAGCCTGTGACAGAGGGGTGCTCACAGAACAGATTGTCATTAAGGCCCCAATGGAGCAGCGCTCAGCCTTTCCTGCCTCTGCATCAGCACCACACCTGAGACGGAGGCCTCGAGTGGGAGCCGTTAATCACATCATCACACCAGAGCCGAGAGCCAGCCTTCAGCACACTGTGCATTGTCATGGCAACCGGGTGAGGACCTTATGGACTCAATTATTACCGCACATCTCTGCAGTAGCAACACCAGAGGGCAGAGCCCTTATATTCACTCTACTGACTGAGGAGCTTGTCTGTGAAGTTATGTAGCTGTGCTGCAATGCTAAAGTTCAGAATTTCAGACGGTGTTCAGGTCTGATGGCCAGATGTGAGGGCAGAAAATGAGCCAGTTCTGCAGGATTTTCTCTCTGGCTCTCTGAGGACTGCAGATTAATTGAATGTCATGCTTAATTAAAAATTAACACTTAATTAATGCCATTAAACAGGAGTCATGCAGGGTCTCGGACACCTACTGGAGGTTGCATGCTAGTTTACAAAAAGAAACGGCATAGCCTAAATACAGGCCAGTGGAAGTTATATTTTATTTAGATATAAGCTTTATTGATATTTCTGTTCTTAAAGCTTAAAGTGTCTGGTAGTAATGCAGTCCTTGTACTTATTAAACCTCTTGATTCTGTTCATTATCCAGCTCCCAACTGTGCTTCTGATTGCTGTATTTTATTTAGGAACACAGCTCTTCTGTAGGATTGAGGCACAGTGGTTTTGCAGGCCAGTCAGCGAGGTCCAGCATTACATCATGACCACTGCAGTCACAACAGGTTTAACCCTGTGAAGCCTACACTTGTCCTCCTGGAACATGCGTCTGTGTTGTGTTCTGCTTGGACATGAAGCCCAAAAGACAACCTCAGAATCTCACCAACAACTGACAAACTGATTTTATGCTAAATTACATTCGTCCAGCTTGTTTGGGGAGCTTATAATCACACCAGAGCACTTCAAGTGCTTGTGATGTTCTTCAGGTTCATTTTGACCTGGGGATGCCTGGCTTTAGATACAGTTCACCAAAAATTTCCTTCAGACATCTTGAAAATGGACACACTTATTACACTGGACCTTTTTAAATAATTGCTCGCTTAATAATATACTCTTAGTTATAGCTCTTTTAACTTAATGTATATATAAGTATTTTGCGGACAATATTCAAAAGCAATCGCAAACTGAATTTGCAATTACGCTTCCTAATTGTGGATGCATAAATTGTGACATCATGAAAATTGTGTATTAGTGTTTGTGTTTTCGTTTACACGAGTGTACAGTGTTGGGGAAATTTCAAATGGAAAGGCAAAGTCCATTTGCAACTGCATTTTCCGTGTCTTACGAGTGATCCTGTCATATCAAAATAACAATAGCAGTTACCCTGTTTGCATTTTCACTTCCTAACAATAGGTTTCAATAGCTTTAGATACAAGGAAGAAGGAAGTGTATGGTGATAACAACTACACCATTACATTTACATTTATTCATTTAGCAGACGCTTTTATCCAAAGCTACTTACAAATGAGGAAATACAAGCAAAGTTATCCATTAAGCTATCAGTATGCATTTTCCAACACTAATGACGAAAAATCATATACCTGCTTTACACATAAAGCATTCAAACAATATTACTGCCTATATTATTTGCTATAAATTAAATGTGTCTGTCTCTATCTGTCTCTTTCTCTCTCTTGCTCTCTCTCACGCTCTCTTTAACACACACACACACACACACAGTACATATCCAATATCTAATTACGATTATTCATTCAGCTGTGATCAACTGAGAAGTGTTTATCCATCAGGGTTGATCTCGTTCTTGGTGCATAGACATTTTGATGTTTTATATAGAAAAAGTCTGAGCTTGTAAGAAATCAGCTGTATTATGCTATTTAATCAGACTGCAGTAGAGAAGCAACACTGTAATATGCTCTAAAAATAAAAAAAAGAAAGAAAGAAAAGGAAATCTACAACAGCAAGTGTCTGCATGATGCCAGATATTACTAAAACTGTTTTTGTTGGAACAATCAAAGGTCTGAAGCTGCATGTTTTTAACTACAAATGACTCTACTAAGTTTTTTGTTTGTTTGTTTTGACAGAATGATCATTTGTCAACTCCTACAGTAATGAGGTAATAAAAAAATCATAACCTTTGATTGAAAATATTAATGAATGGTTTTACCCATTCTTTATGTAGGTTAACACTTCACATATTTAAATCAATAAGGAAGTTTAAATCTCTCTCTCTCATATATATATATATATATATATATATACAAAGATGTGTGTTTAGTATGTTTTTTTAATCCAACCCTGGTATTTCCAGCTGTTAAACATCTGTATACTCTGATGAACTCTTCATACAAGGATAAGAGGAATTTAGTTGAACTGCATTCAAGTGTGATTAGAAGCAGAATATACACGCAAGTTTTTGGCTTACAATTAGAAAAATACGCATTGCACATGTGAAAGGCTGGAATGAACTGGATAAAAGAGACAATCTTTTGCAAAAGAGAAAGGTATTATAACTATGTTAAAACCATCCAGGTCGTATTCCAGCTTTTCAACCAGCGATCCCAGGATAGGCTCTGGGTCCATGACTGTGACAAGGATAAAAGCTCTGGAGATGAATGCATGAATATAATCCATAGTTAATTGTTATTACTCATTATGGGCTTAATTTTACTCAGTGATGGTATGAACATTGTTTAATACAGGTGCTGATTATTTTGTTGATTTGGTTTATTATTTAAAAAAAAGTGGGGGCGCAGTGGTTAGCACGTTTGCCTCGCACCTCCAGGGTTGGAGTTGGCACACTGTCCAGGGTGTCCCTCGCCTTGTGCCCAGAGTTCCAGGATAGGCTCCAGGCTCCCCATATCCCTGTGTAGGATAAGCATTATGGATGGATGGATGGAATTATACAAGTGTTAATTTTGTAATATTATTTATGGTGTTATAATGCTGAAGTTCATATTTTGTTCATAGTTATATCAGATGTTCTGACAGCAATGTATTTCTGCTTAGAGGTTTGAAACCCACATTTAAATTATATAGAAAAGCTTGACCTTTGATCAAATTCAATTCAATTCAATTCAGTTCAATTCTCCTGAACAATTCCAAAAATAATTATTCTGGCAGGCATACAAAACATAAGTACAAACAACATACACATTACAACATTCTGGGAAAAGAAAACTTGACTAAGTCTCACATATCAGAGCTATTCTCCTCAATTACTAAATATGAACAGAAATTTCAGAGATTTCCCGTGTTAACAACACAAATAATATTTTTTCCTTTTTTGCCTAAACCAGAAGCCAATCCTCGTACCTCGGCTAAAACACTGAAGCATTGTTTAACTATTTAGCACCACAATGTCTTTGCAAATGGGTCAACCGAGCAAAGCTGTACAACCGAAAGAGTTAGCCCTCTTTGTAGCAGAAGAAATGCTGACACAGTATTTCCTTTCTTAGACATGCCTTTCCACCAAGCAGCATCTCTTCAGTTTTCTACATTCAGTCTGGCAACATTCAGTTTGTTCTCCTGTTCACACTGTTCGCAGATGACCGGCAGATTTGGCCCCAGTACGATCCAAATACACTGAACACACTACAAACTTTTTCATTTGATCATGTATCAAAAACTAGTACAACTAGTATTCACACGATGCTTATCAAGAATATATTATGTAAAACAAACTTTATATCAGTTTGACGACTCCTTATATACAACTGAAATTTAGACACCATTTTCTCCCATTTTAAAAAAACAAAAACAAAGAAAGATCATTTCCTTCCAATGCTGGCATGTGTATGCTCCTAACACACACCATTAACTGTAATCTCTTAATGACCTGGAAACGAGGCAGTATAGTCTTTTATGTGTCATGCATTATTGTGATTGCTGCTAACATAAATAATAACATAACATTATTTTTTTGTGAATAATAACTTCAATTAGTAAAGTATGATGTGATCTAGATTGCCAGAATTGATAAAATCTTTGGACTCTGCTGCATAGTGGGATTTCAATAAGAATATTCTGAGCACACAACAATGTTCAACACACCAAAGTCATTTCTGCAAAACAGCCTCACAACTCAATAGTATATTGTATGATACATTTTTTAAAAAGTTTACCTTGGCTTCCCACATTTGCTAAATCAAGTGTAGTACTGCAAGAGACACAGATGCTTTAACTAGCTAACTAACTTAACTAGCTTACTCTTAGATTAGCTTGCCAGTTTATTTATTTTGTGTGCGTGTTTTTTTTTTTTTTTTGTACAAAGAATTTTGAGGATAGTGAAAAAGACTATCTTCAATAAAAACATTCCAGATTTACTCTTGAGAATGGTCAGTATCAATATTAGATAACCTACTTTCTTATAAGTGCACTGCACCAAGCCGTTGTTTCACATTGCCAAATGACTGTAGCACCACCTTTAGTATATTATTACTATTTTGCACACAATGCAGCAGCAGCTGCAGATATCACCACCTATTATTCATTTTAAAAATCACAACATGCAAACTTTTAACTTGCCTGCTTGTAGTCAGTATAAGTTCTTTTAAATAGGTATAGTTTCACAGATCTCTGTTTACTCTCTTGTTCTGGATGTGCTGCAGCAGGATTCGAGCTCTGTGCTGAAGAGTGTAGATGGTGGCTCTGAGGCCTGCTGCTCCTCCTTGACTCACCCACAGCTCCTTATCCATAGACAGCGAGCGCAGGAGCAGCTGCTCCAGACAGCCAGACTGCAGCACTGAGATGGCTCTCTCCGGAAACCTGCCAATCATAAACATGCTCTGCACTCAGGTTATTTTGGTACAGGTTAATTGGTGCTAGCTGATATGAAGCTCAGAATCCAAATAAATACAACCGGTCTATAAGTGTTCCCTCCAAATCCACATCCCCAAAATAGACATAGAAATACTAGTGCGAGATGGGGAGTTTTCTGAATTGACAGACACAATGATTGACACTCAGGTAGAGGTGACTCCTTGTTTAATTGCTTGGATGCTGGTGGTCCATGTCATAGTTACAGGAAAACAGCAGATGCCATATTAGCTGCTGTTGTTGGTTATGGCGAAAGGTCAATTCTTTAACCCACTTCATGTTCAACTGATTTTCAGAAAATTTGCTTTGTCACAGATGTCATACATCTTTGTCATTATTCAGACTGAACCAAATTTCTGGAAACTGCCAGTAATCATGGGATGAGTTACTACAGGCTAAATGTTGACAGAATTGATCATAAAGCATTTTATTGCTATTGATATTTTGATATGTCACGTTACAAAGAAGGATACAGAAGCAAGCACAGATCTTCAAACATTTAGTAAACAAACAAACAACAAAACAAAAACACTTAGACAACTAGGCAGAATACTGTGGCTAAGGCAAAACAAAAACTAGGAAACAAAAAATGGTACAGGGACAAAGGTGACATTACACAATAGGTAAGATGAGGAGGCAGTACAAAAAGTGGCTATATATAGGAGTGCTCGTTAAACAGAAACGTGATACAGGTGCAGGTGGTCATGTGACAATGATGTAGTATGGTGCATTGGCTGCTGGGAAATGAAGTCCAGAGTTACCTCCTTGATATATGGCAATATATCATTTAAATCTACAGTACTACAGGACCTATTGTTTACTAATTACTATTAAACAGGATTACTAATTACTATTAAATTACATAAAGGTTTAATGTATGATTATGTAAAAATACCTTTGCAGGTTGATCAAGTACCATGTAATATCACAGACATGGCCTCAAGCTGACCTTAGCTATCAGATGTTGCCTCATGATAAACAAACCAAATAATACTCAATCTCAAAATGAGCTTTACACATATCACTTAAAATATACAGAACAGCAGCCCAGGACCTAGTTAAAGATAAGGTAATAAACCTTAAACCTACTGTACCACACCGAAAAAAATAAAATTACACTTAGATCAATGTGTTTAAATTAAGGGCAGAATTTCCTATTAAATTTCCACTTGAGTAACTTTACCTTAAGTTGCAAACTTAATTTATTGTAGCACCATGGACGTTATATCAATATGTAAAGCTGCTGGAATGTGATTTAAAAATCACTGACTCCCTCTTTAACCTAATGTGTTTGTTTCATTTTATTCTTTAATGTGCTGAACTCAGCAAATGCAGTTGCTGAAATTGCCACTGCATAATAGCTGGGTTTGATCAAATTTCAAATTTATTTAGGTACTTGATTCTGTTGCTGATGTCTACAATCTAGTGTGCACTTGTGGATAATGTGTAAGTGCAAATCCTTTCTTTAATACACACAAACAATAGTAATAAACGAAGATGACTTGATGTATTGTCTTGATGTATTATCAACATCAGGTATTGTCTTGAACACATTTTGGGATTGTCCTTACCTCACCAGGACAACATTATAAGTAAATAAGTGCCCTCTCTGACTTATTATCTATGAGCTTTTACGAACGTTTATCTGGAACTTTTCAAATGGCGTGGCTGAACTAATGCCTTTATATAAAGTAGATACATACTAGATGTATATGTAAAATTCCTTAATATGCACTAGCTTTTTAAGGTCATGATGAATAAATATCAGCACTTACTCATCAATGCCCTCAATCAGTCTGAAGTTGAGGTTGTCTTGTGGATGATGAGGCCTGCCTGCATTATCTATAAACACTAGTCTGGAGGGATCTGTCCTCCGAACCTGGAGAGAGAAAGAGAGAGTTAGTTCATATAGTCATCACCCGCTGATATAATTTCATTAGAAATGCAAGTGCACTTGAATGCACAAATACACTGAAATTTAATTATGTTAAGCAAACTGCTCTAAACATATTAGTAATCTTAAAGCTTTTGAACAATGAACAAAAAGTAAAGCTGACACATTTGTCAAATCATGTAACAAGAAAGAAAATGCACCTGACACACAGTTGACAGTTTTTGGCCCTTAGAGCATTTCTGTCATTTCTGATATAATTACGATTTCATTCTGCACATTATATTTAACATCCTCAAAAAGTGTGTAAATAAAATATAAGCATTTCCTAATTTTTATGTGGATGCTAGATATCAAATCCAATACTGAGTGTCAGTCATTTGTGTACCATAAAATGTAACACACTAGAAAATGTGAGTCCAAAAAAAAGAGAAGATTTTCAATAGAACACAGAGAAATCCCATGATAATGGTTAAAATCCTGATGTTTTCTTTTTTCTTTATTCTTTATTTTTTGTCCCCTTCTCCCCTCTATGTCTGTGATTGTTTTGATGGTTAATATGTATGGTGTTGTTGTGTTTATGCTTTCTATGCACCCACGGTAGAAACTAATTTCCTCTTTGATGACAAATAAAATTATCTATCTATCTAAAATAATACATATATTTATTTTTGATGTGTGAGTGGGAAGAATTTGAGACAGGAAGACAGTGTTATAAAAATGAATGTTTCTATATTTAGTTGTATCTCAGGGCTTCAAGAGGGAAACAAAGCTTGGTATACTGTTGACTGTATACTGTGGAGTGATTTTAAAATGACCCAAGATGTTAATTTTAGCAGTTGTCCATGAGTAAAACATAATAACAAATAAAATATCTCATATTCTGCATAGGTATATAAAATATGCTGTTTCATAGTGATTGCAACAGATCCTATCAACTTCTTGTCTTCTGGTAAGTCAATAGAACTGCATGTATCAGGAGCTAAAACGTGCAATAGTGTTATGTTTCACTGAAGCCGTCGTGTCATCATTTATGCATGCAAGGATGTCACAGAGAGAGTGAAAATCCTAAACTCAAGGACATGGCTGATTCCTCGATGTAGAAATGCAACGTTCAACCACGTTTGAATAAAGGTTTTGAATAATAATTCATAGCATTCTAAAAAGAAAGTGACATTACCAGAATATGCACCAGCATTAAATGTTTAGGGTTTGCACATTTGACATTCAGAAGGTTTTCCACACACATATCAGCAGGGTCAGGCTGGAACCCACAGCAGTACCGGTCCAGTCTGTCATTTACCTGTGGGAGATAAACACACCACACACACACACGCACACGTACACGCGCACACACACACAGAGTGAGTGGATTAGAGAAAGAAGCATACAGTCGCATTCATGGCAATATTATTAAAGCTAAATGACATTGAAATAAAAGTAATGAAGTAATGTCAGTCCCTCCAGGATTTAGCGATTTAGCGATCACAGAAATCAGGCAAATGACGCAATATTCAGAGGAGCTTGCATTTTTCAAAATGACCGCAGATTTGGGACAAGATGCGTCATGTGACGTCATCACAATACGCATGCAGCCAAAGCCCTCTTCGATTTGAGTACAGCTAAAAGGTCTCAGTTACCAACAAACCACTGCAAAAGACCAAGCATAACAATTTTGTGCAGTTGCAGTTCTGCCAATTCAAATAGTTTTCCACAAAAAAAGCACCCAAAACTCAGAAAGTTGCATCACAAATTTTCAAAAAAAGCCACTGCAAAATCGAGTGTTTTTGGCCACAACACAGTCACAAAAAACTCACAGAAATCCTGTAATGTCATTATTATGATATAAGATTAGATTAAGTAATGCTATCATGTTATTTACAAATATGCAATATCTATCTATCTATCCATCCATCCATCCATCCATCTATCTATCTATCTATCTATCCATCTGTCACCTTCCTGTTTGTTCCTGTGTGGTTCATATCTTACAGGTTGAACTATGCAGAGATGTGGTTCTCTGTGCTTGAGGTGTGTGTTTTATCAGGCATATAATAGGTTTTATAATAATGCTTCTCCAGCGAACAGTGAGACTTGCCTTGGCTCAGCAAGAGATGCCCACGCACCCACACAGAGCCAAGTGTTCCAATACCTTAACTTTAGTGAAAATAAAGAGGAGACTGCAAAAGGTACCAGTGGACATTAAACACACACACACACACACACACACACACACACACACACACACAAGTTATGCATTATCTGGGGCTGCATTTCAAAAGTCTTTCTACATTATTTGTGAGTGCACTATGTAGGGGTTTTCAGTTCTATTATGTTCCCAGATAGCACACATACATCTCATCAACGTTTAAAATGACCTTGTGTACTAATTGGAAAGATGTTGGTACAGCATCATTTTATGATCATCTGATCATCTGCTGCTTTCAGCTATCCTTGAATATTGTAATGCACAGGGCTCAGGGGATGGTTGAGCATCCAAATGCAGGAGGATTTGGCAGTCACTACACGAGCCTACTACTGAAATTTATTTGCGCCAGTAGAGAAGCAGTTCCAGAGATAATCCAGGACAATGGTGTGATGACTGTATCAACCAATGGTGGGCTGCACTATTCTTAGCTCCACCCATATATCCCAGCTCAGCTCACATGGCACCTGGGTAAAAAAGGTAAACGAATACAGCATGGGGTGATAGTCATAGCACAGTTCACTTGATGATGGAAATAGCGACAGCATAGAGGATTATGGGTGATAATCACCATCACACTCTACAGTGGGACAGTACTATAGCACTATTTCTTCGGGAACACAGGCTTCACACATCTCTGTTACATAGCACACAGCTGTGAAACACATCCCTCAAAAGCCAACAAGAAACCCGTTTCAGTCCAACAGGTTGGCATTTGAGTGGACACAGTTGAGTGGAAGAGCATATCTTATGCATGTTCAGAACAGGCAGTGGGATATAGAGAATATAATATAGAGAAAATGCAGCTGGGGAGTCCAAATATCAGCTACTCAAATAATGAGTCACGTAATCATATAAGAGAATATTACACAGTTGGACAGTATTTGTCTTTTTTGCAAGCATGTTCTGTTCCAACACCACAGTGGATTGTATACTGTACATAATCTTCATCTTCTTCTTCTTCTAATTCCTCTTCTTCATGACATCCTCTGTGTGCTTACTTTCAGTTAAAACCTCAGCTTTAACTTATATAACCCTATTACTTAGTTATATAATTTTGTGCACTCTTGCTCCAGTGAACCATATGCAAAGATTTTGCACTGTAGATTACAAATGAATATATAAATATTTTTATTCCACATCATAATAGTCTTTTCTTATTTTGGATCGTTCTGAGGTTAAAGTTCTGCACCACTAATAAGAAGGCTGTGAGTCCTAGCATGGCCAAACTGACAGTGCTAAGCCCTCGATTGCCTCAAGGTTACTGTGCCATGGCCGACCCTGAGCTTCCATCTAAGACAGAAGGATGATGAGGGATATATGAAGATGTACATATAATGTTGTACATGTATAACAACATTCTTATCTCTACAGACCGTATATGCATAGGCCACATAGGCAATTGTGCATGTTCAGCCACCCCACACCAAATACAGAACAAAAACTGTATCTGAAATTGTGTCCTTCTGCTTATTCCCAACAAGTGCATTTTGGGTTTCCTGTACCCTATGGTATATAATTTGGACAGTAACCCTAAGTAATGCATTGTGGGGATTCATAAGCACACCAGATATTCCACATTATGCTTTCAGTCATGGCCTTGAAACATCAAAACATACAGAGCAAAATCACCAGTGTTGAATTTACACCCTACGGTGTTTTGGACACAAGTCCATTGGACACAAATGAACACTGGGTGTTAATTCAACACTAGGTATTTTACTGTGTAGAAAAAGAAACTGATTCTTTAGAAAAAGAATTGGTTCTTAAGAAATTTTTTAAAAAAAAAGAATTGAAGAAGAAGAAGAGGAAGTGCATATGGCATAAAGATCTAATCCACAGTGTACAGAAAGTCTTCTGTTCCTGTAGTGACAGTGATTGTGTCCTTCACACTAATGGGTGTTAACTTGCACCTCAAAGCCAGCAGAGCTGTTCAGTGAGTATCTTAGAGCACGTGTTCAAGGATCCTGCTCAGTAAATCACACCAAATCAATACTATTAGCTGTTGGCCAGGTTTCACATATTGACTCTTTTTTCCTCCATTTTTTTCAAGGCCTATCATAGCTATCTCATATTACACTCAAATACATACACACACACACTCTTATAAATATTGTTTTCAATCTATATCAGCACTTTTTATGCAACTACAATAATTTCATATCATTGTTTGCTACATTAAAAAATTCAAGTGCTTTGGCCTATAACCCTTTATAAGGACATATGGTATAATGGTTCTACTCTACTATTTAAACCATAATGGTTCATAAAGACAGAAATTGTTAAAGAAAATGTCATCCAAAGAAATTGTTTGGTTTGTCAGTTTCAATCTCTTGTTTATCACCATTAAAATGCCATTTTGCATATCCTGTACTGGAGACATCAAACTCACATTATCATGTTATCCTAGCTGACCCTGGTGCAATTGCTCTAAAACCTGAAAAAGTATTATTTGGTCCGCTCCTATCACACACCTCACATCTAGCCATCACACTTACCAGTGTATTGACTGTTAAATTTAACATTAATTAGGAACCTTGCTGACCTTGACCTATTACTTTTCTCTGCTCTGTCCACAGACAAATCCACTTTGTTATTATTTGCCTGTAAAATCCTTGTAACTGCTGTTTTTAGGAATATTTTTCTCATCTGAAACTCTCTACTGATTGCAGTAACTTATAAACCAGTAAGAAAGGAATGTGTCCACCATTCAATTAGGGTTCTGTCCTACCAGCTTACGCCTTTAACAGCATAATTAACTATTATTGGTAGATTACAGATGCCATTTACTCTTACTGCAGTGCTATTACTGTGATGCTCTTGCTTCAACACAAACACTAAACCTATCCAAGACACTGCTTAAGGGTAGGGTAAGTAAACAAAGCAGATGTATCATCGCTGTAATTACGTGCCTCATTATTCAGGTATACATTTAATAAAACACTTCCTACAGCATGGAAATTGAATCTATCTGTGATTCACAGAAGAATGAACTCAGTCGGGTTCTTGTAATTAGAAGTGTACCAGAGAACCCATTTGTGAGAATAGAAAATGCAATCGTAAAAAAATTATAACGAAAAAACAGGCTCATTGCACAAAGATGTCTGAGATGGGCTGCTGTCTGAGAGGGAAATGAAGGCTGCTGATGAAAAAGCTTATAAAGATTTTTGCGCAGTACCGCTTTTGGCAGGCAAGTCATTGTTTATTTGGACTAGAGTCCTCCATTTCACTCAGTGAATCATTGTGAAAAGTCATTTCAATACTGATGATGTTAAAATAATACTGTAATAACCATACATTTTTGTTTAGTTGGATTTGTGCCAGATCCTGAAACTCTTCTCCTTCTGTGGCTCCTCTCACCCTCTGGACTTGCCTGATTGATCTTGATACTCCTCTGTCCTTGCTGCATTTTCAGCTTGGAGCTTCTGCACTTACATTATGACTCACCTCATGCTGTTGTGCATAATCTTATCTGGATACCCCAGACACTTGCACTTCCCCAAAACCATATATGCCTCATTCCTAGGAAACAGGGTTCTTTAAGTGTTGATTAGGTAATTAAGGTTTCTTGGCTTCCAAAAAGAGAAATAAGCAATGGCTTCTTTCTCATTAGAAGTTTCATGAAATGTTCAAAATAAAACTGTATTGTGTACAAGATGATCATTATAAGACTAATATAATCTATATTATCTAACCTCTCACCTGTAACAGGAAGTCAAACAGTGCCAATCTTCCCCACTCTGAATGGTGTACACCTACACACACTGCTGAGTTCAGAGGCACTTGCATCCCACATCTTGCTTTTAGCAGATCCTGATACTGGGGCCAGGTGAGGGAAAAAGAGTTCTGGTCATTATCATCATCAGCTAGATGCTGAATATCTGGGTCCCACCACACCACAGGTCTGCCAGAACCACTGGTATACTTATATGGTAATAGGTCACTTTTAAAGGTCCTTAGCACTGCTGGAAGACTGCGGTTCAAACCCAAGACCCTGTCCAAATGGAACGCAAGAACCTCAAACCAATCACTGGGGCGCTTTATCAGGGCACACTGCCCTGTCTGGCAGAGTCTGTTATGGTCCCCTTTTAGTAATGTAGTGTTTTCATTGCAACTACCAAGTCCCACTTGAAGCACTTGGCCATGGCCTGGAATTCTGTCTTTACTCAACACAGTGCCTCTGGCAAGGAGATTCATTTTCTTCACATCATCCTCACTAAACCAGGGCAAAGATTCAGCTCTAGTTTGGTCCAAAACTTGCCTGAAATGCTGATCATGAAAAGTCTCACACCAACTAGTCGTGAAGTCCCTCCCCTCAGCCCCTTCTCCAGAAACTTGGTTGTTTTCAACCATAAAGTGGTGCTGTTTCTTCTCAGAGAATTTTGCTTGCCTTTCATATGTTTTGGTTCCTTTTGAGGCCAATTCAAATTCTGCAGACAGCCCTACACTGTCTTTCCCCTTCAGCCCCTCTGGTTTGGGCCCATCTGGAGTGCATTTGTGCCTGCATGGCTTAATATCTGGGTGGAGGGAATGCATGCTGGTTGAGTGATGTATGGTTTGGTCATGTCTGGGAACATGAAGGTGGCTGGCATATTTGGAGACATTGCCTTTGCCTGGTTGGTTGGATAACCTTTCCTTTGTATTGGCCATATTTGTCTGGGAGGAGTGCTTGTTTCTGCCTTGATAAAACCCTTGTTTTAATTTCACAAACGTATTTTTAGCATTACTTCTGGTTGAAAAATGGACATTTTCCTGTAGTTTACTGCCTCTATGTTGGTGGTCATCAATTACTAGTATGTGCTTTTCTGACGCTTTCATTTTAGAAAGCTTCCAAGATCCCCTATGAATGTTTGGCGGTAGATGCTTAGAGTTCCTTGCTTCTGCCTCAGTGGGTTGGTTATGGTGAGGCCCTTGTGATAGCAAACATTTCTGTTCACATGGCAAAGGTGAATATGTGTTTATCATCATTACTGACAGGGTGAGGAGAGACAGAAAGACCACAATGTAGCGCCGCTTCACTTTCAGCTTCATCCCTGCTCCCAGAGCCTGCCAGACAGAGCAAAGAAACAGTGCTGATTAAGACAAATCATACAGCTATAACTACTTGGGTGCCAATGTCAGCAAATAACAAAATAACTATTACACCCCCCCCCCCCCCACAACTAGGCAGAGATAAGCAGCTCAGATCGCAGGACATGAGTCAAAAGAAATTCCATTCAGGGGCTGTTTCTGAGTCAGACAGACTTGGCTATATGTGGAAAAGATCAACATTAGTGGGATTTTCCATTCATGCTGTATATTCTCTCTCTCTCTCTCTCTCTCTCTCTCTCTCTATCTCTATACTTGGTTCCACATTATTCCCAAAATGGCACCATGTTTTTGAACCAAACTGAAACTGATCTGAAAACTGCTTTAGTCATCACAGAAATCATAATCTGAGTGGAATGACCCCAAACATGTATTTAGCCTTTCTTTCAGTGGACTTCTTTAATTATCTTGGCCCCAAAATACCATTCTCTTGAAGAGTAAGCTGCAATTTTAGGCTGCATATGGCAGCAATTGTCTACCAAAGTATATCTAAAAATAAAAAATAAAGGAAGGCGAAACTATTTTTTCTTTGCACAAAAGCTAGCATTTTGGTCAGTGTTGCTTTGTGGTTTTGTTTTCTCACTAAATTGTATTTTCATCTCATGTGTTGTCTTTTTCCTAGAATATTTTCCCTTCTACTCACAAGGTACATCTGCTGTAGCGATGCTGTCTGTTTCTGTTACTGTATAGTGAAGAAGGAAACCTTAGGGAAGAGGAATTTCTCGGCTCTGTAGGATCTCTCACAGTGGCTAAATGTTTTAATGACTTTTCCAGATAGTGCTTATGAAAGACTCTCATTATTTGGCAGGTTGAAGAATATCATGCCTGTAGCACCAAAGAAGTTCTTATGGATTGGTTTTCCCTGCCTCTGAGGAAACTAATACACAGACCTACCTTCTGCATGGCCGAGCACATCATCTCACTGGCATGCTTTAGGGATGGTATGCTGTAGAGGGAGATAGGTATGGAAGTAATATTATGGTGAGTAAGTATAAGTAACTGATTTATAATTAGGGTTGGATTTGTGGTTAACCATGCTAACAAAACAAACAGAGAGCTGCATTAATGGCATGTGTTTGCTTAGAGCAAACATTGAAGTGGCATACATGACAAGCACATAAAAACGAATGACCTATAGGACAGATCAGAGGTCTCAGAGGATAGTTGTATTTATATAGTAGCTCTGACATTATAAATTTATTTGAATGTGGTTCACAGAGGAATTAAACATGCAGATACAGACACAACTGAAATATAACTGATCAAACATAGTGTAGTGCAAGACATAGATCCTTCTTTAATTTTCTGTTAAGGCTGAAATATGGCTACACCTCTTAAGGGTAAACAAAGACATTTAAATATCCCAATTATTTTACCTGAGACTATTATAATAGGGGACACATGAGAAGGTTTTCACCTAATTGGACCCCGATGTAATGAATATAGAGACAACATCTCATACAAGTGTCTTGTTCCCACCCCGACATTTTGGATGACACCGCTCTAATTAAGCAGTCAAGTGTTTAACATGTGCAATTTCTGTCAGCATACTTGTGTCATGGATATGCGGGAACTAGCTCGGGACTACAATTCCCAGCAGCCACTGCACCCCACTGCATCGCTGTCACATGACCATCTGCACCTGATTCACGTTTGAGGTTAATGAGCACACTATTTAAGTCATGGTTTTTACAGCATTCAGGGTCTTGCTTTGATTGTCTTAGGTTGTCACTTTATGCTCACCTGTCATATATGTATTGTTTCATGTTTATTTTCTAGTTCTGGTACATTACCACATGTTCATGGTGTCTTATTGTGCTTTGTTTTGATTAACATTAAACCTTATATTTGCACTTGCATCTGAACTGCACTTCACCTTCGTAACCTGAGAGAACGCAAGACCATCAAATGGATGCAGCAGATATTTTCTCCACTCAAGAGAGAACTTTGTCCTGAGTCCCTGAGGTTGAAACCAGAGGGGAGGGAGTCTTGGATCAGGGCCACAGAACCATGGCTAAAAGCCATGCGTAAGATCTTTCGCCTTCTTCCTTCCCCTACTGCGGATCTCGCTTAGCCTCAGAGTCAACGGAGAATGTTGATCAGTCTCCCTGCTCAGCTGAGGATGCCACTCAGTCTCTCTGTTCTACTGAAGATGTTGCTCTGCCTGCTGTTTTGGCTGAGAGCTCCGCTTTGCCTCCCTGCACTGCCTCGGATGTCACTATGCCAGGCTTCTCTCCAGATGTCACTCCGCTTGCCTATTCTGCTGAGGATATCGCTCCACCTTCCTGCTCGGATGAGGACGTAGTTCTGCCTCCATGTTCCACTGAAGATGTCACTCTGTTTCTCTGCTTCGCGCCACATGTCGCTCCCCCTTTTTGCTCCAGGGAGGACATCGCCACCCCCATGCTTCACGGAGAGCATCGCTCCCCCCTCTGGCCTCGCAGAGAACTTCGCTCCCCCCTCTGACCTCACGGAGAGCGTTACTTCCCCGTCTAGCTCTGTGGTTAACGTTGCTACCCCCTCGGGCTCTGCCTTGAGCTTCGTTCCCCCGCTGGCTGCGAGGTGGTAATCACTCCATGCCCAGGCCAGGCAGGGGTTATTGTGTCATCTGTAGGACCTCTGGTCTGGGTATCCAGGACCCACTCCCGAACTTATTATGCACTTTGGGAGCCGCGCATTAAGGGTGTGGGGAGGGGGGGATGGTTCCAGGTCTGTCATGAATATGCGGGAGCTAGCTTGGAACTACGATTCTCAGCAGCCACTGCACCCCACTGCATCACTGTCACATGACCACCTGCATCTGATTTATGTTTGAGGTTAATGAGCACACTATTTAAGTCACGATTTGTACAGCACTCAGGGTCTTGCTTTGATTCTCTTATGTTCTCACATTATGCTCACCTGTTATGTATCATTTCATGTTTATATTCTAGTTCTGGTACTTTACTCCATGTTCATAGTGTCTTATTGTGCTTTGTTTTGACTATCACTAAACTTCATATCTGCACTTGCATCTATCTTCGCCTCCGTAACCTGAAAACTTGCATGCTGAAATTGCCACCTTAAAGTACTTTAAAGAGCAAGGCAAAGGAGTCATACTTTTCAACAAGGCAGTGCTCTAAGCACAACACCAAGACAGACTAAGAGACTGAAGAGCAGTTAGTAAAGACTTGTTTTCATTCCATTTGTTCTTCATAATGTCTTGGACCCAGATGTAGACTAAATGGCTAAATGTATGTGAACACCCCATGTAATTATTGAGTTTGGGTGTTTCAGCCATGTCCACTGCTAACAGGTACATAAATCTCCATAGACAAACATTGGCAGTAGAATGGACTGTGCTGAAGAGCTCAGTGACTTTAAATGTGCCAGATTTTAGTTTACATTCTGTTCAACTGATAGCTCTACTTTATTGCTGTTACTCTTACTCTAATACATATCTATAAAAAGTAGATGTGTATTTAGATCCTGCAAATACTCAATACGAATCCAAAACCAACTAAAACATGAAGCTGTAAGGCATTATGTGAACATTTATTCTGTCCCTAATCCTTAATTTAACCATAAACAGATAGTGCAAACAGTTAAAAACTGCATAATAAAACAGAATACCACTGAGAATCTGTTTTCTGTCAACTGGTTGTTTTTGGAAAGAAAGATTGGATATGTCTAAAACATATGATTGCTAGTTATACTGAAAAATAATAAAGAATAATTAGTAATAAAAATAGCAAAGAATAATCTTCCAACATTCAAACTGATTTTTTTGTTGTTGTATTTCTCAACTACTTTTCTTATGGAAATGGAGAATGTTGTACTATCCCTTTAGCTAATTCCAGCACAGGTACAGGCAAGTGAGGTCATTTAGTCCTGTGACAGGCTGTGACTGAGAGAGGATCTTGGAGGAGCTGATCTCATTAAACATGGAGGATAATAAAGACACAGCAGGGACAGGTTAATGCAAAACCCACCAAGGAGATGATTAAGATAAGGTCAGAGCCAATTTCAATGATAATGATCAAGTCGTTCTTAGGAGCTGCCAGTGCTGCATAATTACATTGTCTCTAGGTTTAAGCTGCAAGTTAGAGACATGTCAATGAACCATCCAGCAAGCCATCTCACTCAAGAGAAAGAAAGAAGATAAAGAAATAGCTTGCACAAAAGGCTTGTTTGTGATGAAGTGAAAGGTCAGAAACAGGAAGAAAAAAAGCCTCACTCAGTGTTTGGCAGTAATTGAACAAAAATGCACCTTGAGACCATTAGAGCTGACAATTCAGAAGAGACATGCAGATTGTTTACTCAACTGAGAGAGAGAGAGAGAGAGAGAGAGAGAGAGAAAGAAATGGAGAGAGACTGAGAGAGAGAGAGAGGGA
Organism: Ictalurus furcatus; assembly: GCF_023375685.1. NCBI lineage: Eukaryota > Metazoa > Chordata > Actinopteri > Siluriformes > Ictaluridae > Ictalurus > Ictalurus furcatus. Next base: position 18,235,267 of record NC_071255.1, on the reverse strand, counting down.
GGAAGGGAGAGAGAGAGAGAGAGAGGATATTTTTAGTACTTTAATCATAGCAGTATCTGACATTGAACTAGGGATGCATCAATAGCATTTTTTCTGACTGCACTCTAAAAAGTGTTGGCTTACTTTTTCTACGCAAACATTGGGTTAAGTCTATTGGGTCATTTAATTTGGTTATTTTCTTAGTCTCTACCCAGTTTTTGGGTAATTTTGTGTAACCCAGCTGCTGGGTTAGTGTTCATCACTATTTAGTGTTAATGCTGCTGAAAAAGCCTGGCAGAGTTTATGATATTTATGCAGGGAGCTCTCGAAAATGTGTTCATTGGAAAACAGTAACACAGCAAGTGATAATTAACTTTACTTATCGTGACGGCTTCAACAGTGAATATCATGTACTGCTTCCTCAGTGATTGAATTACGCTACTAATGTCAATGTTGTGATGTTGGCTGTGAAATATGGTCTGAGGTTATTCTATAATTCTCAGGGTCTGAATCTTATCTGAGGCTCTGACTTAAGCCGGGTTCACACTGTACGATTTTGGCCATGATTTGGTCATCTGAGACAAATTTTGAGAATCCTAAAAGAGTCCTGTAATCGTAGGCCAAAATCAGTAGTCTTTGATCGCTAGTTGGACATGTTCCCCGACAACCGATTAATGGCTGTTGCGATCAAATTTTTCCTCTGAGTAAATTCTAGCAGTGTCAGAAGATTTGAAGCATATTCCTGTAGTGTGGCTTCTCCTGTGGTCTGTGCCTCAAATCTTCAGCTTATGAGTCTTCTCGCATGCGTCAGTTTCCGGGTCTTGACTGTCGTACAGTCTGACATTAATGACAGCTGAGATCCTACAATATGACATGGCTTACAGTGGGGATCAAGTTCGTACAGTCTGACAAGCAACAGTCACAAAGGACTATTAAAAATCGCACAGTGTGCACCCGGCTTTAGAGTTAGCTAGCTGGATGCTGTCACAGTAGGGATGAGTGATGCTAACCTAAACACTCACGTGAGTTAATAACATTACTTTAGCATCCAGCTCTCAGTAATGTTAGACATTCTCATTCCCTTTTTGAGAGTTAATGATAAAGTAGCATTACAGCTATTCATCATGATGTAATACAGAGAGTGGGTTAATGTTAACTACAGTTAGCAGGTGTTTTGGACAAGACAAGCTGTAGTAATTAGCATTAGGAAGATAGTGTTAGGGCCGTGTTTCTTCATATATCCGGGGAATGTTAATGCTGGTTAACAGGTGCAGACAGTCAGTGGCTAACGGAACTTAGCTAGCTCAGTAATGTCGAGGCCAAAAGTTCTTCTGAAGGTTAACGTGACAAAAACAGAGGATGGGGTTACAGTAAGTTGTAATGCTTTCCACTATCTCTGTAATGTTGGTTGACTTAATGAGGTTGTGCAAAAAAAAATTGGCGGTGAGGTGCTAAAGGCGGGAAAATAAGTATTCACAAGCTAGCTAGGTCACATTTCCACAATTACACAATTTAGGATTCTGTAATGCAATTTCTCAGTTAAAGCCCAAAGGCATTTGTCCATATTTTGTAGCTAACAACTAACCAACAACCAAGGGAGAAGGATCAATGTTGCCTGAATTTCATGCAATTGTTTGTTTATTTTATGAGCTTTTAGTAGAATTTTAGCATACAAACAAATTGCATTTAAGGATAATTGTAGGGGAAATAACAGGGGATCTCTATTATTTGTGTGTTATTTTTAACATCATTTTGTGGAAATGTTTAACACAGCATGTGTTAAATGTACTAACACACTGACTGTGTTAAAAGCAACACAAAATGTGTTGTCCTTAACTAGACACACAGATGTGTTCAAAATTAACACATGATTGGGCGAAGGTTCGTATCAATACATTTATCCATAAAACCATTACTGTAAACTAGAAAAAGTAAAAATGTGCGATAACAGTCTGGTTTATATGACTCTAAATATGCACCGCTATCTTCGTTAGCTTTGGTGTACTTGTTTGTAATGCCCACTGGATCGTAAGTTGGTTACTCAGTTTGTTGGATGTTTTAAACATCTCCTTTGATCAAAATCTGACGTTTTTGTCTTAAATATATGACTTATTTGAGTCATTTATTTCAAAGTCTATATATAAACACTTTAGCAGTTCTAGCAATACATATCTGAACACCTTCTTGTGTATAAATAAAGGAGATACCATGCTGACATATTTGTTTATAATGTGGTACATTTTACATTTTCAAAGGGTAAAATTAACCCTGAAAATATTAACCTATTTATAAAATAACATGAACCCAGCATTTTTGTAGAAATGAAACTATCCTTTGGGTTGAAAACCAACCCATTTGCTGGGTTAAAATTAACAACTAGATGGGTTCGTTTAGCCCAAAATGTGTTCTGTCCTATATTTACCCAGCTGTTGGACTAAAAATAACCCAATTTGGGTTGTATTTAACCCAGTGTTTTTTAGAGTATGGTATTTGTCAGTAATGATACTGATATTGGAATGATTATTCCAGTATGAATATTCCAAACATTTCATTTAGTTCTGTTTATGTTTGGCCAACTTAAATATTGGCCAAGAAAAATGCACATGTGCGTGTTCATGTAATTAGGCTAATTGGCTTGTTCTTTATAATGTTAGCTGATTTTAAATGAAGTACATAAGCTAGCTACAGTAGTTACCTTAGACTGAGTAGGGTTGCAGTGGAGAAGAGAGGGTTATTTATCTTAATTCGAAAAAGTGCTTTTGAACAGCTCTCAGTAAAGTATGTTTCTGTGCCTTTGTTGCATATCAATCCCTTGTTGTCAAGGACAAATAACAGTCAATCATCAAGAACAATGTACTGGGTAAGTGTTGTTTTTTTCACTCATCTAGGGTTGTGTGTAGACATTTTCCTCACCTATCCTGCATTGTGCTGCAGTGCTGGCACTGTGCCCCCTTATTTATTTACACAATTATTCACAATTAAAGTGGTGTGCTATTATAGTTGTTGTTGTTGTTTTTACAAATTACAAATTGTGTCCTCACAAAACTGTGTGGCTAGTACTGCACCATTTCCAGGGTGGTATTTTAGTCAGCCACCGGGGTGGCACAAAATCACAAACAATGTTGAGATAGGTCAACAAGGTTTGGAAGTGGGCGGATGCACACTTCCTGTTACTGAGAGATATATGCCTACTGAGCCGATACCATCAGGCAGCTGATATGCTGTTTAGCAGTAAGTCTGTATCAAGGGAATGGCAAGTCCACAAGAAGGTGGTTCATCTACTTTTGCAACACCTCCGACATAGCAGAAATTGTGGTATTATCAAACTGACAGACGACACAATGTGGTTCCAGACAGGACTGAGACAAAGGCTTTGGGCCAGGATGTGTTGACCTATGACTGGCCAGACTGATAGTTGAATAGAATACCTTCCCACCTCTGTCTCTGTCAAGGATGGCATTGTAGCACATTCAACTGACTAAGCAACAGTGTTGCTGATAGCCACCTTCTGGCTGAACAGACCAGGGTTCCTCCTGTTGTTGATGTTACAGTCAGGTCCTCCATGCCCACTACCCATCAGACCAAATCTATTGTCCCAGATTAATGGGAGCCTGTGGCATAGAACCGTATCAAAATTCTTGTCTCTGGAAATCACAAATACGTTTTAGACATAGTAGTAGATAGAGATTCTGAATATTCCTTTAAAGACTGAGGAAGTTTTTCATATCCTCTCACCTGTGCACTGACCTGACTATGGCATGCCTAATATTTACAATATACCCAGAATTCCCTTCCTACCACATCCTGCAAAACACACAAAGTTTCATAGCATCTTTGATATTGAGCGTGAGACACTCCAGAAGTGGGGTTGTCATATTTTCCTACACAATATGAAATGTACGAAATAATAACATAGCACAAGGTCCTCTCATAATACAAAGTGTAAGTTCGCAGCCCAATGAGCCAGTCAATCATTGGCAAATATAATGTAGAAGTCGTGTGGAAGATTGTTTTGTTTTCCTGATATGATTTGAATTTGTCATGCACATTGGGATAGACAGTGGTTCATGTCTCTCACACATATCCAAACAAACATTTTATAATAACCGTAAAAACACAGAGTCTGCAGAAATCGAAGGGCCAGTAATCAAAGGAGCTGTAGAGTGTGACACACTACAGAGAACACAACTTGTATATGTATATTTTTTGTGCCTGGGCTTTGAAGAAAACTGTCTCCTTAAATTATAAGCAAGGATGTTTAGGAGCATTAAGCAGCTTTTGAAGCTAAGCCATATACAGTATATATGTATATAATGCAGGAAATTCACACTTCAAATAAGCAATGCGCACTCCATATATTTTAAACTGTCTTAATAAAACTGACTAATTAGAGACATCTACATTCACTGAGCACTTATTTACACTATACTAATTACTGGTTAGGGCCTCCATTTGCTCTCAAAACAGCCTCAATTCCACAAGATGATGGAAACATTCCTTTGAGATTCTGGTCCATGTTGACATGATTGCATCACGTAATTCCTGCAGATTTTTCAGGTGCACTTTCATGCTGCAAATATCCCGTTCTACCTCATCTCAAATGTGTTCCATTGAATTCAGATCTGGTGACTAGGAAGGCCACTGAAGAACACTGAACTCATTGTCATGTTCAAGAAACCAGTCTGAGACGAGTTTTGTTTTGTGACTTGGAGCATTATCATGCTGGAATTAGCCATTAGAAGATGGTAAATTGTGGCAATGAATGGATGCACACGGTCAGCAACAATACTCAAATTGTGAGGTACTAAAAAAATACTCAAACTCAAACATTGATTGATTGGTATTAACGGGCCCAAAGTGTGCCAAGAAAACATTCCCCTCACCATGGACCCATGCAGGTTGGGTTCATGGATTCATGCTGTTGGTACCAAATTCTCACTCTACCATCTGTGTGCCTCAGCAGAAATCAAGATTCATCAGACCAGGCTACGTTTTTCCAGTCTTCAACTGTCCAGTTTTGGTGAGCATGTGCTCACTGCAGCCTCAGCGTTCTGTTCTTGGCTGACAGAAAGGGAACCTGACATTGTCTTCTGGTGTTGTAGCCCAACTGCCTCAATGTTTGATGTGTTGTGCATTTGGAGATGCTTTTCTGCTCACCACAATTGTACAGAGTGGTTATCTGAGTTACTGTAGCCTTTCTGTCATCTTGAACCAGTGAGGACATTCTCCATTGATCAATCACATCAACAAGGTGTTTCAATCTACAGAAGTAACGCTCAATAGATGTTTTTTCAAACTCTGGAGACTGTTGTGTGTGAAAATCCCAGGAGTTCAGCAGTTATAGACGTACTCAAACCAGCCCATGTAGCACCATCTCTGAGATCACATTTTTTCCTCATTCCAATGGTTGATGTGAACATTACCCGAAGCTGCTGGCCTGTATCTGCGTGATTTTATGTCTTGTACTGCTGCCACATGACTGGCTGATTAGATAATTGCATGAATGAGTAGGTGTACAGCTGTTCCTAATAAAGTGTTTTGTGAGTTATAGGGGGATAGGCATAAACTAGAGAAATTTAAATGTAAAGCCGGTTAGCAATACATGCATCATTCATAGTGCATGACCATACAGTGAAGTAGAGCCTGGGCTTGTTTGGACTGCGTCACTCAAGGATCTGCATGCAATCTGAACCAAGCTTCCATGGCAAAAGTGCAAATGCACAGCTAACAGATGTGAACACACACACACACACACACACACACACACACATGACTTATCCTCCAATTAATTTTCTTTATATCATTAAACACAGCAAGGATCTAACAGCATATTCTGCCTTCTTCCTTATGTTCCATGCATCTAACTTGGTGAACTCAAATGTGCAACAATAATGAAGAAAAAAAATTTTATTCAATAAAAGGTGAGTACAGAATTTATGATAAATGACTGTGGGGGCAGATTGGGACCACACACAAAAGCAGACCCATTTCAGGCATTAAATATAGACCTGATCAACCCTGATTTTCTCTGGAGAATCAAGTACAGGGGAGTGATGAGAAATTCATATGTGTGTGTGTATGAATGTGGGCATGTTTAATCCTGAGCTTGGCTTACTGTCTGTGTGGCGTCTCGCATGTTCTTCCTATGTTCCTGTGGATTTACTGCAGGTTCTTTCTTTCCTCCTACCTCCCATAACCCTTCAGGTATGTGGACTGGCCATGCTAAATTGTTCGTAAGTGTAAAATTTTCTGGTCAATCTCCTGCATTTAACTGGTGTCCCATTTTAGGATGAATTCTCCCACCTACTCACCTACCCCAGAGCAGGTATAAGTGGTTACTAAAGATGAATTAAGTGAACGACTGAATAATTATGCTAAAGGATGGCCCTCACAAGGGTAGTAAGTATAGGTGAGTATAGATGAATTTCCCAGAAGCACTGCAGCATAAAACTATCAGAAATAATACAAGATAATCTCCTAAAAATACTTTAAGGAAAGTTGTCTACAAGTGCCTATAAACCTTACAAGTATATATAAGACTTTTTTTTTTCCTACAGAAGTCCTGTAATTGTTTGCGATGTAAACCGTGGCTTAATATTGTTTGAACGGAATACATTCAAACCTCAAGGCTCAGCTCTAGGTGGCGCTGTCTAGTCGGCTATTCATATAGAGTAGGTATGTGCATTATTCATCTGAAGGAATGCGTGGTAATATGCATGAAGGAGCAACCGCAACTGCATGGAGAGGCACAATTTGGTTCAAATAGCACAAGCTTGCAATGCTGCAGAGCTACACAGTAATATTTGTTCTGCTTTTGGTAATAAAAAGAGGGTTTTGGGAGCAGAGCAGAACTATACCTAACAAACTGCAAGAGAGAGAGAAAATCACTGAAACGCTATAGGAATTAACAGACTATTAATGATGTCCTCTTACCATCACAAAAAAGCTGTTCCAGCTGTTTAGGATTCACACAGGTCTGTCCTTGGGTCCTTCATCGCCACATCATCATCCTCATTCCTATGGCATGAAACAGCAGTAGGCTGCAGAACCCACACCCAAGCTTCATTATTCCGCTCTCTCTTTTTGTCCTCAGACTCTTGATATCTTATTTACATCCGCAGGCTGCGTGTGTGTGTGTGTGTGTGTGTGTGTGTGCGCGTGCGTGTGTGTGTGTGTGTGTGTGTGTCTGTGTGGAAAACCCTTGTTGCGCTTTCGCACCGTGCACCTTTTGAGTTCCACTTCAACTTCGAAGCTGCAAAAAGCTGCGAAACTTTTCAAGTTCACATTCTTCTCCAAGGACGGAAACCTCAGCAGTGGGGCTAGACTGTTTGAGAAGGACAATCCCTCCGGATTCGTGGGTTCGTACTGTAGTGAAGAGTGAAACCTGAGAGCTGCAGAATGCGCGACATGACTCCTATAGGGAAACCTTGGAAAACGCCTGGATGAGCCCGACTAGAGGGGAAGGCGAGGAGGAAGCACCTACTCATTAAAAGTGGTGAATTAACACTTCTAGTGCTCTCTCGGACTTATCAGTGCGGTCTTATGAACACTCAAGGTGTTTAAGAGCAGCCTTTTAAACACAACTTTTTTTTTTTTTTTTTTTTTTTTTAACCTGGAGACTTGGTTGTGCACCGGCGCCATGCATTAACCTGACCCTTCTACAAAGCTGCATTATATGATTTGAAGGTCCATCCTACACACTGCACTTCACTGTAATTGAGTTATTAATCTGCAATGTAACACACACGCACGAGCTTTTAAACGCCTGCTCACGTGCGCGTACACGTCATACGCGTGCACTGGAAGTAGCCTATAGAGGGAGGACAGACAGAATCATCTATAATCACAATCCAGATATTACATATTTTCTATATAAACTTAATCAGTTTTAAACCTCCATGACTGTAAAGAATTTAAGTCAATACTGCTCTCTACTGGCAAGTTTATGTAATTTGCAGATGTTTAAATCTAGATTTATCTATCTATCTAATTTCCCCCATGGGATCAATAAAGTCACCCTGTCCAGGGTATACCCCGCCTTGTGCCCGATGCTTCCTGGGATAGGCTCCAGGTTCCCGTGACCCTGAAGAAGGAGTAAGCGGTAGAAGATGGATGGATGGATGGATGGATCAACAAAGTCTTATCTTATCTTACAGCCCCAATTCCAAAAAAAGTTGGGATGCTGTGTAAAATGTAAATAAATGTAAATAAAAACAGAATGCAATGATTTGCAAATCGTCCCGACTTTTTTGGAATTGGGGTTGTATTTTATTTGATCCATCTATGGAAAACAGCAACCAATATAAACATCATACCGGGAATCTTTTTGTTTGTTAACATTCAATGAAGTTTATTATCATTTCACAAAAATGTGCGCTGAAATATGACATGCATTCAAACCTATTTTAAACCCACAATGCAAGACAATGAGACAAACATATAATACACAACAAAAATGTTGGATGCTTTAAGTATGCTTTCTTAATTCTGAGAGGAGAAATCCATATCCTGAACAATATCATCTCCCATCAGAATGTATAGACCTTTTTTTAATTATTATTATTATTATTATATTTTAGATTTGCTTAACCAATACCCTGTACAAATCTGTGAAAACAACTATGTAAACCTGTGCTTTACCAAAATTTCATTAATGTTGGTGAAAGCAAGGATTGTTTCCTCGTTTTTCCATAGTATTCTGTTAGGTTTAGGGGTAAGTATGATATGTTATAAGGCAAGTTTAGTGCATTTTATTTACAGAACAATATTACCCTGAAAATTCTACATGCTACAGGCTACATGTAGATTTATTATTATTATTATTATTATTATTATTATTTACAAGTTACTATTCATGACTTTGGCTTGGTTTGTTATATTGCTGCATAATAAATCCACAAATTAGAGCCTTTATGTTACATCTAACACGCTCAATCTAGAAAACACATCAATGTTAAGTAAACCTGTCAAAATAGGGAATATGAAGATGGAGTGGATAGAGATGAGCAGTTTTAGTAGTAGCACTGGCAAACACAATCACTTATTAAATATTAATTATTCACTTTCTAAATATGATAAATCTGCTTTGAGCCTTTCTAAAATGCATGTGGAACAGTACTAGACATACTGTCACAATTCTACTGTATCGCTATTCGCTCTTATTACAGTAATATTCCAGTATGAAATTAAATAGATTGTGAAACATCTACCACAATCACACACAACTTTGTGTCTTAAGCAATGATTTACATATTGAAGCACAGTAGAAGCATGTTTAAACTGAACAATTGTCAGCAAGAAACAACCTGTTTTGATCAATTTAGTTACAGTGTGAATCATGTAGATTCATCTGAATTACATGAACATTTGTGCAATATAAAATCATAGTTTGTTGAAGCCCATTAAATTTAAAATACCTTCACGTTGTTTCCTTTTAAGTGTCTTCAACTTGACCCTTGACACTGAATTAATGAAATCTAAACACAGTCAGCAAATGTAGAAATGATAAACCCTTCAAACAGCTTCTTTGCAAAGTGCTTTGACCTCTTTCCCAGTAGCAGACCATCATAAATGCTATATTTTATTTTGCATTCTGGCAATAAAGATGAATCTCTCATTTAGCTGAAATAATATAGAAGAGGTTACATGTGCTATTGTGCATCTCTTTGGTGGAGATGGCAAGACTTCAGGCAGTGAATATTGTAGTGTGAACCTGTTTCTGGGCCCTGTCAGGAATAGCTGAACCAGTAGCACAGACAGCATGGTAAACAAAGGTTTTCCTGCATTTCATTGTGCTTTTTTTTAGTGCTGTTGCTCAAAGGCAATCACTAGGCTCCTGAGTAGGGCTTTCAGAGACATCAGTAAAACATCTGCACCAGTTTGATAATGAGGAACATAAGAGTGATGATGGTGAGAGCGGAGAACAGGAAGAGCAGAGTAGCGAACACACTGTTGGAAATGGGTAGCTGCGGGAGCTTTGCCTCTGCAGGGATCATGTTAGACTGAGCTAGCATGTAGCCCAGGGACCAGGCTATACTCGTCTTATTTACCTGCAAAACACCAGCAGTTACATTTTAATGGCGAATTTACTGTTACCTCTTTAAATTGTTAACTTTAGAACTGTGGGTAGGAAATACAAGAGGTCCAGTGACTAAGGAATGTGATGCGAAATACTGTCTTGACCAGTATGTCTTTTTCAAAAAGGAAAGATTTTTAAAAATCTTAAAGAAAAAAAAAAAGAATGTATATTGTGTATGTCAAGGGCTGGAAAGAGTGTATTACAGTAAAGATTTTGTTAGTCAACATTATTTACAGTATTAACTGTAAGTTAACACTGAGCATTAACAAAATCACATGTACTGTTAATTAATGTTGATTATTAATGAATTGATTGATTTTTCAATAAATACATTTTCAACAATGAACCAAATAATTGCACTCATGATTATTTTATCTGTACTCATTTTTTAAGAAGTTCACAGCAATCTATATCATTCATTCATTCATTCATTCATTACGAACTGCTTTACCCTGTTCAGGTGAACAGGTGAACAGGTGAACATTAATATGATGCCTTAATTAATCTGCTTTTTATGGTTATTTTCCAAACATAAATAAGGTTGATGCTTGTGTTCTAATATTTACACCCTGAGATCTGAGTTAAAATAATTAATAATTATTAGTATCAGGGCTGCCAAGCCCAGTGCTCCTGGGCATAAGATCCACCGTGACCGTGATCAGGACAAAGCATTTAATGAAAGTGGGTGATTGTGTTTTATATGTAATAATCGTACCTCTTTTTGAAAATCAAGTTTTTCCCAGTTGCCTGCATTAAACTTGTATCCATCTGCGAGAATTGTATAAACATAGTTCGCAGAGTAACAATACGATTTCAAGTGTTTCTCTGTGATGTTGTAGTTTTTCTTGAGCTGGAAAAAAAAAACGGATTTGTCTCAGTCAGCAGTCATTTGACTTTTTCAGCACAATTCAAATAGAAGAGAAACCACTTTAAAAAATAGATACCATACAGTACATTCTCTTTGACACTCTGTGGGAGGTACTCACTGTTTTCCAGTCCATAGTGCAGAATGACCACACGGTGGAGTTAAACTTCTCCAGACTGTTAGAGCCCTTTATATCCAGAGCCCCAGCTGTGTAGTAAAATCCTGCATAGGCCTTAACAGCAATAGATACATTAACACCAACAGTGCAGTACTAAAGCAGTCATTGTGATGATGGATATATGCTTTAAGCATACTATGCCTACAAACCATACTGATATTAAACTTGCCCTTTTAATGAATTATAAGATCAGATGGCAAACTCCACTTAAGTAACGCACTTAAACGTTGGTTTCAGTACGTCGGATTCATTTCCTTGTTTAGTTTAGCAATCCACAAAGACTGAAATGGAAATCTGCTTGATGATATATGATCATAATTGTATAAATTAGTTAAGAATGCCTACCATGAAGTCACCTGTGATAGGTGGTTGGTATACTCCATTAAATGAGCAGTGCTCATTCCCCTGACAGGAGTTCAGGTCAAAAATCCTCTTGACCAAAGTTTTGCACATCGCTGGATCACTTTGTCCAAAGAACGTGAAGGACTTCTCTGGGGTATAGCGAGGTGGAGTAGAAGTCTTTGTACATTCACTGCCAAAGATGTCATCTCCAGGTATGGTGATGTTGTAGCCAAGAGGGTAGCATGGGTGATTTATACGTGATGAATCAGAGTACAGCTGAGATGGGCAAAAGGTGCTAAGGTTAGTTATTATACCATAAAAAAGAAAACCGCAACTCATTAGCTCTTTAGGAAAAGATGACACATCAGCTATATCTGTGGTATGCAGTATATGGTATCATTTCTAGCTAAGAAGAGCAAAATAAAAAGGAGGAAAGATAATGAAGGCTAATGTAATTTTATCTGCCACTTCTCAACAGGACGTTGCTAATGTCAGAGTAGTCTGGGAAAGCATTAATATAGCTAGGATTAAGCTCGCTCCATTGCTTTAAATGGACTGTGTATGAACATTATTGTATTAGTACAAGGAAAGTTTTACAGGGATTTTGCTCTCAGCTTTGCTCCAGTCTGGTTTGTGTAATTAGAGTGAGGATTAAAACAAGTCCAATGGATTGATCGATACAGTAATGCTATAATGAAGCACTAACAGGATGAACACTGGCCACATACTGAGATGACATTCAGCACTTTCTAAAAAAGAATATTTGTAATTCACATACTTTGCATAATAATAATAATAATAATAATAATAATAATAATAATAATACACAAAGCCAGAGTATTTTTGTAGTAGTGATATTTTGTTTGGATGACACACGAGAAGGTTCATTACAGCATATACAGCTGAGGGCAGTGTTTGCATTGTCTGTGTTTTTTAATCCGAGAAAAGAAAATACACCTTTACATAATAATTTATCTACAAAAAATAGAATTGCAAACTCTTAAAAGTGAAATGCATTAATATAAAATGTGGTGCTATAAGAAGAAAATATTTTTGAAAAGAGGTTTTGCTACGAATCTTTGTGTACTCATAACTGATTTGACTGTTTATGACAGTGTTAAAACAGATATGTCAAGAACAATATGTTATGAGACAGTTATAAAGGCAAATTGTGGACATATATAAGTTAGGAAATAATATGTGTATCAAGTTCATAAAGGGACATGCAAACAAAACCATCCATACATCCATCCATTTTCTGTACCGCTTATCCTACACAGGGTTGCGAGGAGCCTGGAGCCTATCTTAGGGGGCATAAGCTGGGGGACACTCTGGACACCTTTTCACACACTACTGACAATTTGGAAACACCAATCAGCCTACAACACATGTTTTTGGAATGGGGGAGGAAACTGGAGTACACGGAGGAAACCGTGCAAACTCCGCACGGGAGCCGAGAAACTCCCCAACCCCGGAGGTGCAAGTGTGTAAAAGTAGCACATTTGCAAGGTGCAAATGTGCTAAACATGCAGTTATCATTATATTAACATATTCTGCTGTAACTGAAAATCTTTGATACTTATAAAGGAACATCTGTGAAGCCTAACACACTAAGTGTCTAACTAAAATATACAATTCTTTGTCTTCTTTTGTTTTTGTCCTATGATTTATGCAAACTTTTGCACTTGGCTGTATAGCTGCGTTCCCCCAACAACAATTAACATTTAAGTGCAAAGTTATTACAGGATCAGAAAACGTTACCTTTACAAGCTCTGCCAAAACTTTTTTTTCAGCCTCATTTTTGCCATAGCACAGGAAGCTGTGTGTGTAAACATTGTATTCATAGCCATAGAGTGAAATTTGGATGAGATCTGCTCCTCTGGCATCAAGTGGGGCCATGAAGGCAATCTGAGTGGAGGCGCCGCCCAAGTCCAATGACCCCACGGTTCGTGCTCCACGAGGATGAACCCATGCATTCCATATATTTTTCTGTACAGATCAAAGTGAACAAAGCACAGCTTAATAAATACTACTGATCTGGGGAATATTACAAATGTACTGTAATTTATGTTTGTGATATTCAAAAACATCAACAAACTAGCCTAGACATAAAAATATGCTAGAAACCATTGTTATGCAGATTTCCCCAAAAATGTCCCGAGGAAAAAGTATAAAAACATGCAATAATAAAGAGTGATGAATGTGAACTGGACGCTCCGTCTTGACCTGACCTCCAAGAAGTTTCCCATCAGGTAGTTGACGGTGATCCACCCATACAGCCCCTCTTCCTGACCTGAGATGATGGAAGCATTGTGGAAATCAAATGGTAAAGATTGAAGATACTCCTGTATGGAACGCAGGACAGCATTGGACTTCTCTTGACTCTTCTGTCTGTGTACAAATATTGTGATAGTTAATTCATCTAAAATAAAAACTGTTTTACAGGTCAGGTTTTATCCAATTAAATTCAATCCAGTATTATTTGTTTGAAACCTTTAACAACAGCCATTTTCACAAAGCAGCTTTACAGAAACCCAGGTGTAGAGTTAGATCCCTAAAGTTCAAGCCGCACGTGATAATGACAAGAAAAACTCCTTGAGATGTCAAGAGGAAGAAACCTTGATAGAGAACCCATCCTCTTTAGGAGGACACTGGATAGTGGGATTATAAATGATGACATAGGCTATACTGCTTATCCATGAATAATGTAGCTTTAATAATAAGGGAATTGTGATCTTTGTGCTAAAAGTGGAAAGCAGTAGGTTTGATCACACAGTTACAGACAAACAGCTGTGTAAAAAAACAAAAACAAAAAAAAGCTTACTGGAGCAGTCTCATGCCAGCAGTTGCACCAAGAAAGATGGGCGTTGATTCACGTTGATGTGTGGGGATGACTTCCGTTATGTCTGCCATACACTTTTTAAGGCTGTTCCAGGCTTCCGCATTCATTTCTGAGATACCAGGACCTGTCAGTGAACATGATCATAGTCATTTTATTTAATAGCCTACAATCCAGCATATAATACATGTCACCTATCACAAGGTGTCATGTGATAATTGAGAAACAGTGTAAGGAGAAATAGCATGGCCATACAGTCTTCATATGAGAATGGCTTGTTAATAGGCATTGGCCACACTTTTGTTGGAATACAATGTAGTGTAATATTCACTTGAGGTTGCAGATGTAAACAAATGCTCAGTCTAATCTCTGTTGTATCAATCACTAAACTGATATATATATATATATATATATATATATATATATATATATATATATATATATATATATATATATATATATTGAGAGAGAGAGAGAGAGAGAGAGAGAGAGATAGAGAGCATATGTATGGTTTGAAAACAAGGCATTGCTTTCTGTTTGCTTTTATGAAATCAGCTATAAATGTCAATGTGGGCTGAAAAACTCCTGGTTTCTTTGTTCAAAGAGAATTTAATCTTTGCCTATTAGTTGAAGCAGTCAATAAATAAGATTGCAGTCCCATTTCATTGCCTCGCATCCAGCACAGGAAATCCTAGTCTGAGTTTTAGTGTTGGGTGAAATCCCACAGAAAAGAGGGCTTTCCTTCACAATTCTGTATGTTCAGACTGTGCATTATGGGGATGAATGTTTGTTCCACACCTTTAACCAGACATTTTGTAGTCTGGGTCACAACCCCAGTGTTGTTCTCTTTCTCGGCTGGCCACTGATATAGATATACAGTAGTTCTGGAGGAGCCGGCATCCAACACAATACCATACTGTGCAGAGAGATAGAGAGAGAGAAAGAGGGAGAGTGAGTGAGCGAGAGAGAGAGAAATTAGAGAGAGAAAGAAAGAAAGAGAGAGAGAGACCAAGAGACAGAGCCAGACAGAGAGAGAGAGAGAGACAGAGACAGAGAGAGGCACTGGAACATTCAGTCATAAATAGTCCCAGTTGTACGCAGCAATTAGAGCTCTATCAATTTACTGTAGCTGAATTTTTTTTTTGCTCACTGAACATACATTCATGATGTTATGTGCAATAACTTAATGCACAAATATGATTCCTGCTGCTCTCACACAGATCTCCTTTTTTTTCTTTCTTTCTTTCTTTCTTTCTTTTTTTTTTTTTTTACACAAAAATAAGCCAAGCCCATTCTTCAGTCTGCTTGTACTCTGATTTGTTTTTGGTCATGCAAATAATTGTATGGTTACACCCCAAATTACACTAATGACAGTATTTTCTGTCATTTCTGTGTTTGGAAAATGTGCATGTGCATCAAAATCACTTGTCACTTGCAAATTTTAACACTCTCAGATTAGATTTTAATCACATCCAAAAGCCGTCAACTAATCAGAATGGCTTATGGTTTTCAACCAACAAAATTATTAATACTTTTCTACGTGCTTAATTTGGGTCGTATGTAGCATGTGGACAAGGTTTTGTATCATAAAACAGATGTTCAGTGTGGTTTGGCTGCTACTTTCTGACAGAATAAACAACTTTCTGACAGAACAAACAACATAATTCTTTATGTGTATTAAAAGCAAATGTGCACAGACCCTGTAATATAATAAATGATCTTAATTTTTGGTGATAGTCTTGCTTGTAATGGATCAGCACCACTTGTGTGGTTTTAGAGTGGGGCATTTTCTCCTGATTGAAACTCATAACCAAGACTGATTGATTTATGATGTTTGGCAGTGTGGAAAACCTGAGAGCGAGGAGAATGATTCCTAAATGAGAGAGCATAACATGTTTATGAGCAGGGTTCAGAATTCATACACTATATGGCTAAAGGTTTGTGGATACCTGATCATCACACATTCACTTAACTAGTCCATCACAGCCTTCTCCAAACTGCTGCTAGATAATTTGATGCACATATTGTCTAGAATGTCTTTGTATGCTGTAGCATTATGATTTCCCTTCACTGGAACCAAGGAGCTTATGCCAAACATCCAGCATGACAATGCTCCTGTGCACAAAAAGAGGTCCATGAGGACATGATGTGCCAAAGTCGGAGTGGAAGAACTCGAGTGGCCTACACAGAGCCCCGAACTCAACCCCATTGAACACCTTTGGGATGAACTGGAACATGGACTGCACCCCAGGCCTCCGCGCCCAACATCAGTGCCCGACCTCACTAATGCTCTTGTGGCTGAATAGGCAGTAATCCCCACAGCCATGCTCCAAAGCCTAGTGGAAAGCCTTCCCAGAAGAATGTAGGTTATTATAACTGCAAAGTAGGACTAAATCTGGAATTAGATGTACAAAAAGCACATATGGGTGTGATGGTCTGGTAGCCACAAACCTTTGGCCATATAGTGTATCTTCCAGCAAAGCAAAACAGTATGCATATTTGTGCATATTTGTGCAGAAGAAATGTATGAAATAACAAAACTAAACTAACAGAAACTAAAAGAAATGTACGCTCATGCAGTCTTGCCTTGTCCAGTAATATATCTCCATATTGTCAAGAGGCGTTCGTTATTGCCTGCGGTCCACTTCATGTTCTGACATGAGAAGCGCGAATGGAAAACACATACTCTACTTCTAATAAATAGCTTCACAACACAGAAAATGACTTCACAATACAGACCATGGGTGGTGGTATCCCAGACCCAGATGCAGAGGAAAACCCACTGTGATTCATAATCTAATAGGTATTGTGTTAAACATTAAGAAGTTATAGAAAGTTAAAGCTATAAATATATAACAAATCAATGAACGCTCTGCAGGGGGAAATCCACACCCATAGACTTAGAAAATGATTCTGTGGTTATTCCTCTGTAGGAGCCCTTCTATGGAAAGCATTACGACAAAGTGTTTCCCTTTCCGTTTTTCAAGAAAAAGCATTTTAGGGTGCTAAGAGCACTTAATTATCCAATAAATTCTTTTGAACTCTTTTAAGCGTACACAGCTTGCAGTTTCACTCGAGCATATAATAACACTGAATATTCCTAGTGTGAAATAATTGCTGTCAGGTACCAGGTTTATACTAACTCTTGCATACTCAGCATTTCCAAGTTTTGTCTCTTGTACCTGGTCAGTTTCTCTCCTATAATTACAAATACAAATTACAAATAATTACTATATATATATATATATATATATATATATATATATATATATATATATATATATATATATATAAAATCACATTTTATATATAATACAGAATTCTATCTATATTTAAAAAATGTGATTATTGTTATTTCACTCTGATACTCTGGGAATGATCTGTGAGTTTGATTAGGCCCATATGAATAGTCTTACCTTAAGTCCAGGGGAAAGATAAGTCCTCTGTTTCACCTGAACTGTAGCTATTGCTATAATGACGGCTATACTGGCCAAGAGAAAGAAAGCAGCTATAGCTGTTGCCAGTTTAGTTGTCATTATCTGTGAATGTAGAAAAAGACAAATGGCATAGAGCTAAGTAAACTCTTGCAGTATTCACATTTAGCAGTTAACACTATGACACCTAGCTTATTTCATATTACTGTTGGGTTTTCGAAACTTGAGACAAATGAGTTAAATGCATGAAAATAAGACTGAAGTGCTTTTGAAAAGGGTTTGAAATTTGGTGCCAAATACAGTGGTTACAGTGAGTCAAGAAATGCAATGCTTCCAGAGTTTTTCAAAAAGAACTAGCAATGATGAAAAAGCATAACTAAATCAGGCACAAACTGTCCAGATCAACAGTCTGATAATCAACAGAGATAATGAACCCAAAAGGTTTAGCAGCATGATCTTAGAAATGTACCGCTAATGTTTAGTACTCTCAGTAGCTCTCAAATAAAGAACAATGACTGCAAATGGACACCATAAATATATTTAACTACTCTATTACACTTTGCACTATACAGCATTTGTATCTACTACACTTTACTTTGGCATTCTAGTGAAATACACAGATGTCAGATTTTTTCTTTACAATCTAATCAACTCGGATGCTGGAGATTAAACCTGATATCTTAGGTTGAAAGTCCAGGTCTTAGGTATAGGTATAAAGTTACATAGGTATTAAGTGTTTTACTATTATCAGAATCATTGCTAAAAAATTAAAACATTGTATTATTTTGGCTTTGTAAATGCAAGTCATGCTAGAGGACTAATTATATCAGATGAAACAAACAAACAAACAAACAAACAAACAAACAAAAACATAAATAGCCTTAAGTAACTATAAGTAGCCTTATAATATACAGATAGAAAAAAACTTAAAATAGACAATGCAAATGTTAGTCAATGACACAAGCAGTGACGTTACTTGAAGCGACCATTCAAAGCAAGTTCAGTCCTGCAACTGTCACTAATTGGAAATATGATTTGTCCAATGAAGACTTTGTCATTGCTTGTTCCACCCACCCCAATAAACATGCAAAGAAATGAATGGACATATTTTCCTACCCTTCTGTGAGAACCTCCAGTGAGGTGATCTGACGAATGTGATTCCCTCTTGACCATCCTGTCCAGGCAAGTGTATGTATGAGTGGCTGTGAGACTGATCTGGAGCTGTGTATGAGCATGTGTAAAAGACCGCTTGAATAGGAGGGGCCGAGAATTTCTCTCTGTAAGTAGAAGCAATACAGTTTCTATTAAACCCCTCCTACTCAGGAAAGTCCAGCCCTCCTAGGCCCTTGCAGCTAGTACTTTTTTGATAAGTTCAACTAAAAGAGTTGTTCTTTTGGTTATGGGCTTGGTCTTTGGCATACATTTTCCCATTTTGCAAAATCAGAAAACATGTAACAAGTCACATGTATCTTGTATGTATGTGTATGTATGTGGGGAAAAAAGCAGGATGTCTTTTTTCATATTTTATATAAAAATGCATTAACAGGCTACAACAATGCTGTAGGTAGCATCTGTATCAGTGAGTAGTTTTTGCTTTGAAGGTAACGGAAAATGTAGATGACAGCTTTTAAAGAGGCACTTTAAGGAACTGTAAGAAGGAAGACGTAATGTCTGTGGTAACCTACAGCTCAGACCACAGGAAATGAGATCTGTGTACTAAACACATCAGCTTTCAACCTTGGCAGCTTTGCTTGAAGGTTTTGGATTTTTACATTTAAAGGGCATAGAGAGATAAATTAATTAATAACTAATTAATCATCATAAAACTCGCTTACAGAGCAACATGAAAGTAAAAAGTCACAGTGCTAAACAGTTTTCTTCAATATTGCATAAGCTCCTCCTCCTCTTCCTACTAGTAGGACAACAACAACAACAGAAATAGTATAATAAGAAGGAGAAGAAGAAAAAGAAGAGGAATATATCAATATACAAAAATTATATATCAAGTTTAGAAAGCTTCACCACATCAGATACGAATCATTCTTAACATTATCTTAAAACACCTGAAGTCGAGCCAGAATGCATGGAGACTGACCAGAGGAAAGACAATGAAAGTGGATTAAGCTGTTCTCCTCAGCACACACTGGTACAACAGGCATATTTTTAGATGAGAGAGAGAGATTTGATACCACATTAGTGAGTGGGATCCGGAAAGTTAGTCACTCACTATTAGATTGGTAGAGTTATGTGAGTGGGAAGCCGCCCTATTAGCTCTCACTGGCTTCTGAAAAGGATTGCAGCCTTTAACTTCACTACTGTGCACATGAACCTCAGGCCTATAAATAATCACGTATAGTATGTAGTGTTTCATAAAAATACACAACCGATGTCTTCACTTTGAATTCTTGATTTTATAACAGCCATTTAATAACTTAATTATTATAATACACCCTAACTCAGGAAAACCAAACTAATCACACTTGTCCCTTGTGGTTATTTGTTTGGATGTCTTTTAAGATTTAGATGATATAAAACTATGCACTGAATCAAATATGTATAGGTGGACACTGTCATGCTCTGTGGATAATTAGCACTAAAGGCTCTGCTATTATAGATTCCAGAAATGGAGTCCATTTTGACATCCTTAATACTCCAGTAAAGAGTAAATTAAACCTAATAGAGCAGTCAAAGAGATAATGGATTCCTAAGTCTCCTGGGGTATAAATGAATTTGCCCAGTCAGCCAAAAATCCTCCTTCTATTTGTCTAAATCTGTCATGTTGGTTATGTCTTGTACCCCGATTACTCCAAACACATTTCCTCTGATCAATTAAGTGCTGAATAGAAGAAGATGATAGGAAATGGTTTCCACTGCCACATTATGAAGTCACTAAAAGTATTGTGCACCAAAGCTGTCTTGTAATATTAGAAAATGATAATGCATTGTGTAAACAAATATCATACAAATAGCTCATTCATGGATGACTGTCAGGACCTCTGGAGAGTCATTGGAAAGAGGGAGTGAAGTCAAAATGGGGGAAGCGTTTTAGACTGAGTAGCCAAAGGGCTTTTCCTTTTCATACTTGAAGACTGACATCAATTATGCACAATTGGGGAGTTGTTCTCAAATGTTTAACTGTTTTAGCCAAATATCACTGTTCTTTGTTCTGACATTTACTGGCATCAATCATCAGCCACATACAACTAGCAGTTATATATTATAAAGCCAGATCTACAGTATTGTGGAACTGTTAGACATCTGTCTTGGCCACCCAATTTAGAAACAGATGTATGCAGACAGATATGATTTTGTCTGTTAGAAAGACCTTTGATCTTGTGTTGTTTTTCAGTCCAGAAGCCCCAAGTGTGTCTTATTTTCTTCTGCCGCTTTTACTGACTTTGATTGTGTGTGTGTGTGTGTGTGTGTGTGTGTGTGTGTGTTGTGTGTGTAGATGAAATAGATGTGTTGATGTGTAGATGTGTTGGTATGAAATTTTTGGAGTTGAACAATTTTGAATCTTTTGGTATCTTTGGAAATAAGATCGTGCTAAATAAAAGGCTTCTAATAACCTATGGTTCTTACATTTCTCAACTTGAAATTTGTATTCTACAAGTCTTGTTAACAATGTGACTCATTAGACATTGCTCACTCTGTACTCATGCACTTAATATACACTTCACAAAATTAACTGGAAGCTAAATCAAGTGTGAGCTTCAGTGGCTCACTAGCACCCCTTTATGGACAAAGCCTATATTGGGTAACCTTAATTAAACATAAAATAATAATAATTTAAAAAGAAAAGTTTATCAGTTCATTTTGAACAGAAGCTGTTAAATTAATGAATATTAAACACACACACACACACACACACACACACACACACATACAATGACGTCCAAAAGATATGCATTACCCTTCCACACTGGAGAAGGTCTAACATGCTGTAATTGAATTTCACACTGTGCTACAATAATCAATACGTGGCTGAACACATTATGTTTAACGGTGCAACTCGATAGGCAATTTTTCCTGCTGAATTATAGCATAAGAGCTGTATTAAAACATAATGGTGAGAACATCTCAGAGTTTTGCTACATGCTTTTAACATATAACATCTAATGTTCATCAAATTTCCCAAAATTAATGCTTAGAACTGGGTAATTACTTCCTCAATAAAAGGAAGTTTTTAATATTGAGCAGCAATAATTACTGATAATAAGCAGTTGCAGGAAAGTTCAAATCAACTGTGATTAATACTGCACCAACTACCCTGTATTGGGTCCGAGCAGGCTCCTCAAACTATACAAACAGAATATCTCTGAATAATCTCTGAACAACCTCAAACAGAATATCTCTGAATAATCAAGTATTATCAAATCTAAAATGTTTTATATCTGTCTGTGCATAAACTTAATTTTTTCCTATTCATTTTGTGTAAGTAAATAGACTGGTTATTAAAGGAACATAAATCAATCAATTTGTTAACGTATGTGAATTCTTGGAACAACCCTTTATCACACTGCACTGCGGAGATGGTGACATTAAGGTTGTAATCATAACTATCATTCACATAAATAATATTCCATAAAGCACACAATTAAAGTGAATATATCGGAAGCAGGAATCCTGTTATCAAAGTGTGCAGCGGAAATGCTGAGATGAGTTGTGTATAACTTCACCTTGAAGGCTGTAATCAGAGGGAATTTTACATCAATGAGTAAACTTTATTGTAACAGCTGGTCTGTATGTTGCCTCTAATTGCAGTGTACTTTGTTATATAGTTTTTTCAATGTTGTAAATAGTCTCACGTTATTACATACTTTAGACACTAACAGGATTTTAGCTTGATGTTATTGGCCCCTAATCAGAGAATATGACTTGACTGAGTAACTCCTCACTGCTTGAGATACAAAAGTATAGTAGAGACAGATCAGACCAAGTACAGGCTCAGGGTTCACAGTCTCACCATTAAAAAAGGCAGAAGAACAGCTGGCTGCCAAGAGAAGAGAGACAATGGGCTCAAAACATGACAGGGAAGGTGAAGACAGAAATTTCACACCCAATTTTTAAGCATTAATCTCAACCTTCAGCGATATGACTCTGAAAAAGAGAAATCTCTCAGCATCACTCACCACAAAATATGTAACGCCTAAGAGCAGTGATTGATAGACACCTCCCCACTCTAATTAAATCTCCATCCTCATATCTGCCAACCTCACCGCCAATCACTACTGTTATTACCGTTGTCCTTATTGTTGTAATACTTGTAATTCTTTTTTTAAAAAATTTCTGATTATGATGATGGTTATGATGATGATGATGATGGTTGTTAGAGCCATCTTAAATTTCTTTTGCATTAGAGCAGAATATTTGTCTCATTACTTACTGAAATGTGTCTGAAAGATCAAGCAGCTCAGAACGCAATTGAAAGGGCAAAGGACATTGCAACACAACTTGAAAGCACTGTTGCACCAGACAATAGTATATCAATAGTCTCCAAGACTAAATCTAGATCAAATACCCCTCAAGGCTCAAGTCACACTAGTCATTCAAGTTGAACATCGAGATCTTCTGTGTCCTCTACTGCATCTTCATGAAAACTGAGGCCAGAAAAGTAGTTTTGATGGCACGTACAGCTGCCCTAACAAAGAAACATGCTTTAGGATTAAATTAAGCTAAAATAAAAGTCATGAAAGAAAAACTGGAAATTGAAACTGACTTAGCTGCCTCAGAGGCTGAAATTAATGTTTTGGAAAGTTTTGAAAAATTCCCTCAAGGAAATCCAGTTGATGAAGTGAATACGTACCTTGAAGAGCAGCAAAGGCCTTTTCAGGTACCCATTACTACTGAGCATCAGCAATCTGCAGTAGATTATGCACCTATAAATGTTATTCCAAAAACTCTTCTTCAAAACACCATGCAAAGTAAACAATACTTGTAACAGCTGAACACAGTAGCAGAAACAATTCACATGCAGGTTGATGGTGCATCCACAAATCAACAAATGAATGATCATCCAACATGTGAAAATATTCTTCTCGACATAATGAGATAACAGAGTGACCTGACCGAAATGCTGCTTAGACAACAAAGCTTGGCTCTCCTGCCAACAAGAGAAATCGCTTTTTATAATGGAGATCCTTCGAGTTTTATTCCATTCATTCAAGCCTTTGAGTACAGCATTGTGAATAGAACAAATTCACATCTGGACAGGCCAGAGATCTGGTCCGCAGCTAGATGCACATGAATCCTAGCAGAGGCTATAAGGAAGCACAACAACTACTTCGAGATCATTTTGGAGATAACGTAAGAGTGACAAATGCCTATATTGAAAAGACTCCACTATGGCCTAACATTAAGATGGAAGACTGTCAAGCTTTGAAAAGATATGTCTGTGCTCCCACAGCTTCATCTCTGTGTCTCCACTGATTCACCACCACACTGTGCCTGTTAGATCTGCATTTCACTAACAGTATACACGGTACTATCTGTATTACCAAATATAACCAAACATATCCCCGTGCTACCTTTACACTACCTGTTCATCAGATTAGAGAATTTCTCAAATCAGTTTGCAATTTAGCATAACAATAACAATCCTTACGCTTACATCTGTGCTAGTAATACACACATATACCGTGCAGTGTGTAAGTTCCAGTATACAGATGTTTAGTTAAATGTAAAAATGCATTTTTGTGATCTTTAGGTGATGGATAGGTTTAGGTGATAGAAAATACAGTTTGTACAGTATAAATATCATTATGGAAATTCCCCAAAAAACATGGAAACCCAATAGTGTGAGTGTGTGTGTGTGTGTGTGCCTGCGCCCGAAAGTAGCAGTGGCCACCCCATGTATAAGACTCTAGTTCCGCCACTGACTGGTTGGCATTATTATTATTATTATTATTATTATTATTATTATTATTATTATTATTAGTTGCACGGTGAGGCAGTGGATAGTGTTGTCTGTGCTCTGAAGGTGTGCTGTTGTAGCAAGACGTTAGCAGCAGATCTTTTACATTAAATATTGTAAGGTGCGAGGTGAGGCCTCCATAGATCGGACTTGTTTGTCCAGCACACCTTTCAGATGCTCGATCGGATTGAGATTGTTTAGCGCGTCAATGAGCCATTGGCGGCCATGGCAAGGACTGGCTACTGGGAGTGCTATTTGCGAAGGGTGCTTGGACCCCGCTTTTTTGTCATAGACATATAAATATGTCTACAGCGTTTGTTATTAGTGTTAATATTGTTTTCCTGATGCTTTTGCTACATTGTACTACATTAATAAACATATCACCCCAGTAAAGCCACTCCACACTGAGCACAGGTCTGACGGGTTTATCAGGGTGTGTTCGAATAATAACAGTCGGAGCTTCAGATCAACATCTCATATGTTCTAAAAAGCGGCAACTGTAGTAATGATTTGTAGATCAGACTCATGTACTTCCTTGTTGTGCTCCGCCCCATCGTGCTGCTCTGAGCCAATCCGAGCGCTCCTTCTTACAACTCTACAACTCAGGGGAAACGGCTCAGTTTACGTCACTCCATTCACCATTGTGGAATAATGGAGGTATGTCCTTTTACTCTTCACCTTCAACTGCTGATAAATATCGCACTTTTCTTAGTCTGTTTACGCGTTTAAGCAAACGTTTGAGCTCCTTCATGTCTTTCCTTTTTCCTTTCGTGTAAATACTAAATAGCCCGGAGGTTGTGACTGAATGGAAGTGAATAATTGGGGTCCTCGTGTTGCTTGATTTGCAGTTTACATTACTAACAATAATCTGTAAAGCATTATCTTAAAGCGGATCAACACTAGAGCAAAGTGCACTCTCTCTCTCTCTCTCTCTCTCTCTCTCTCTCTCTCTCTCACACACACACACACACACACACACACACACACACACACACTGATAGACACTGCAGCCACAACAGTGTCATATTTATATGCAAAATAACTGTGTATATAACTAGAATTTTCTTTAGTGATAAATATAAATGTCAAAAACAAAATTAATTGAGCATGAGTGATGGGCATGTCTCTTTTTATGTTTGTTATATTTAACTGTAAAATATAGTATACTGTAGTCTACTTTTCTTCAATGATAAATATAGAGGTAGCAAGTTGCTGTTTCATCAGACACATACACATGTTTTATTAAAAGACTATGCATATTTAAACATACTTAATATATTTTCTTGGAAACTTTATGTATTTAATGGTGAAATTGACTTCTGAAATTTGTGAAATTCAATACTTAACCCCCTCTGGAGTGACAGCCTGCTGCACGTAGGCTCTTATCTTTACACGCAGCTTGTTTTTCATGAGCTGCTTATTCAGCAGCAAAAGCTGTGCCCTACATCTACATGTCGTAAGTGGTCACATGACGTAAGAGTTGTTCATTTTTATCCATTTCAACAGCTTCCACACACACAGATATGCATGATTGTTCATGGTAGTCACAGCTAACAAAAGCACAAGTTTCTCTCTGATCTTCTTTTTCACTTGTTTATTTGTTTGAATGCTCCAGATCTCCGTGAAGATGAAGGTGCTGTTGTTCCTGTTTGTTGTGTGCATAAAGTCTGTCGATAACTACAGAAATGGAAAGGTAAAAGAAGCTTGTCAGGACATGATGCCCGACCATCATCGTCATGGCCCCAGCCCTACATCTCCACCATACACCATCACTGTGGATAAGTCTATATTCAGTCCTGGTGATCAAATTAAAGGTACGTAGATATCATGTTACGGCTGCTATATCGTTCGGACTTGGCCTTGATTCCAGTCAAGTAGAGCACTTCCGGTGTTGTTATGTGAAACCTATCGGAAACCTATATGAAGCTTTTACGTGAACCTCTACAGAATTCTACGCTTATGCTTCATTTCATACCTACAACCCCCCACCCCCCACCCTCGTGCTAATATTTTTGCTGTCTTGGATCTTATGTTTCAGGGCAGAATTTAGGTTTAGTAATAATAATATCAGAATGAAAATCTTTTTCTAAAATTATTCATCACACATGATTTTCTAATATTGATCACATTTATTAGCATGTCATTTCTCACAGTGGCTTGAGAACATGTTTACCATTGTTAAGAACTCTGTACCGCATTTAAATGCATGTCAATGCAGTTAAATTCTTTATAACATAGAGATTCCCTTTCCTATTCACAGTGACTGTATCAGCAGTGTCTTCAGAGAACAATGCGTACTTTGAAGGCTTTCTTATACAAGCCCGAGATGCTGCAAATCTCGACGGTGGATCTGTTGGAACTTTTACTCTCCTTAACTCCTCCATCTCACAGCTTCTTTCATGTCACCACAGAGAGGTTAGCAACTCAAGAATGTTACAGAGGCCTTGAGATGATACTGATGATAAGGAAATAAGAAACTGGTCTGTTGTTTATGTTATGCTACACTGAAGTATGTATGACATGGTTAAAAAATAAATTATAATGTTGAACTGTTTTGTAAGGGCTCTGCTGTGAGTCACACCAGTGATCACCATAAGACAGAAGTTCAGGTGATCTGGATGGCACCACAGAATCCCCCGCCTGGTGTGCAGTTTCTGTGAGTGTCCACATTACAGTGTGTATCCAACCAGTTTACTGAGTGAGGAATTGATGAATATGTTGTGTGCATTTCAGAGTAACTGTGGTTCAGAAATTTGAGTTGTTCTGGGTGAAGATTCCAGGTCCTGTATTGTCTCTAAATGGTGCATCTCCTTCAACACCATTATCTCCTCAGACAACCACAGCTTCCACACCTCTGCCCCGCCCGGTGAGTCCTGCTACATCACGAGCTTATCACGATTTCTGTAATAATGTTTATAGGGTTGTGAAAACCATATTTAAATAATGCCATGCACTCATTTTTAATAAATGCATATCTATGATCGTCTGTTCAGTCCTGAACTGTTCTGTTTGAGCATGCATCAGTTTGCTAACAATGCTGAAATTAAAGTTATTATGGTTTGGGGTTATACACAAACATATCCAAACAAATGATGTGTTTGGGAACTGCAAATCTTTTCCACTTAAGCTGCCTTGAGCCAATGTGTTCACTTCCCAGGATGGCATATAACGTGTGAAACCCTACACCGAACACACCTCGTGTGGCATATGATTAACAGTGTGATGTGTGTTCTCTCTCTTGTAGCTTTGCCCAAGTGGCCCAGCCTGAGCCTCACAGTATCATGCATGTTTTTTTCCCCCCAAGATTGCATGCTTGTGTTTATTCAGCACATTTTAACTGGATTCTTTAACTGGATTCCCTCAAGGAAGTTGAGCATATTTTGAGTAGATGGCATTCTTTTTGAATTGAGGTCACAGAAAAAAATCGAAGACACATTTAATTTAGCACAACATGACATTTAATATCTTGGGTTTTTACAGATGTCAGCGGTCAAAAATGTGCATGTTTACGTTATAATGCTGAAGAAAAAGCAAAATCAGTTTAAAAGTCTTCACCTGCTTTTCTGAGTGTGATAAACGTGTTCTATATTAATTGGTATGCTCACACTTTGCTCACTATTTCATATCCTCTGAGCAGGGCGTGGTAATATGTTTTCTGCCTTTGTTAATAATAATAGTAAAATAGAGTTCCTCTTTTCCATTAAACAACAGCAATTGTAAACTTGACTGTAAGTCATAATCTAATCCTGTTAATAATGAAGAATGTGGTCAAGGTACCTGTCTCTGGCGAGTAAATATTTCTTTGCTTCTCACCTGACTCCCTCACAGTTCACTTCAGAACACTGTGGAAGTACCAAGACTTGCCTGAGAGACCCAGAAGGCTGCAATCCTGAGAACGATACACTCTGTTACTTCCTGTCCTTCAGAAAAGTCGGGCAGGGTGTACAGTTTGAGCTCAGTGGACCGGCTTCGGGTTACATCTCCTTTGCCTTGTCAACAGATAAATGGATGGTAGTGTAACATGTTCTTGTGTATAGCACAATTGGTTAGTTGTTGAGAAAATGTGTTCCGTAAATGTACATATGCCTGTTTTTAGGGGAATGATGATGTCTACTTGTGCGTCAGTGACGCACACAGCGTCAACATCACTGCTGCTTATGTTGAGGGAAGGACACATCCAGTGACTGCTTCAGAGGTACTCATCTATCTGCCTCAGCTCAATTTCAGATTGGCACTGGCACATATAGAGCATACATGATTAAAGGAATGATTGACAGAGAAATATTTACACAAGTAGTGAAGACGAATAAAAGTGTGCACACTGTATTCCAAAATCATGTACTTGTGTCCAACACATAGTATTTATATTATACAGTGGCAGAGACGTAGGCAAGTCTATTTCGATGCAGTTTAAAGTGAATATGTGACAATTTTATAGTAGGTGATATGGCAAACGTTGCGATTGCTTTATAATGTTTTTGTGATGCATGAATATTTGGTATCTAAAAATATTTTTCATTTGCTAAGATTTGATTATTAAAGCAGCAACAAAACAGTTTAAGAAAAACTTCAGACTAAAACTTTGCACAACTGTTTGTCCAACTATATCTGACTGAAAATAACCCAATACACACAGATACACACTAGAATATATATTATTCATTTAATTCACTAGTTTAATTCAGTGCTTTTTGTGCATCCATAAAAAATGCACAAGTACTTGTATATAATATAAAGTAATATACAAGTTTATATTATATAATAGTATTTATGCATTACTCTTTTATAAAAGGTAATGTTGACATAAACAGTAAACTGAAGAAATTCATTGTCGGTGACTGGGTGTCTGCTAAAGCTAGTGGCATCACATTACAGGTGTATGACGTCATGCGCCGTCAACTAGGAAGCAGCTTATACTTCCAGTCAGTAAAAAAACCTGCTAGTGTTCTATTTGAGATATTACCTTTCTAAAATTCATACACTAGACAGTAGAGTACAAAGTGCATAGTGTAAGTGTATAGTACGTAATTTGGGACACAACTTTAATATTTTACTCTCTGAAGCGTGTTTTCAGAACAGAAGTAACGTAATGAGTAAATGCACCCCGTGCCGCACTCAGACCAACTAATCGATAATGAAATTCGTTGACAATGATTTTCATAATCGATTATTATCGATTTTATCGATTAGTTGTTGCAGCGCTAGACCTGTCACTTAAAGTAAACAACAATGGCGTTAGAAAAGCCTGACAATCTTGATAATACTCAGAAAAGTGTATCATGACATTCATGTATAGTGAAATTAATAACATACTGTCATATCGCCCATCCCTAATGCTAAATGTTTGTATGTTTGTATCTATGCTCATACATTTCCTTACTTATCTAAAACAGGAATAGTAGCTCCAGTTTATATGTAGAGAAGAAAAACATTTGGAGTCATTTGGAAAAAGAAGAAGAAATATTTGTATATTTCCCCCCTGAAATATTCCTTTAAAAATGACAATGCTCAGCACTCTGTTATGTTTCAGTCTTCGAATTAGCCTTTAAAAACGATTGTCTTTAAGTAATATTCCTGATATGTTATCAGAAGGTCTTCTCTCTGGTCTTTGCCCTCTTGCTGCTCTAGAATGTTTTGAGAGAGACTGCATGGCGGCTGGCTGATGGGGTCATTCAGTGCAGCTTTCACAGAAACATACACATCCCCACCCCTAATCAAGACAGATTTAACCTGGATCAGATGTACTACCTCTTCATGGCTCATGGTCGGGCAGAGAATGGTAAACCTCAACTGTTATTTTCCTTACTTGACAACCGTACTCTCAAAACAGCGTGTTGTACACGGGTAATATTTCATTGTGTTTGTTTAATGATTCTCCTTTCATCTGTCCACTGTAGGGAGAATCCATAGACATGACCGACAGCCCCTTATTTCAGCAAACCAAGTAGTTATTACTGGGCCACCAAAGGATCTGACTGGCTCTCGTGCTCCCTTACTCATCAAATTCCATGGTGAGAGTGAATAGAGTGTTTGGTACAAACCATCAGTACTACAAAATTATTCGATCTGATCATGTTTCTGTGTTTATAGCTGCGTTCATGCTCATTGGCTGGATGATGACTGTCAGCACTGGAGTAATTATAGCCAGATACTTCAAACCTGACTGGCCTGAAACAACTGTTTGTGGACAGAGAGTCTGGTTTCAGGTAGGAAAATATGAAATGAAGACATGATCATTATTGTTATTCATAACAGGTATTGACAATAAGACATCTTGTGTCTACAGCTTCACAGAGGTCTCATGTTGCTCACAGTCCTTCTGACATTCATTGGCTTCATATTGCCTTTTGTATACAGGAGCGGCTGGAGCAAGGTAATACACACACACACACACACAGTTGGTGTGACTAATACTCATTTGTGTGTCACATTTTCTCTCAGCCCCCGCCACCAAATGTATGACCATATGACCATATGACTGCTTATTATGTCTGAATGTGTCACACACTCACATGTCTCTCCATACGGAATACATTTAGGGGGAATACATTGAAAAAGTTGGTACAGTAAGACTATTTATTATTATTATTATTATTATTATTATTATTATTACCACCACATAGTGGAATTTTCCTCAGTGATTTTAGATACATTCAGATATAATATTTTTCAAAGTAATGAACATAGAACATTAAAAAAAAAAATGTAGTATTTATGGCTCACAGTTCCAGGGTTCGATCTTGAGCTCGAGTTACTGTTTGTGAGTTTTGCATGTTCTCCCCAGGAACCCAGGTTCCCTTTGGGTTCTCCAGTTTCTTCCCACCTTCCACAAACATTCTTGTAGGCAGATTGGCCACTATAAATTGCTTATAGGTGAGAGTATGTGTGTGCATGATGAACATCTGAAAACTGGGGTTACATTTCATTACCTGCTATGGCGACAGTGCCACCAATAGAGGTCATTATTTCACCATTTTAATGATAAATGCGCAAGCTGTCTATCCTTTTCCAAATCACCTGGCAACACTACGCATGTGTGTGTCTAGTGTGTGATTCATTAAAAGCTGTGCCAGCTCCACTGTGTGGACACAGAGGCGTGGGAGTAAAAAGGTTAGCCATAATCATATCCTCCAGGGTAACACTTTGTATGTGTTTTCCTAAGCGTGCAGGCTCACACCCTTACTTTGGCTGTACTGTCATGACTCTGGCTGTTATCCAACCCATCATGGCTCTGTTTAGACCTGCTCCAGACTCCTCCAGGTAAAACAGGGTTATCTCTTACTAAATCCTGTCTTTTGGCAAGGCCAGTTAATGTGTTCTTTAGAGTAACCTTCATATTATTTTTGAATCCAAAGTCAGATACCAAATTCTGGGAATCTGAATATATGTGCATATATAATCGGTTGCCAGTTTATTATGTAGCTACAACCACTGGCTATTTCATCAAGTACACCTATAGTTTATTTTGTTCAGACAGGTGACCGGGAAAAAAACGGTGACATGGGTGACATTTTACTGTCACTGCAGAGGGTCACTGCAGATCAATACAAATTATTTTGACTGATCACCTTTATCCTGATGGGAGTGCTCTCTTCCACATCCATAGGGCAAGAGGGCTTACTGAATGAGTTGATGAGTATGAAATCATATGCTATGCCTTTATAGTCACCAGATCTCAACCTAACCGAACACCTCTGGGAAACTGATCAATGATTGTATAGCAAGGGAGATATACCCCAAACTGTCAACTCTGTGTGCATTTTAGATAGAAAGACATATTCAGAATGTGCTGTTATTGTGTATTCTTCATTTACTGTTTGCTTTATATTTGTTTTTCTCTTTTCAGGAGATATATTTTTAACTGGGTCCATTTGGGCACAGGCACTATAGCCCAGGTGCTAGCTGGTAAGCATCATCTCTGCTGCTATATTGTAGATTTAAAACAGAAAAAAATGAATATCAGATAAATTAAGTGATGAGTAGTAATTATGTAGGTGAAGACAAACTATTTACATAAATTACTTTGGATTTATCTCTCTCTCTCACTATTTAGTTCTTTAAATCCCAGTGGAAGCATAACCTGTTACATTCCATCAGGTCTAATAGACACAAATGGCACTTCTATATATTTACTGTTGGTTTTTTTTTAACCAAATTGTGTGGGTTATGATTGCAATATGACTGAATGAGTTTTAAGTAAAGTAAGGTAAGTATACCTTTGTATAAGTTGTGCTCATTTCCAAAAATACCCACATTCAAATGAACTGTACCACTATATAAAAGACATACAGGTAATAATCATTCATATTAACATGGGTTTTTCCTCTTGGTTTTAGTTGTGGCCATCTTCCTGGGCATCCATCAGCAGGCTCTGCTGCTCCCTGCCTCCTGGACCACAGGACTCCTGGCTGGCTGTGTGGTCTGGTTTGTGTTGGCAGACTTGGCACTAGAGATGCACAGGAGGGGTATTTATCCTATAGGTTAGTGTACTTTTACAATCCAAAATGTTCTGTCTGTGCTTTAGCACTCTGCTTCCTCTTGAATGACCTTACTTGCCATACAGAGCAATAATTTGGGCCATGGAGGTGATTAAAGCTATTATGCTTATGGGAAGAAAATCAATTGAACTGTCAGATTGCATTAAATTATAAAAGGCTTTTTGGGTATGTTGTTAGAAATTGCTGTGTTGCTCTGAATACTAATGACTAATGCTAGAGCTGTTCAGAACAAGTTTTATGTTGGCAAATTATATGCAAATTATTGTACAGGATGTAACAAAATGTTAGTCTTATCAAAGTAAAGTACGGTCTCTTTTTTTTTTTTAATCTTACACTTTTTAAGTCTCACATAATGTTCTTATTTTTTATTTTAGGACATTTTTTCAGAAACTTTCAAGTCTACACAGAAAACCTCCAAACAGAAGACAAAGAGGGGATTCTGTTTGTTCAGTCCGAGAATGAGAGCAAGGTTAGATGATGAACACACACTTTGTTTTTTAATGGATAAATGTAGTCATCTCCAGAATTATTAGCATCATTATTATTAGCACTTATTATTATTATTATTATTATTATTATTATTATTATTATTATCAATTATTAGCATTAGCAAAAAAAATAAAGTTATGAAAAATTACTTTGTGGTTAATTGGAGAATATGAGCGGAATCTAACCTTTAATTGAAAGACGTTTATTTTAACAAAATAGAAAATATAAAGTGTGTATATACAGTACTGTGCAAAAGTTTTAGGCATCCTATATTTTTAGTACAAACTTTGTTATAGATTTTTTATTTTATGACTTCTACGTTATCGAGTCAGTACAAAAAATATTTTAGATTCCCAAACATTGGTTTTTTAGCACAAAATTAAATGTTACAGAAAAATTTTGTATGTCAGTAAAGAAAGCAGCACATTATGTAAGAGACACTTTTCAGACAATAAACACAATGACAGCTGCTGGGTTGTGCTGCAAAAATAAGACGCAAGTGCGACAGTCAAAGTCTCCAGAAGAAAAGTGACTGTTTCTACAAGATGATCAATAACACTTATAAAACTGCACTAATTGTAACGGAGACTACTAGTTTTATTAGAATTTTTTGTCACACCAGATATTGCCTTTGTTTCATTTACAACAGTTTACTGCTCTTTACAGTATTTAAAAATATATACATATATTTTTTTGAAGGCATCTACAGCATTTCTTTGCATGTGCCTAAAACTTTTGCACAGTACTGTGTTTACAATTATTGACACATTTTGTTTGTCACCAAATGAAACATTTTCACCAGTCAGAATGATCTGCAATGATTGCAGATCCCAAATGAACTGTTTAAATGCATTGTAAACGGGACACTCCGTAGGCAACTTAAATTATATGTTTGTTACGTGTAATCAAAGCCGAACTTATGTCCATGCATAGAGCTGGGTGCTGCTAGTGTTTATAAATTATTAAATTATTTGCATTTGTGTGAATTTTAAATGGGCAGTGAAAAGAAAAATGTGTGACCGGAATAAAGTTGCACAGCATTTCATAATTGTCTTATTTTTCTAGATGAAAGAAAAGGCTTTCTTCTGCATTGCCTTTTAGTTTGCCTAGTTTGTTGTCTTGGGTACAAATAGTTTTGTCAAGAATTTTTCTTCACCACAATTAACCAGACATTTTTTTTTTAGGGATCTTCTTTTAAAACAATTGTTTTGGCAGTCTACCTGTGTGGAAACCTTGTATTTCTGGCTCTTCTTCTGGCCACCATCAGTGAGATATGATGTTGAAGGATAACAAACCATGTGCCTTACTAATGGCTGCTTTTGTACTCGGCTACTGTTTGAGAAGCTGAAGATGCCTTATTGAAGGTTGTTCTTACTATGATGCACACTGGATAACTTGATCAACTCTTTTAAAGCAACATTCCAGCAGATAGTTTTAAGAAGTCCATTTTCCAGAAAAACTGGATGTTTATGTGCCAAAGAAATGACACAGGAGTTTGAACTGATATTGCCATGAGGCAAAGATACAGAATGTCACATTATTTGTTTAGTTTTTGTGCTTGAATCTTTGTATTCAAAATGTCAATGATTTTGCTTGAATGATTTCTGATGGATCTGTATGCAGAACATTAAAGCAGAAGTGTGTAGATGAGTTTGCTGAATGAACACAGAGAGAAGTTCAGCACTTGCCCTTCTTATTATGATTTTATGAAATCTCAAGTTTTAAATAGGTTTTTGTGGTATTTGACAACCATTACATTTGGACTAGACTACATTTTACTATGTACTATGTTTCTTATTCTACTTTACCAAGACAAATCATTTGTTTGTTTAAAGTAAATGGCAGAATAATCCAGATTATAATTCTGATTTGACATATGAGTGCATCAAATCAAAGCATGTAATGTTCAATATTACTGTGATATATCAGAAATGAAAACTGTGTTACTTATAACTCATGCATAATATATATCTTAAGTCACAGGTTCTCAATTTTGATATGTATTTGGGGTCAGAGAAGATTGTAATGAAGTTCTATGCATATAAAATTATCTATGGAATATTTAATAAAAACAATGGAAGCTATCAGATTATTATTACATTTTCATTAGCCTTCATTTATTTTTTAGTTCCTATTAATTGTCTTGTCCAACATGGTATTATGTTAAAGTAGCCTTTTGCACAGGCAGTGTGCAGGGCAGCTATTTAAAATAAAAAAGAAGCATATTATCGTGTTGCATGGTCATGGTTTCTAGGTAGAAACACTACAAAATCCAATATTCATGCTATTTTTTGCAGGGTATGCCCAAAATCTAAACAGCACATGGGTGATACTTCAGTCTATAGCCTACTGCAGCTTTGTGTGCTCTGGCATGGGTCAAAATTCAAACTTTCAGGGACAAAATTCAAACTGATTCAGAACGTAGAATCGAAAATCCACTGGATGAACAAACTGTGATCATGTATAGAAGCCACAAAAAGGTTGAGAGTATCTGCCTTAAGTTTATATGAAAGATAAAGTGGAAATTAAACATTTTTACACTGTGACTGTCTTTTCAATTTTGTATACAAATCATATATAACATCATTCATTTTGTGTATGCACAGATGGTGTAAATGTATGTACAAATTAAAAGGAACCCATTTGCCTAATGGCTTTGGCTGTGATGAATGTCTTGTTTACTGCTCTGCTAATTCCTTAAGCTCTTCTCTGACAGCTATCAGTTAGACATGTTATTTCATTAATATGACTGTATTGGCAGGCTGACTTCACATTATAATTAAGGTTATTAGTCAGATCTTTTATTTCATTACCTTATAAAAATGGTATCCATGTAAGAGAAAAGTCATTTTCTTTCTTGTTTATTTTTATTGTTTCAATGCTCATATATATTTATTGTTTCAATGCTCATTTAAATTTCAACAACTCAAGTGTTGTTTTTTTTCATCCTTTTCTCAGATAGAAAGCAATGCATATGTGTACTTGATGATGGCATACATGAATACAAGCAATACTTATAGCCATAATACTTATAGACCTAAACAGAGTCACATGAGCATACAAATATGTTTTTAGACAAATAGGAAAGCATTACATTAAGATTCTCCATTTACACAGTAAAGCATTTAAATGTCAGTGTTTACTATCCAAGGGACTGTCCCTCATTTTCAATCTATATAATAACTATATTAAAAGATAAAGATCTTGTCGTAAAAAGGCAATATCCATATGTGGAGTACCTGTATTGGACCAAATACTAACTTTCAGTTAAAAAGGTGGCAGAAGTCAGTGCCCTAATGAAATCTCTTAGGTTGGCTTCGTTGCAGTGCAGAATGAAGGCGGAAATAGCCCGAGTAATCTCTGTAGTTTCATGTATTTTAGTGTAGTATAGGGATAAATCTACTTACTTGCCCACAAGAAAATACAGTATGAAAATACAGGACACATTTTCCTGAACTCTGTACTAAGACATTACAATAAAATATGATTCAAATCTTTCTGGACATTTATGACAAGACTGAACAATTAATAGATTCTGCTAACATTCAGGCATCTTGGACAGCCCTCAGATCTCCTGCCTATGAGAGGACATAAATGAAAAGCTGCAAATATCACACAAGCAACGGCATGTGCTTATGATGAAATCAGTGTCAGTCTGTAGCACTGCTTGAAGTTTCTTACAAAGAACAAGGATAATTACTGATTGATATCTAGCCTGTTCCTCTCTACTGGTTTGCAAACTCTCCTGCCTCCCACCGCAGGGCCATGGCACTTTTACGGCGACCGCCAGAATAGGCCTCAGGAAACTATGGAAGCAAATGGTTAAAGTATATTTAGAGTAAGCTTGAGAAGCTAAATTTCCAGTATGCTTATTTTATATAAGCAAAACAACAACCACTCAATAAACACTATAAGGTCCACCTAACCATCACACCACGTG
Organism: Ictalurus furcatus; assembly: GCF_023375685.1. NCBI lineage: Eukaryota > Metazoa > Chordata > Actinopteri > Siluriformes > Ictaluridae > Ictalurus > Ictalurus furcatus. Next base: position 18,197,712 of record NC_071255.1, on the reverse strand, counting down.
CTTTCTGATCATCCCGTTCCAGATTTAGTCTCCCTTTATTGTTATAATAACCTCCACTCTTCCGGGAAGGCTTTCCGCTAGATTTTAGAGTGTGGCTGTGTGGATTTTCCCACAACAATAAGAGCATTAATGAGGTCAGGCACTGATGTTGGGTGAGGAGGTTTGAGGTGCAGTTGGTGTTCCAGTTCATCCCAAAGGTGTTTAGTGGAGGTCAGGGCTATGTGTAGGCCACTCGAGTTCTTCCACATCGATCTTCATGGCCCTCATTTTGTGCACATAGGCATTGTGATGCTGGACCATTTTTGGGCTCCTTAGGTCGAGTGAAGGGAACTTGTAATGCTACAGCAAACAAAGATATTCTATACAAGTGTGTTCTTCAAACTGTGGCAACAGTTGATGAAGGCCCATATATGGGTGTGATGGTCAGGTATCCACAAACTTTTGACCATATAGTGTATAAACTATGCAGTAATAAAATTCAGATGAAATAGGAACTCACTCTGTGATCACAGGATAAGGTTGACCGATCCATCTTACACGTCTTCATAGGGGATGAAGGGGATGATTTACATTTGATTGGGATATCATCTGAAAATCAGTAAACAATCAATGACTTTATAAGGTGCATTTTTCTACATGTAAAAAGGGCATAATGCATATTTGCCAACAAGGTCAAGAGTCTTTAAGGATTTCTCAATTAAATTAGAGTTCATATAAATCAAAGTTCTCAGTATGAATATACACAAACCTTGTTTGTCATATGGGCTATCCAGGAGATTGGGAGAAGCCAGGAAATTATCTTTAGAGTAAATAGTTGCTCTTTCTTTTTTCAGTTCTTCCTCTCGTTGTTTTACCATCTTAATCTCTTCATCAACCAAAGAGAGGGTGCTCCGGGAGCGCAGCTTGAAAAATGGGTTGTTAAGAAAGGTTTTCTCTTCAGGTACCACAGAGACAGAGGTCAGGTTTAACTCTGATGCACTTCGAATAATTAGGTTTGATGTTTCCAGTATAATTACGCTGGGGTTTTCCTCTGACCTCCAATCAGCAGATTTAGATGTCACCAACTTTCCAGCATGATGTGGGCTTTGATGGCAAGATTCAGGTTCGAGGATAATGACGTTGTTCGCTGCCATTTCATGCTTCTGTGATCTTGTTGGGGAGGATGTTATGATGAACGATGGCATCTGGGTGCTGGGGGATAATCTGCAGTCGTCTTCCTGATGCTCAAGCATCTTTCTCTTCTCGTCAACGTCTTGACATAATTTCCCAGGGTTCAAGATGACTGGTTTTCCCTTTCCTGGCACAGAGTCACTTGAGTATGATTTGGACATTCCTCTTTCACGTCTCTGGATTTCCTCTTTCTCCATGGCAGAGCGAATTTCTTTTTCTACTGGGGTCTCTGGGTCATCAAAAGGTGACCTGAAACTAGAGTCATCTACTCCTGAATCTTCTGAGCAGGGGCTAAACTGGGTATGTTGGTAGTCTCTGCCAAGTGCCAAATTCTCTAATTCAGCATCCTTCTTCTGCCTGTCAATGTTGCGCACTGGTGTGTACATAAAGTTGTGATTGCCCTGGCAGGTCCCAGCCCTGATAACTGGCTGGTGTGTGAGGTTCTTTGTTTGCTCCTCCATCTGCAGCCACTGTTTGCGGGCAACTCTGAAATCCACATGCTCTGTACTGACATTTTCACTCTTCATCTCTTGAATCACACAGTAATCTTTTGGCATTTTCTTGTCTGAGTCTGACTTGACACAAGTAGGTGAAAAGTCTTTATGGTTTGCAGAACCCTTTCCAAGCTCCTCTTCATCCTCAGATATTTTGGACAAGCCATGGAATAGCGTTGAGAGATTATAAGAGATCTCTTGTGTAGGCTGCACATAAGTTGGAGTACTTGCAGGTTGCTCCAGCACAGAATCCTCCACAGGCACATCCTGTTCAGGCTCTTTCTGTGCATCTGATTGGTTTTCACCAGTTTTCACTTCAGGCTTTTGAATGAAGAGTTCTTGTGCACTTAGCTGAAGGCTGTCAAGATAGGAGTCATCATCCTCCTTATTAATGGAGGAAGAAAATATCGTTCTCCATTTCTCATCAGTCTCACTGTCAGATGATGCTGCAGCAATTTCTACCAATAGACATTCCTCCAGGTCTTCAGGATTTTGACCAGACTCATTTGAGATGTCTGACATAACTTCCTCTCGGATGAATGATTCCAACATGGATTCATCTACCTCACAGCCTAAGCCATCTAACATATCCTCATGGAATTCTGCTTTTAATGGGTCTAGTATATCTACATCTTCAGCATCCTCTATTACAGGCACAATATTTTTCAACACTTCCTCTTTCAAGGAATCCTGCCTTTTTTGCATGGCCTCATTCTCATACATACTCTCAGCACTAGATGGTGTATCAGACACAGACGAGGTAATAGATTCATTGCGATTAAGCTCACCATTTGTGTCATCCAATACTAAAGCTTCTTTAGCGGCAGGCACATCTTCAAATTCATCACCATTTGTCACTGTGGGAGGCAAGTCTGCTAAAATGGCATCAGCTACTTTGGCACTCAGGGATTCAAATAGAACATCATCATTGCAAATCTGTTCATCTTCAGCAGTTGTGTCCTTGTTCTCAATTAATTCGATCTCCTGGACTTCCATCTCATAGTCTGGTATGTTTCCTGTGTTGGATTGCTCACTTGTCTCCATGGTGACTGTCTTGAAGAGGGTCTTAAGTTCTGTTTGTGTCTGATTCTCAATGGGGAAGAAACCTTCATTCACGTCTGTGCCACCAGATTCTGGATTCCCACTTGCAGCTCCCTATAAGGAAAAAGGAAAAGAAAAAAATATATATAAATTTTTAAATACCAATACCCATAAACGGATAAACACATAGTAAATCCCAGATCAGGAAAACTTCAACTATAGTAGCAAGGCATTATAGTGATATTTGATCATTAGTCTTAGTGGTTACTCAGGTTTTAACAGGCAGACAGGTAGACGATGAGTATTAAGCACACAGAATTATTTTAGCACAGTGTTTGGAAAGTGTTTTGTTGTGTTACAGACAACACATATTTGTGTTATATGACTGAACCTTGTTCTAAGGTACCTATGTACTTACTGACATGAACATGATTCATTAACATGAGCAATTGCATTTGATTTATGTCAGTAACATTTCATGGGACAAAATGTGTTAGATGCAAGCATGCTTTTTGCTTATTTATGCTCGTATGCTTATAGCATATCCCTCTATGGCATGGTGTTGCCCTCAGTCAACAAACCACCTTTTTGGCAATTACACCACCTCTTTAATTTATTTTTCTTTTTTGTCAAAATGATAACATCAGATGACAAGTCTCTGAAGTGGGTTTGGCCTTCTGTCTGGGGGTGGAGTAGTCCTTTCAGGAACCATAGCCGCATGGGACACAGTGCCAGCATATGGTAAGATAAATATCACTTTTTAACATGTATAAATGTAAATAGGTTTATAGAAAAAATGTTTGCATGTGCATAAATATGTAAAAAGTATACTTGATTATTTAAAGATATATTTTGTTTTCATTTACAGTACCCTCCAATAATGTTGGCACCCTTCGTAAATATGAGCAAAGACGGCTGTGGAAAAAGTGTCTTTATTGTTCAACCTTTTGTTTAAAAAACAACACAAAAATACTCTGCTCTTGTGGATATCAAGCAATTGCAAATAAAACACAGGTTTATCAAAACAATATCTTTGTTAAATATAGGTGTGCAACAATTATTGGCACACCTATGAACTCTTATGAGAAAAATATATTTGATATTTTACATTTTTAGTACACCTGGGTGACTAGGAACAGGAAATTGTTCAACCTTGACTTCCTGTTTCAGAGGGGTATAAATATGAGGTAACACATGGGCCAAATCGTCTTAATCATTCATAACAATGGGTAAGACCAAGGAATGTAGCTGTGATGTGCGGCAAAAGGTTGTTGAGCTTCACAAAATGGGAAGTGGCTATAAGAAAATTGCACAAGTGTTGAAAATGCCCATTTCCACCATCAGGGCAATAATTAAGTTACAGTCAACTGGAAATGTTATGAATCAACCTGGAAGAGGATGGTTCGAGTAGCCAAAAAATCACCAAGGATCACAGCTGGAGAATTGCAGAAGTTAGTTGCGTTTTGGGGTCAGCAAGTCTCAAAAACTACAATCCGAAGTCACCTAAATCACCACAAGCTGTTTGGAAGGGTTTCAAGAAAAAAAACTCTACTCTCATCCAAAAACAAACTCGAGCGCGTTCAGTTTGCCAGACACTACTGGAACTTCAAATGGCATCGGGTTCTATGGTCAGATGAAACCAAAATAGAGCTTTTTGGCAATAAACACCAGAGGGGATTATGACGCGCACAGAGAGGTAGCCATATGGAAAAGATCCTCATGCCCATGGTTAAATATGGTGGTGGCTCTGGACATTTTGTTAGGATACATGGCATCATGGACTCTATCAAATATCAACAGATATTAAATGAAAACCTGACTGCCTCTGTCAGAAAGATTAAAATAAGTCGTGGTTGGATCTTCCAGCAGGACAATGATCCAAAATATACATCAAAATCAACACAAAAATGGTTTACTGACCACAAAATCAAGGTCCTGCCATGGCCTCCCAATCCCCTGACTAGAAACCCATCGAAAACCTGTGGGGTGAACTGAAGAGGAGAGTCCACTAGTGTGGACCTTGAAATTTGAAGGATCTGGAGAGATTCTGTATTGAGGAATGGTCTCAGATCCCTTGCCATGTATTCGCCAACCTCATCAGGCATTATAGGAGAAGACTCAGAGCTGTTATCTTGGCATTAGTTTGATATCCATGAAAGCAGAGTATTTTTGTGAATTTATTGGACAAAAGATCAAAAGGTTAAACAATAAAGACAATTTTTCACAGCCTTCTTTTGCTCATATTTACCAAGGGTGTCAATATTATTGGAGGGCACTGTATATACTAAATCTGTATTTTTCCATTTGTTGCCTCAGAGCAACATTGTGCAGTTATACTACATTTGTTAGGGCAATATCATGCTAAAGCATGGACATGTGTTAGGATGCATAATTATGACCATAATCAATGGTTTTGTTTACTATCTAGTAATACTCACAGGAAATGGACACAGTAACATTTTATAGGAAGAAGGACCATGATTGGGCAGTTAGACTCATTCTTTAAGACAGTGAGGACAGTGAACTTGACGAGAGTGACAGTGAGGAAGAGTGGACATCAGAATCAGGTTTGAGAGGCAGTTAGGTCAGGGGTCAGTCAGTAGAGTAATGTGTCATCATATGTGATGTTTGCAGGTGTGTGGGTGGATGAAGATTGGTATATAACATTCTAATTTGATGCTTCCTGCAGATGGCCTGTCTGTTGATAATGAGCCTGAAGATGTTGTTGACATACCAGAAGATGATGTTCCATGCTTACCCCAGTGGAGAACACGGTCCCACAATGCCAACTTCACTGTTTACCCAGAACGGTAAGGCAGGCTTCAAAGACCTGAGTTATCAGATGTGGGAGCAAGTGGCAATGTTGTCCTCCGCCTGGCCCAGCCTATACTGAAGCATGAGAACTATAAGCTCTTCTTCGACAATTGGGAGAATCACGAGAGTCCCACTTGTGCTCACACTGGCTCAGCAGGGAACTCACTGCACTGGTACTGTTCGTGATAACAGACTACCAGGTGTCAACTTGATGTGTGATTCTGAGCTTAAGAGAACAGGTTGTGTATCTTTTGAACAGAAGATGGCCATGGTTAGAGAAATGTAGAAAAAACACCTTGCATGTTTTGAAGTGGCATGATAACCAGTCAATTACTCTTCTGAGTGATTACATTGGAGCACACCCAGTCATCGAGGTTGACAGGTGATATGGCAAACAAAAGATGATCACCAAAGTCTCCTGCCCTGCTGTGGTGAAAGAATATAACAAGAATATGGGTGGGATGGATCTACTTGACTCGCTGATTGCACTATACCAGAGCAAATTCAGATCAAACACCGGCTGGGGTTCCACTTCCTGGATATGACCATTGTGACTACTTTGCTGTAGAATAGATTGTGACAGCACTGGTATGAGAAAGGAGGAACAAATGAGGCTGTATACTTTCAAAGCATACATCACTGAAGGCCTTTGCAAAAGTGGAAAGAGTCTGGAGCACGAGAAGTTGTCCCAGTTCCACAACTGCTGCTGAGTATGAGGAGGAGAAGAGAAAAAGACCTGCTGCACCTATTCCAGTCCCTGATGTGTTCCTGGATGCCACAGGCTACTGGATGATTATGGCTGATTATGTGCCAGAAATGTGGATTTGTGGATGGATCTTTTTATAATGCATATATTGCTTGTTTTCTCCTTATTATACTTATTATATGTACTATAGAAAACCTTGGCATTTTAGTACCCTTGAAGCACATTGTTGCCTTGAGACAACAAACCAATATCAAAATATATGATTGATATATTATCAGCGATGCCTAATCTCCCAAAAAGTGGGGTGAAATATTTCTTCCCTAAAAATACAAATTCATGCCATAGAGGGATATTTATGGATACCTTACCTGCTTGGTGTCATGATCAAACGTCATGTCATGACAGAATGGTCATGTCTTGAAACCACAGATCATTTTTTCCCCTGATTAAAACACAAATAACCCTTTCAAGAAAATACATTTAATTCAAACATTCACCTCTTTCCCTGTTAAAGGTGTGCGAGCAGTTGTTCACGTGAAATCATTCACTACAGCTGTAAACAACATGCCACTTTGTCTAAAGCCCTTCAAATAATGGATTTCAGACAATATAGAACAGGAAAGTAAAAAAAAAATTGTTTACTATTGCAGTGAATCATTTCACACACTGAGTGGCTGTGAGCAAGGAAAAGCAGAAGCCTGATGGAATTAAATGCTTCCATTATGTAAGACCGCAGAATGGGTTCTTCGCCCACATGTGATGAACCAGGGTCCTTACATCCTATTAGCCTTGGCCTCCATTAAGCTGAAGAGAAGAAGTGAATGAAGCAGAGCAGAACCCCATGAGCAAATGTCCCTATGTTGTTCTAACATAGAGAGATTTATGCAGAGCTCAGCTAAGCTGGATTAGCCACTGCAGATCTTAATACATTTCCTGTATTTATTATTATTTTTTCCATATAAACATTGAGAGGGCTTGAATCACAAACTAAAAACTGCATGTCAAGTGATTATTTAGCACAATCGCCTCTACTGATTGGGTGTTTGATAATGACAATGTAGTTTGAATACTGGCAGACAAAGTTAACAGTGAGCTCACCAATGCCCCTGCCAAGTTTGAATGCAATGTGCAGACTAACTCTAAAACTCTTTCACACAATAACAACTGGATACAAAGCACAGATTTACTACAGAATACACTCAAATTCCATTGGCTCTTGGGGAACATGTTTCACTAACAATTCAGTGTTGCACCATCACAAGCCAAAAAAAAAAAGAAAAAAAGTGGTTTACCCAATAGTTAAACTTGGTCATGTTGTGCCTCAGACAAGGTCTAATAATCTATAATCGTTGCTCTTATCTATAATCTTTGCTCCCAGATATTACCTTTCCACAACAATGTATCTCTCAAGAATACTTCTCATAAGCTCAAGCATTCAGATATAATTTTTTTTAAAAAAAAGGCCTACAAAAAGCATAAAGCGCAATGAAAACAACAGACAGGGAAAAGTGTTGAGTACCATGGCAACAGCCCAGAAGGTATAACAGCTCAGCTGGTGAGTAAACGTCCACGCTAACAGCCTCCCAGTCTCAGCACTTGTGTCATAATAATCTGTATGCAATTAATAATTCAGTGACATTAGGACTGAAGAAAGACACAGAGAAACCGAAGTATCACCGAAGCCAAACACCTACCATGATCTCTAGCCAGAACTGCCAGCAGGCACTCATATCTATCCTGTTGCTAAGTAAACCATTCTCCCTTCAGAATCTACATGCGCTCTGATTTTCATTTCAGGATAAATACATGAACCTTTGAGCTAGTGTTGGGCAAGTGAATAGCTCAGGATAACATGGAGTTATTGGCTGATCTGCCAGTATATGTATGCTTTCGTCTGTGATGCCTGTTGCTCAAGGCAATTCTTTCACTCCAAACTTTCCATAATGAGCCATGTGGTCAATAATTGATTGAGCAGCATGTTTGGATTTGTAAGCTCTTTTAATCTGGTCCTCGTGTGTACACTTCTGGCCAGTGGTGAGATAAAGGTTACATTTTACGGATTGTCTTTTCTGTCAGTCCATCTTCCAATATAGAGATTCATGGTTCAAACAATCACACAGAACCTTCAGACTTTGCCTGCTTCACTGAGAGTTCTGAAGGTGTGTTAATTAGCTTTTTCATTTCAAGGACATTTTGCTCTCTGAAGCACAATAACTTGTGAATCATAAGCAGAGCTGAAATGAAAGAGACTCTGCAGTGCGTGGGCTGGCCATTCAGACCTCCAGCCAGCCACTTTTCTGAAAAGCTCACAGCCTTAAGAGACAGCTTGATTAGGTTCCATCTGTCATCGCACAGCAGGAGGACATGTTTCACAAGTTTCACAAGAGAACAGTCAAAAAAGAATAGGCATGTAAATGTGCTCAAACTTGAAACCTATGAGGTTTTTCTATTATTATATGTTACAATATGCAGCATTTTATGTTACTGATCAATGAAAATAATAAAATGTTTTTCAGTCTAGCTGTGATTTATGATTTCAGCTTCATCTGTTAAGATGGCCGACATCTAGTGCTGTGAGTGTAAAATATTTCTCATTCCTGTGGAGGCTCGAAAGCCGAGACTCCTGCACTTTGCCTTTTTTTAAATGAGAGAGCATAGAGCAGCAGAAACTCCTCATCAGCAATCAGTTCCAATGACTTCCCATCCACTTTGACTTCTCTGATTTCTCTCCCGCACATATGCTGCACAGATATGCTGATGGCTGGGATTTGCACATTAGCTTCTACCACAGCATTTCAAATACACACTTTGACATTTTCAAATATGTATATTTAAGACATCCACCATTCACCTTTACAAAGTTTTCAATAAAATAGTTTTTTTCCCAACACAATATGCACCTGTGCAACTGCCACTCTAATGGTAATTATGCTGATGGGTGCAGAAAATCTGTGCTGGTATCCAAATACAGCTATACAAAATTGAGCTTTTCCAAAACTATGAAGCAGATGTATGAAATTACCAAATGAAAAATATTTACTTCTTTTGTGTGTTGAGAATGTAACATTTAAAATAAACAATATTAGTTGTTTAAATGTTCCAATGTTTAAAAATGTTTTAAAAATTAATTTCTCCCAAAGACCTATAGGTAAAATTACAACAAATCTGCTTATCATGCCTGATAACAGTGCAGCAAAAAAAAAAAAAAAAAAGGGGGGGGGTTGGCGGTTGGCGAGAGTCACATTCACAGAAATATAAGCAACGTTTCAGAGACACGCATACAATGCATATGTAATTATGCAATTAGATAAACTTGCCCCTATTAACAATACTGTCAGTTTAAGTCAGTATCTCTTTATTACTTGGTGGTTTGATAGCCCATAATAACCCTGTAGTCTCTCCCCACAGGGTTGCCTAGAAATAGCACTGCAAAGCTCAAAAGCTCATCACCTTACCTATACAACACACAGGTCACTTGATTAGCTAGCTCTTGTAGTAATGTGAAGCGAATGAGTGTGAAGTTGGCTGTGAGTGTGGCCATAGCTGTCCTACCTTGCTCTGTGGCAGCAGCAGAGTGGAGAGTGCTGAGCTGATACGCTTCCCTGTAGCCACAGAGACGCGGCTCGCACTGAATGTGTGAGAAGCAGCCAATAGCTGAGCAGTTTGTCTATGCTGCTTCGTTACATGCTCACACACTCACCCAAATACACGCACACTAACACTCTCACAGGAGGTCTCAGAAACTGTCAGCAAGACTGCAGATATTTAGCTCCAGCTGTCATTCACAAGCAATAATCTGATCTGTGAGATTCAGATTTCTTCCTGTTTGTAACACACACATTCAGCAACACAGAGGCTGTTAGTTAGAAACAGGAAATGTCTTGATTAAACCATCTTAGCATTTCTTACTCGATACAGTTGAAATCTGGAGTTTTTGCATTTTATTCACAAAGTACTGGCGTTGCTACAGTTTTCCATTCCAGTCAAATAGAAGCCATAGGAGTCTTATTCTTATTCTTATACTTGACCCTTGTTTAGTCAAGTGATTATGGTCTTGGAATGGAAACCCGTAGCCACAGACACGCAGGCACAACTGACTCTTAGTGGATAGGATTGAGAACTGATTGTTAATTATGCACTTAACCTTTTCCTAATACAGTTATTAGTATTCCAGGCGCTCCAAACATATAAGGATTATAACGATAGAAACCTATGATGCTCTGTTAGAATAAATCCAAAGTAGTGCTAATCAGCCATATACATTACGAATGACTGCTAAAATAATAACATTCCTTTGGCGAAATGAGCCAGGCAGTGCATTTTCACACGTAGTAGCTTTCAGACTGGGATGCACAAATAGTCTGCCTAAAATAATATTAGCCAAACAAAAGTCAAACTGATGAAATCAAAATGATGAAATACGTTTCCGCTTCATACATCATCACACACAGTCTAAAAATATTTTAGGCTATTCAAAGCATTCTCGTTCACTTCTCAAGACTTTCTTTATTTGCTGTAAAATGTACTATAATTACTGTAAAAAAATAAAATAAAAAATTTAAAAGTTCATCAAGGAGTTACAGACAATACAACAACAAAACCAGAAACACAGCAGACAACTCAGAAACATGACAACAAAACCAAAAAACATTTACTGTAGGGTTTTGTTGGTGCGTTTGAGGTTCGTTAATGTGTTTTGCATATTCTGTATAAGACCAGTGTGGACATTGGAGAATGATCTTGACATAAATAAATAAATAGATTCACATTTACTCTATGGAAGATTCTTTCCTATTTAGACTATCCAGAGTATCTATAATGACATAATTTGGCATCCGTCACTAACAAATCCCTATAGAAACAGCACTTTATGTAGGGTCTAATATTCAGCCTTAATCCCAGAGCTCATAAATAGCAAACATTGTCCTGATAGTGTTGATATACTGTGGATAAGATAGCTTAATTCTACCATAAATATGTTCATTACAATACCATTTTTATTTCATTCAAACACAAACGTAGTACTTTTACAAAGACAACTGATAACTGTAATTCCTCAGCAATATTATAGTTGCTTATGTTCGTACGAGTGCAAAAAAAAAAAAGAATTGTTTTTTTTCACTTGCATAAGGCACTTAACAAAAATGCTGCAGAGCATTTCAAATACTCCTAAAATTATATTGTTCATATACGCTCTATATAATGACAACAAAGAAATGATTTTAGCATCATAAAAAACATTTTCCCATCTACTCTCATATTTCTGAATAATTTTAATATTAGTTTTCTTTTCATATACATTTCACTAATTCTCTGTTCTATTGTAGAGGACACCCCATTCTTATGTCCGTCATTTCTTATTATGTCTTCATCGTATATAGAAGGCTGGGATCATTCTGTGCGGGAACTGCGCATTTTCTTAGCTGAGATTGTTTCATTGTCAAGACTGTGGAAAAAAAAGGGAGAGCAATGAGTACATCCTATAGTATTTTATACTATAAGTCTTTCTACTGTTAGAAAAGAGACAGGGTAAAAACTACAGTATATATCAATATAGAATCTGGTACATTTCTGTAATCTTCTTGATTATATAATGCGTAGTTTTGTAGTTTATGTAACTGACTCTCAAGCAGCTGTTATGAAATGTCTCTTGAACAGCCACTGTGCCTTGAAAGTGACCAAGCAAAAGCTTTTCAAGTAAGAATGATGGACAGCAAAGGACATGGAAATACTGTGAAATACTGTGCATTATCTCTTTTGCACTGGACACAGACAGACGTTCAATCCCACTTTGGCCCTGTGGATGTCCTTGAGAGGGAAAATTAACAAAAGATGCATTGCATGACTCAAGAAAATAGTTGAGTGCTTGGACTGAGAAATACTAGTGGACAGACAAATGTTAAAAACCATTATGACAAAAAATTGGCCGTGAAATGGAATTGAATCAGTAAATTTCCATGTCCTTCCATTTAAAAAAATTGTTAGTTATAGCAGGGTAAATAATGTGTGAAGCATTTTTCAAAATTGGAATTTATTAGGAAAAACAACTAAGACATTCATTGTTATATTACTGTAAAAAAAAAACCCCCCAAAAAAAACAGGAAAATAAATAAATCCATAATTATTTCATAGAATTTGCAAACACACAGAGGTCTTGTTTATACACAGAAAGCGTTCTTCCTTTGTGGATAAAATATTTGCTTTATTTTGATATACTCTAGCATTTTTACACATTCACAGGACAATTACATACTAATTGTGTCCACTGAGAGGAGCTAAAATCTTCTCTTTCAGGAGCCATTACATATTTGAACATAACAGTTAGAATAGCACACCTACTGAAACATGCAATGCTCTGTGTAAACCATGTTCATAATTCAAACATATATTAACAAAATAGATTTCTCAGCTTACCAAAGGGTTAAAAACAGTCAGTCTGCCTAAAGATGTTGAAAACCTTGCCGGCTAAATGATATTTCCTCACATAATGAATGGCATGCTTTGATCAAGCTCTTGGATATTTATATGTTGGAGCAAAATGGATATAAACCTAATTAATCAGGTACCAACTTTCAAAATGTCCATGATGCGTGTATCTGGTTGAGATACATGAAAAAGAGAAATGTTTCAGTTCTGGAAACTGTAATTTTCAGAACTATATATAGAAGAAAATGTAGAAATTTCACAGTGCAAAGGATTCTCCTAGGCCACTTCAAAACTATGGCATGCATTGTTAGTTCAGCAGGCATGTACAAATATATAATACTGCTCCTAATTGCACACATACAATTACAGAAGGGTTAGATGTGATGCATCAACATGCCATTAGATGCCACATTGCCATTTGATTATACCTGAGGTATCTGTGTTTTGTGTCCTGTATTTCATTAGGTGTCCTCCAGAGTTGTGACTTTTGAAAAAACCGTGCCTGACTTCTGAACGATGAAGCTTATCATTCTTGGGCTGGAAGACCTTGCTGTAGTGGCCTTGTGGATGGTATGAGAGAGGTGGTTCCTCATCATCCTCTTCTTCATCATTGCCTATTACCACCAGTTCAGCTTGAATTGCATCATTTGCCTCATCCGACTCTGCATTCTGATAACCCATAAATATCATAGTGACAGGCTGACCGCAGTCCATCTCAGATGGGAAAGAGTTCTCTACATGGAAGCAAGCATCTTCTCTTGGAGAAAAAGTCCCAAATCCCAATGGTGAATCAGACACTGGAAGGAGCCTTTTCTGTTCCTTAAGCTCTTGCATGAGCTCTGCTTTATTTGTGTGCACACCATCAAAGCTTTTGGTAATATATGCTTTTTGTCTATTTACAGTATTCTTGTTCATGTAAAAATTGATATGATCTGGAGTATGAGAAAGCATGTCTTTGGCATCTTCTTGATGTTGAGAGGTTTGATTGTCAGGCTGTAATGGTATGGGAGTCTTGCTCTGAATGTGGAACCCATTGGGACCTGGACTAACCATCCCTTGCTCCAGTTTTTGAGGAATAGAAGACCTGCTGTAAGGGATGGAGAAAACAGGCTCATGATACTCCAAATCAGTTGGGACCTTCTTTGCTGCGGCTTTTCTTAGAAGCTCCTCCACTTCCAGAGGGCTCAACTCATCAAGTGCATCCTCAGACTCCTTTCCAGCTGATTGTACAGCGTAGACTGACTTCCTGCCATCATCGTAAACTTTGATACCTTTCTGCTGGAATTTCTGTGGGGTGACTGTGGCAGAGGAGAGAACCTGACTTTTGCCTGTGTGCAGGTCTTTTTCCACACTGATCTCCATAGCATACATGGCTGGAGGAAAAAGGCTAAGTTAGGTTTTACTAGGCAAATAGCTAGGCAAATACTAGTTAATAACTTTTTCAAACTAGTAACCTGCAGGTTTTTTGTGCCTTGTGAACTACGCTATATAAATACATTTGCCTTTCTTTTCCTAAAAACCTTCCAGCTGTGGATCCAATTAATGTTTGGGATCTTTAAGTCTATTGTTTAGTTTGCTTAAGTCTATTTAGTCAGGGACTTTTGTTAAATAGCTTTTCTTTTAGTTAATGGTGCAGATTCGGATTTTAGAAAACTAGGATATTTTGATGTTGTCAACTTGTCTGACACATGATCACTCATGTTTGTTGACAGTGGAGTGGTGTAATGCTCACACCATAGAGTGCCCTCATGTTTTTAATTATGTCATAGCTAGACCTGCTAGAGTACTTGCTCAAACTCTAATCACACTCTACATCTTTTAAGGCTGTACCTGATATCTGTTCTTTCTATCTGCCAAGCTACATGTGTTCTATTGCCTCCTGATGTGATGCCGGTGCCTGATTTTGAACATTTTCCTGCTGTGGCCCCTCTCTCCCACCTAACGTGCATGATTCATTCTGATGCTCTTCTTATGCTTGGTTCATCCTGTTTCTGGAGGTTTCAGTACTTGTGATTCACCTCCTGCCTCCAGAAAGTGCATGAATATCTGAAAGATGTGCACTTTCCCCAAAAAAACACTTGATACCCAATACTCACCTTTCTGATTCAATGGGTTTCACCTGGATACTGCAGTCTTGAAACTTCTAATTAAAATAAAGACTATCCTGTGCTCATCTCAGGACTCCTATTAACAATATGATCACACCCAATATCCCATATCCTTTCAACACATTTAAAACTGTTTAACTTTTTGTTATATGACTATATGGAAATGAACCAAATCATATTATATGACACGTTCCTTTATAAGTCCAGTTTCTCTCAAGGTTTCTACCACATGCTGTCTCAGGGAGGTTTTCCTTGCCACCACTGTCTCTCATTAGAGATCTAACTGCCATATGAAAAGATTCATATTAAAAGACAGTCATAGTGGCATTGTGATGGCAGGTTTCAGCCAACCCACACCTTTCATTTAGCCAACACATATCAAAGAAATAGAAACAAATACAGCACTGGTGAAGCATTTTGCATTCTGGAACATTGAGAATATTTTGATGAAATATACTGAATATATACTGTATATACTGAAATATTTTATTCATTAACTAAAACTGTTCTAACAAAAACATACTGTAATGTTTCTACAACTAATGTACACACTACTTTACTCTACACAGTGACTATAACTGAATACAAGTGCCAATAACTGAATGACTAATATGATTTTGTATTCTTAACAAAAGTCTAATCAAATTAAAACTATATTTAAATTTAAATTACTCAGTGAATGTAGAAATGTTTGCCCTTTTTTTTTATATTGGAAATGCTAGAACTAATTGACAAAGGTCTAGACCTGGATCACGCTAATTAGATACTTTTAGCACAGTGTGTATATTTGTCTTCCAATTGCTGCTAGCACCCTCTGTAAGTCATTTATCTATATGCTTAACGGCTTTACCCTCCATGTGTACTGGCTTTTAATGAAGTGGTAATTTAGCACTAAATGTCCCAATAGAATTTAAGAGCAGAGAATTAACAAGTCTGTAAATACAAAGATTGAGGTCTTTGGTGGAACAGTTGGTTTCCTTATTTAATTGCCCATTATTAATAGAATTAACTGTAATAAATAATACTAGTTGTCTACAACTTGATTTGTTGTGCATTTAGTTCTTTTTCATTGTTTTCTATATGCTATTTTGTGTTCTGATATAGACTCAATGGCCATCATTTTTATTCCAATAAGGCAGAGAAGTTAAAGCATACCCCTTTTCTCTGATTCACTACCAGAATCCTTTACTGGAGTGTCGATTCTTCTCATAAGAGTTGGGGTATATGACTTAGGAATATCAGGTATTGCAGAGTGGATATATTGAATCATCTCTGTAAAAACAATGAATAACATATTACTATAAGAAATCTGATGTTTTTGTATTAATCAGATGTTACTGTAAAGTAGCAATATGTTTTAAGTTCTAACAACCAGAACTAATAAGGATTTTTACCTCTTTGCACATCGCCATTTACTTCCTGTGTAGAAATATAGTTGGTGGATATAAAAACACAACATGATGTGAAGATATCAAACAAAACAACATGATTAATCCACCCTTCGCCATACTGTCTTCAGTGCATCCTGACAGCCAAGAGATTGTGAATAATAGTTTTGTAACAGTTGGTACAAAACTAGAACACTCCTTACACTATTGACCCATCAGATGTTGGCAAAAAGTCACCCAGAATGCTGCAGTAAGTCTTCAGAGCCATCAAACATGGGAAAAACGACTAAACCAAGCAATACCTTTATAATGTCCTCAGCTGTCCTCTCCACCTCCTTCAGCCGCTTTAAAATGAGCTCTTCATTTGTGGAGATATTCATCTCCTCTGTTTCAAGATCCTCAATCTCATTCTCTATTCTGCAGAACAGATGAAAAAAGAATAGAATAAGGTGACAGTTCAGTACAGAAATTATATCCTGCAGTAACATCTAAATACAATTTATATTCATAGTCTTCAAAATTTTACACTGAGGAACATTATTCTAAAATTGTTCCACAAATTGTAAATGCAGTTTTTTGGAGATTGGTGAACCACTGCACAGCTTTACTTCTGAGAGACTCTACCTCTCTAAGATACTCTTTTTATACCCAATCATGTTACCGACCTATTACCAGTTAATCTCCAGCTATTTCTTTTTAGTAACACTTATTTTTCCAGCCTTTTGTTGCCCTGTCCCAACTTTTTTGAGACGTGTTGCTGCCATCAGATTCAAAATTATCTTATTTTTTCTTATTTTTTCCTCAGTTTAAACATTTGATATGTTTTCTATGTTCTACTGTGAATAACATATGGATCTATGAGATTTGCAAATCATTGCATTCTGTTTTGATTAAAAATTTTTACACAGCATCCCAACTTTTTTGGAATTGGGATTGTAATAATAATAATCACAAAGCTAAACTTACATTATAAATACTTTTCATTATATATAATTTTATGACATAAATGAACAATTTTTCCTCAAGCATACCATACACATTGTTATTAGTACTAATCTTTCTTTCAGTGTGTTTTCAGTGTTAGTGTTAGTTTTTATCTGTTATCTATTCACTCATCACATCAGCATTACTTCCTCTGAGACAACTAATTACTGCATTGGAAAGATTTTTATATTATAACCCAAATTGCAAAAAAGTTGGGACAGTATGGAAAATGCAAAAAAAAACAAACAAAAAGAATCATTTGAAAATTCAATTCACCCTGTTCTATATTGAACATACACATTATTAACACAATATTTGATGTTTTACTTTGTGAATTTAATTTCTTTTTGAAAATATGTACTCATTTCAAATCTGATGACTGCAACACATTCCAAAAAAGTTGGGGTAGTCGACTGTTCACCACTGTGTAACATCACCTTTTCTTTTAATAACACTTATTAAGCTTTTGGGTGCTGAGTGAAGACACCAGTTGGTTAAGTTAAACAAGCGGAATTTTCCCCATTCATCCATTATGTATTTCTTCAGATGCGCAACTGTACAGGGCCTTCGTTGCCTTATTTTGCACTTCATAATGTGCCACACATTCTCAATCTGAGACAGGTCAGGACTGCAGGCAGGCCATGCTAGCACCCACACTGTCTGTTTACACAACCATGCGCTTGTAATCCGGGCAGAATGTGGTGTGGCGTTGTCCTGCTCTGGATAGCAGCATATGTTGCTCCAAAATGTGTACATATCTTTCTGCATTAATGATGCCCTCACAGATGTGCAAGTTACCCATGCCATGGGCACTGACACACCCCCATACCATGACAGACGCTGGATTTTGGACCTGATGCTGATAACAGCTTTGATGGTCCTTCACCTCTTTGGCCTGGAGAACACAACGGCTGTTTTGTCCAAAAACTATATGAAATGTTGACTCATTGGACCACAAAACATGATTCTGCTGTGCTACTGTCCATCTCAGATGAGAGCGAGCCCAGAGAAGTTGGCGGTGCTTCTGGACAGTGTTGATGTATGGCTTCTGCTTTGCATAGTAAAGGCTTAACTTGCATCTGTGGATGCAGCGGCAATTGGTGTTTTTGACAAAGATTTACCAAAGTATTCCCGAGCCCATGTCAGGATATCTATTACAGTTTCCAGCCTTGCCATTTACGCACCGAGATTTGACCGGGTTCTTTGAATCTTTTAATTATATTGTGCACTGTAGAAGGTGAAATACTACTGATTTGTCTTTGGGGAATGTTGTTCTCAAAGTGTTGGATTATTCGCTGACGCATCTGTTGGCAGATCGGCGAGCCTCGACGCATCCGTACTCATGGAGGACTAGGCCTTTTTTGGAAACTCCTTATATACTATAATTAGAAGATTGCCTCACCTGTTTCAATTCACCTTCTTATTTCAACTTGTCACATCGCTATTAGTCCTAAATTGCCCGTGTCCCAACTTTTTTGGAATGTGTTGCATGCATCAATTTCAAAATAAATGTTTATCGTCAAAAAGCTATGCAGTTGATTAGGTAAAACATCAAATACCTTGTCTTTATATGTTTTTTGTTTAAATATGTCACGAATATCCCCTCGTTCTGAGCGCCGGAGCGAGCAGCGCACTCAGCAGGCCATAGCAGCGGGTTCCGGGTTGTTGACTTTGGCTTTGTTTACCTTCGACACGTGTGTTTTGTTTTTGTTTCTGTCCTGTCTCCGCACCTCTGCATGTCTCCACATGTTAATGGTTCTTTCCTAATGTCTCAGCTGTTCTGTGTTATTCATTGATTTATTTTTAAAAATTAATTTATTTTATTGGTTTATTTATTTAATTATTATTTTATATTATTGCGTGTCTGATGTTCTCAAGTGATCCTTTGAGAATTCGTCATTTGATAATAAACCATGAACCTGTTAGTTTTGTCATGCAACGCTACCATTCTTCTCAACTCCAGAGAATGGTTTGGAATAGCGTCATCATTTCACAGAGTGAGGATGGAAAGGAAGCAGAGAGGATGGAGAGGAAGCAGAGAGGAAGCGGAGAGGATGGAGAGGAAGTGGAGAGGAAGTAGAGAGGATCGAGAGGAAGCGGAGAGGGAAGCGGAGAGGATGGAGAGGAAGCGGAGAGGATGGAGAGGAAGCAGAGAGGATGGAGAGGAAGCGGAGAGGATGGAGAGGAAGCAGAGAGGATGGAGAGGAAGCAGAGAGGATGGAGAGGAAGTGGAGAGGATGGAGAGGAAGCAGAGAGTATGGAGAGGCAGCGGAGAGGATGGAGAGGAAATGGAGAGGATGGAGAGGAAGCGGAGAGGCAGCGGAGAGGATGGAGAGGAAGCGGAGAGGAAGTGGAGAGGATGGTGAGGAAGTGGAGAGGATGGAGAGGAAGTGGAGAGGATGGTGAGGAAGTGGAGAGGAAGTGGAGAGGCAGCGGAGAGGATGGACAGGAAGCAGAGAGGATGGAGAGGAAGTGGAGAGGAAGCGGAGAGGATGGAGAGGAAATGGAGAGGATGGAGAGGAAGCAGAGAGGATGGAGAGGAAGCGGAGAGGAAGCGAAGAGGAAGAGAAGAGGAAACGGAGAGGAAGCAGAGAGGAAGTGGAGAGGATGGAGAGGAAGCGGAGAGGATGCAGAGGATGTGGAGAAGTTGCAGAGGAAGCAGCTAGGTGGAGCAGAGAGGGAAAGGGCACACAAAAGGAAAACCCTCTAAAAAGAAGCATCAAAATGTAGCAAAATAACTGACCTGTTCATGTCAGTCTCATCTGTAAATACTGTAGCTTTGTGTTCGCTAACTTAGCTAATCAAGTATTAACCACAGTTTCACTACCAGCAAGCATTATCACTATTAAGCCACTCAAAATATGCTAAAGGACAGCATTATCTACTGTATAGTTATAAAACTAAGTAATTAACAGACAAATATCCAACGTACAGTACATTTA
This sequence comes from Ictalurus furcatus, assembly GCF_023375685.1. NCBI lineage: Eukaryota > Metazoa > Chordata > Actinopteri > Siluriformes > Ictaluridae > Ictalurus > Ictalurus furcatus. The sequence continues at coordinate 18,177,639 of NC_071255.1, read as the reverse complement.
GGGAGCCCACCATGTTATTTTAAATGTTGAAATTACAAATACAGCTAGGGCAAACAGCAGCAACAATAACACTCGATCTCCGTTAGTCCTGGCATGTACAACTGACCAGCACTCACAAATTCTTTGTGAATAGAAAGCTTTTGTAATAATTTTCCTAGGATGATTTGCCATTTAAAAAAAACTAATCCTCCGGGTTGTTGGTCACAGATAGTTAAACAATGGAGTTGAAATAGAGAACTTGTTTTGCCATGCTGTGATTGGGGGCATGACTTTGAACTTCAGTGTCAGAAACATTTATTTAAAAAAAAAAAGACGAGTTACCTCCAGAGATTTCCTCCAGATTGCTTTTTTATTATTATTATTATTTATTTATTTATTTTTACTTTTAGGGATCAGAGCCCAGACAGTTCACTAAGCTAGATTCTCAAGACTAAAGTATTTTCTATTTATACTCATTTTGTTTGGGAAGAAACAAGAAATCAAGCCATGTGACAAAAGAAGTTGTGATGACATGAACTGTGACCTGGTTATAGACTGCATCAGCTTATCTATTACTAAGATAATCGATAGGTGGAGATGAAATTGTTAATGTGTTTTTATTGATTGTAAAATTGCTTGGCTTTTTGGTTTTGTTTTTTTGAGTGACTCATTCTAAGATCTCAGAAGTTGAATACAGTTTCCTTGATTTGTTATTTAGTACTTATTTCTCAGTCATCCATCAGGTAGTGTGGAACTGATGTCAGTAGACAGAATATGTAATTCTACACAGGGAAACTATATTGTTTAACACTTGAAATTCATAATTACTAGGAGTAATCCTGCTTAAATAATCCTCTCAATCACTTCCCTCTCAAGAATAAAGAGATTAGTACTTAGAATAATGAAGACTACGGCACGGTGCAGATCTTTTTCCTGCAAAGCTCTCAGCTATTGAAAAGTCTTGCAATTTGTATTTTGTTATATAACGTTTCTCTTGGGTAAAGCTACAGGGTTCAAGGGTATGAAGAGTTCTAGTAAACTGCTGTTTTAATGCTGTTGCACCCCTCTCAGGTTCATTGATGGTCAAGTGAAAAGACTTTGAAATCCCAGGGTGCCTTCCTGCCTATGCTACCTTCTCACATTCCCTTTAGTTAACTAACATAACTAGACCTGCTGGACTCCCTTTTAAACCACTGTAGGATTAGAGTATACCTAATAATCTGTTCTCTCTCTCTCTCTCTCTCTGAGCTGTATGTGTATTCCTGCTGCCTGACATGATGTAGATGCTTGATCCTGACACACTTCATCTGTTGTGGCTCCTCTCACCCTTCAGACCTGCCCAATTCATCATCAAACTACTTCTACTTGGAGCCTCTGCACTGGTGAATCACCTTCTACTACTGTGAATGGTTCCATGTGGACACTAAAGATATCTCAAAAACAGTTTATACTCAAGATTCACCCTTGATTATTGCATAATCTTACTTGTATACTGTAGATTGTACCTAAACTGCTGTCGCTGTGCTAGTCCCTGGACTCCAAAATGCTCATACTGAACATCTGGCTTTACGTTTCCTTTACTTTAGCACTATATACATCAAACTGAATTTAATTGTGTTAATGCTGATGACTACATATGATGAAACCCACACATGAACTCAAACAAAATAACAGAAATAGACACCCAAAAACTGAAGCAGTCCTATTGTTTGGAGTACCTGTAGATTTGTTGTTGCAAGAGCAGGGCCTGCTGCTGCTCTTCTTGAGCCTGTGCCCTCATGGCTTCTTCCTCCTGCTCATTCTGACTGCTCAGGCCATCCATGAGCCACTGTTCCCGCAGGGCTTTTTTCTATTTGGACAACAGAGATTTCTCTGTTATAGTTCTTACCTAGGTCAAGACCTAAAACTACAGAACCTCAAATAAGTCATACAACTATGTGAAACTGTAGGACACTATATACCTTTAGATACTGAAGTTTTAATTTCTCTTCCTCAATCGTTCTCCTTTTCTTTGCAATGTCCTCTTGTATTCTTCTTTTCTCCTGTTTCAACACACAGATCAACAAAAACATATTAGTCTTTACAATCCTGAAAACAATCAATCTATTCAGTTCTATAAAGCTGAGGTGAACTCATTCCATGGTCACTTGCTATAGCTGCTTCTTTATGATACTGGTATGTGCAAAATATGGAGAACATTTTCTAATCCTGTTGAAACATTTTCTGTAAGAGAACCTTTAAGCCATGCATAAGGTGTAAAATTAGATGATTTTGCAGGAACAATAATGTATAAAACATAACCAGAACATGGGCCTGAACACAATTTCCAGAAAATGAAAATAAATAAATAAATAAATAAATCATGGAGAAAACACTAATTGATTTTCCTCTACCACAAAAAATTTGTAACAATCAGAATTATATCGTCCTGTTCTTCAAGAGCAAATGGACAAAAAGGCTAAGAATTAAACTAACTAAGATCTAAATCAATACCAAGTATCACTATTGAGGCTAATACTGGTCTGAAATACTGGATCTGTATCAATTTGACATATTTTAATGAAATTTAGGATCCGCTGATGAATTATGCCATGAATGACTGATGTAACACTGATCTTGCACATAAACAGAGGACACAAATTGTCTTAAAGCACATCGCCATCAAGTGTGACATTGCACATAATTTGGCCACAGAACCTTGAAGGCTTGCCTTGTTGTCAGTTTTGGATCATGGAATAATTAAGTTGATAAACCCTAATTAAACCGTGCATCCTAAATTGAACAATATTACCAATTCAATTCAGTTTTATTAGACTCAAAAGGGAACCCATCCTCATCTGGGTGACACCGGAGAGTGCGATTATAAATAATTCCCTTCTAAACATGTGCTAATACTACATGGTCAAATAGTGCAGTTGTGTAACCAGGAAAATTCATTACAGTTTTTACATGAAGTCTGTTTTGTTGAACTTCTCCACCGTTCACTGATGGAGACTTGAGTGCAAAACTGTTTGTGGTAATTGCAATGCTGAGGCTATAATAGCAATTGTAGTCCTAGCCATCGTAGCATACTGTAACTGTTCATATGAATTGAGGTCCAAAACCATCTTCATGGTTTTTAAGTGGTACCATCCTCAGCAATCTCAATGATCTTTAGGCTGTACCATGTGAGGCCATCCTCAGCAGCAGCATGTGACTTCCTATTGATGAGAACTCCAACCAGAAGTAGGGCATCAGGATGGAAATAAGACTCTGATTTTGTAACATTCCAATACATTCAAATGAACAATCACAGCAGCGCTTCCTAATGAGATTCCTATCAGGATCTTTTTAAGAATAGATTATTTTCAGATGTATAGATGAGGAGATATGATATTCAGCTTTAGTAGCTTATGAGACAATGTTACAGGTGTTCTTTAGGCAAAAATATAATCCTTACATTCGTCTTACAGTATACCGAGAAGTTTTTAAAATGTGTAAAGAATATAAAATATGACAAATGCATGTTTAGAGTGCATGTTTAGTGATCCTACACTCTTAGAGGATGGGGTTCTCCAGGGGGTTTTCAGGGTTCATTGGATAATTAAAAGTTCTTAGCTTCCAAAAAAAAAAAAAAGGTTCTACTTTTCTACTTCATTTCTATTTCTAAGGAAACAATTTGTTGTAGGGTTCTGCATAAAACCTTGAATATTTTACAACTGAAGAATCCTTTAAGAATGAAATTTTTTTCTAAGCCTGAATAAGCCATGCAGACTGATTAAAAATCAACATGCAAGCATAAAAATATGATTATATATGAAAATGTAGTACTATTTCTAGTACTATACTCACTGTGATGGCCTGTAGTCTCTCCCGTAATAGTTCAGCCTCCTCCATACTGACTCTGCTACAGAGAGCTGAGAAAGTATCTCGTCTGAGCGATGCATACAGCCGGAGAATGAAGGGGGTACAGGCAGAAAGCAAGAGAAAAGAAGCCAAAATTAGACTATGGGTGGGTGGATGGTTGGTAAAGGCGGGCACACTTTCTGGTTGGGTGAAGCTGAAAAATCAGTGGGGTTTGGAAGAAAAAGGTGAAAAGGTGCAAGAAATTTCTGTAACAATTCTGTGTTCTCCCTGAGGGATAACTGGGTTGGTAGTGATAGTGCTAACTATCGCACTGTCAAATTGAAAGAGTAGACATGGTTGAAGTGTTTTTTCTGACATATCACGTGTCACATTTTTCCAGCCATATGATCTGTGGGACTGGAAAACTAAGACCTCAACTTGGGAAATGACATAGTCACTCTCAGTTTACTGGATGCCAATGAATAAGGGATAAAAAGGCAACAAATTCCATGCCAGTAACAGGAGAAGGCAAATAAGTGTCAGTGTATTGGAAAAGATAGTGGCTAATGTCATTAACAACATCTTAAAATGTCATACGATATTTTTATCTGGATCATGGTAAGATAGATGTCAAGGGGAGATTTTTCCATAGAAATTATTGTTCCAAAAATATAACTTAATATTCTAAGCCTTGCTAATCTTTCGTAACATTTCCAGAACAAGCACTGTACATATTTTATCTATAAATATTTCTCATATGCATCCAAGTGCTGTATTCAAGGCCGGTTTGTGATGGATCGGATATGAAGAATGACAGAGGCTATGTTGTGCATGTTAGTAATAGTCTGCTGAAGCGAAGCCTCACTTCTGTCACTCAAAGATCAACCCATGACAAGCAAGATAAATGAATATAGTGTCAGGAAAAGGCATTCAAATAACAATGTGCAGTTATGAAAGATGCTTACATAAGAGTCCTCTTCAGTGATGTATCTGAATGCCAGTCAATAATAGAACTGGTAAATAAATAGACCATTGATTTGCACTAAGTACAAGAGGGTCATATAAGGTTTCAATGTCAAACACTATTCCTCAAGGGTAATTAAATACAGCAATGATTCCTAAAGTTATTTCTGCAGCAAATATTTCCAGACATGTTCATGTTTTAGAGGAATCTGATAAACATTGATGAAATTACAATATTCTGTTGCGTGTTATATTCTTATAGACTACTATTCTGTAAATGTTACTGGAGATTCAGCATAGGAGAATCAGGGTTGAGCATCCATACTAGATTCTCCACCAGGACGGTTGATCTACAGCATGTTAAAGTGTGTGTGTGGGTCTCTCTCTCAGCACTGTAGTGAAAAAAACCTCTTGGCAGAGTTCAGTGTCCATTTGACACCAGTATAACAACTGGTTTAAAGCACCTGTCAGACTTGTGCTCAGTAACAGCAGTGAATTATAGCACCCCAGATGAGTTGGGTCTAAATTTGTTGAGACTGGCTATGTGAAGTGATACACAAGTTTTGCACTTATGCTGGTGTTCAGTGGTTATGTGTACATGAGTGTGTTTGTATATAGTGGGTGGGTGGAATGATTAGCATCTATTCAGTGTAGGGATGACTCTTCTCTGTGGCTCAAAACACTGCATACATCTGACTGATGTATTTTGTGTGTAGGAGAGCATACACCGACTGCTGCATAACCTGGTTAATGAATTTTATGTATGTTCCTTCTCTTCTGTTCAGAACATTATTTAATATTTACTCATATAAAACATATAATGTACAGTATAACAATTCTCATGTGAACAGTCATGCTTATAATAATTTTTGAATCATGAAATTGTCATTATTTAAAGTTGAGCTTCATTACATCAGGGAAAGTGCTCCTTCGACTCTCTCACTGTCACATTGTGAAGTAAAAAATGAAGGACGGTATGTGCTGTATACTAAGAAAATAACTGGTTCTCCAAGGGTACGTTTATGAACGCAGTTATAGCATGTGTGACATTCCGATTATGTGAAAGTCACTGCCGACAAAGTCAGTTAGGCCAGTGTTTTGCAAACCTTTTGGAACCACGGACCCTTTAACTGTAAAATAAAATTCACATACCCCCCTCAGTAGAGATTTAGTTCATGAACATAATCCACTACTCAATTATTAGGCTCATTCAAATGTTCTTTTTATTTATTGGAGCCATTGAGCTTTTTATTCCTGAAAGTTTCACCAAGAGAACACATTATGTCCAAGTTAACATTTTTTATAGGCTGACCTTTATTTTATTTATTAAGTTATTAATAACAAAAAAATGATTATTTATTTATTTTTTTATGTTATTAAGGTTTGGATTAAACATATTCATTTCAAGTGACCAGTAAGACATGGTAATAATCATTAGAATAAGAACGCAGTAATAAATAAAATAACATATATGTGACTTGTGATTTCTACCACTGTAACAAAATTAAAAAATGTAAATATATTAATAATAATAATAAAAAAATTATTAAATCATGGACCCCATGGTTGTGCCTAACCGAAACTGAGAACTTTAAGTTAGGCTACTATAGTCTATCTTACATCTACATTTTTATAAAAAATTATCACCTTACTTAAAACAAGATAACTAACAAATTATATGTGGTTAATTTAGTTAAACACAGTTATAGCAAACAATTTGGTTAAATAAAGTAATTAAAATGGTGAAACACATGTAGTAGTACACTAAACAAACATATCAACATATGATGCAGAAAGACACAGTTAAATCACCTCAGGCTCGCACCTAATCACCTAATTATAGCACTTCGGATATATAGCACTTTAATAGCACAACTTATATATATATATATATATAATTACCCTTACAAAAAAAACCCTACAGGAATCCTGCAGGATTTTCATTTTTATGTTGGTTGTTTACTGGACACATTGAAAAACTGTGCAGGATATTCCTGTAGGGTTTAGAATAGAGCCTTCGGTATAATAAAAACATGCAGGAATGTCGCTGCACAAGGGGAAAATCCTGCAGGATTTTTTTTGAAGGGCTGCTGCACACCTCCTGCAGAAATAAAACAAAGTTCCCAAGTACTTAATCTACCCTGGAGGACAACCTCTATAAAAAGAAAATCTGCAGGTTACAGTGCATCCAGAAAGTATTCACAGCGCTTCACTTTTCCCAAATTTTGTTATGTTACAGCCTTATTCCAAAATGGATTAAATTCATTATTTTCCTCAAAATTCTACAAACAGTACCCCATGACAACGTGAAAGAAGTTTGTTTGAAATCTTTGCAAATGTATTAAAAATAAAAAACAACAAAAAAAAGCACATTTACATAAGTATTCACAGACTTTGCTCAATACTTTGTTGAAGCACCTTTGGCACCAATTACAGCCTCAAGTCTTTTTGAGTATGATGCTACAAGCTTGGCACACCTATTTTTGGGCAGTTTCTCCCATTCTTCTTTGCAGGACCTCTCAAGCTCCTCCAGGTTGGATGGGGAGCGTCGGTGCACAGCCATTTTCGGATCTCTCCAGAGATATTCAAACGGATTCAAGTCTAGGCTCTGGCTGGGCCACTCAAGGACATTCACAGAGTTGTCCTGTAGCCACTTCTTTGTCATCTTGGCTGTGTGCTTAGGGTCGTTGTCCTGTTGGAAGATGAACCTTTGCCCCAGTCTGAGGTCCAGAGCGCTCTGGAGCAGGTTTTCATCAAGGATGTCTCTGTACATTGCTGCATTCATCTTTCCATCGATCCTGACTAGTCCCCCGGTTCCTGATGCTGAAAAACATCCCCACAGCATGATGCTGCCACCACCATGCTTCACTGTAGGGATGGTATTGGCCAGGTGATAAGTGGTGCCTGGTTTCCTCCAGACATGACGCTTGCCATTCAGGCCAAAGAGTTCAATCTTTGTTCAATCTTTGGTCTGAGAGTCCTTCAGGTGCCTTTTGGCAAACTCCAGGCGGGCTGTCATGTACCTTTTACTGAGGAGTGGCTTCCATCTGGCCACTCAACCATACAGGCCTGATTGGTGGAGTGCTGCAGAGATGGTTGTTCTTCTGGAAGGTTCTCCTCTCTCCACAGAGACACGCTGGAGCTCTGTCAGAGTGGCCATCGGGTTTTTGGTCACCTCCCTGACTAAGGCCCTTCTCCCCCGATCGCTCAGTTTGGACGGGTGGCCAGCTCTAGGAAGAGTCCTGGTGGTTCCAAACTTCTTCCATTTACGGATGATGGAGACCACTGCACTCATTGGGACCTTCAATGCTGCAGAAATGTTTCTGTACCCTTCCCCAGACCTGTGCCTCGATACAATCCTGTCTCGGAGGTCCACAGACAATTCCTTGGACTTCATGGCTTGGTTTGTGCTCTGACATGCATTGTTAACTGTGAGACCTTATATAGACAGGTGTATGCCTTTCCAAATCATGTTCAATCATCTGAATTTACCACAGGTGGACTCCAATCAAGTTGTAGAAACTTCTCAAGGATGATCAGTGGAAACAGGATGCATCTGAGCTCAATTTTGAGTGTCATGGCAAAGGCTGTGAATACTTATGTAAATGTGCTTTCTTTGTTTTTTATTTTTAATAAATTTGCAAAGATTTCAAACAAACTTCTTTCACGTTGTCATTATGGGGTACTGTTTGTAGAATTTTGAGGAAAATAATGAATTTAATCCATTTTGGAATAAGGCTGTAACATAACAAAATGTTGAAAAAGTGAAGCGCTGTGAATACTTTCCGGATGCACTGTATGTAGTCAATAAAATGAATTTTAAAATGGTAGATTTGCTTGGAGTGGGAAAAACACACCACTTAAACACTCTCTTTCTCAAGTCTTGTAGTAGATATGTAGGCATGCTCATTTTAGAATAATAAGACATGTTATTATAACTAACTGGCTTGTATGTTGAGATATTTGGAACACTGTTGTCCTCTGTAAGTTTGTTTTCCAGTTTGAAAGTTCATTCCGTATTGCCATAATACAATAGTTTAGTGTTAGCTTAGTGGGCCTTGTTGAAAACTGTGTACATGAATTTTAAAGTAAAAAGTAATTTCCTTCAAATTAGAGATGTTAATGTAATGAACAAACAACTTTAGAATTATTTTACTACTCTATCTCCCTATCTTTTTAACAGCAAACGCTATTTCATTAAGTGTATCTTCCTCGGTAATGTGAATGTTAACGTTTATAAGCATTATATAACATAATATAACTTTTTATAACTTTATAACTTATATAACTGTATTTTGAGCACCCTCTATGTAGTACAACTTATATTTTATGCTATTATTTTAAATCTTAAAACTGATATTTTAGCAGTTTTTGAGTAAACCAGATTTAAGTTTACTGACATGACATTATTTGCCAATTCAGAATTGTATTAAACTTTATAACAGCTACTTTATTGAAAAAAAGGCAGTTTCTTGATTTTTCTATTGTATTATTTTGGATTATTTTATTATAACAATTATTTTGGACCAACAGAGTAAATAAGAGAGCAATTAACACATAACTCTTTGGCGCCTATCTTTGATTCATGATGCGAGTGCAAAAATAATGCACTGTGTATTTGTATATTTTTATGACGACTGGTGCAGGTAGTAATGTAGTACAATGCAGCGTAATTGTAAAAAGGTTGGGTTCAAATGTGTACATTAAAAAGGGGTGTGGTTAGGTATGCTGCTATGACATCCAATCAAATCAATTCCTCTCATAATATGTTATTGCATTAATGTTGGACTATAAACAAAAGTAAGCTTCTGTTTATAATGTAGATTAGTAAACATTGGGTGTTGACATGAGTTGAGGACTGCTTATTCAATTCCACAAGCTTGATTCTGTTGTTATTTAAGCATTTTTATGTCAATTTGAATATGAATATATTTTGGATCTTTGTCCTGCTAGAAGAGCCAACTAGGACCCAGGTGTAGCTACAGTGTTAGGCACAGATAGCCAGATTCTCTAATCTCTACTTAATGGAATCGATGATGTCATGTCTACTAACAAGGTTACCTGGGCCCTTGGAGAAAAAACAGGCCCACAACAACACAGTTCCTCTACCATACTAACAGTGGGGATTTTATTTCCCCTCTGTATTACCCATCCTTCTTTTTAAACTAAACCCACCTTTAGTCTCATCTGACCTGGTTCCAATAGCATCTAGTGGAATCTAATTCCAGACACTTATGTTTGAGGTTGGAGGAAAGAACTATTTTTCTGGCATAGTTTCAAAATAGTTTGTTGGCATGGAGGTGGTGTCTAATTGTATATCTGGAGCATTGTGACCCATAATGCTATCTGCAAATCTCCAAACTTGGTCCTTGGAGAAAGGTTTGCCTCTCTAACCATCCTCCTCACTGTGCCTGTGGGAAAATCAATGCCTTAACAGTAGATATGGGCATTTTTAGGTGTGTAGCTACTTTTTACAGCCATTGCCTGATTGATTTGGATCAACACATTTTGTGTCATTTCACTGGTGTATCTCTAATCTTCCCCATGTTTATGACTAAGGGAAGTTGGCCTCTGTGTCCCCTCATATTTCACCTCAGTGGAACAGGAAGGTTTGGATGACTGCTTTAGCATTTCAGACAGAAAAAAAAAAATACATTTGTTGTAAGCTATGTCTCTTCAAAATGTAAAACATAAACAGGAACATGTTTCAGTTACATTTGTACACAAGAATTCTAGAGGTACGAAAAATCGTGAAAGATATGTTTTGTTAAAAAGAACAACCTTTCTTCAATTAAATATAAATGTATTCATATTTTCGGTGTGAGATTAAACTAATTAAACATATTTCATAACCTTTTTACCAGTCTTTGTTAAGGGTACTAATAATTCTGAATGTGACTGTATGCTATGCATATTGTCTATACTGGATAATCAGAGTATTATAAATATGCATTACTTCTGTGCATGATCAAATAAAGTTTATTACCCTATTGAAAGCTTTTTTTTTTTTTAAATGAATGACAATTTTCAGTGACACAAGTTATCATGCTGCAGTGACATTTAACTTCTGTTCAGCACTCCACTGCTTAAAAACAATGTGACTTTCTGTCATTATGTTTTGTCAACTAACACAATGAGCCTTACAAAGTCATAATCAGGAATTAATGCACTCACTCATTTTTGTCTGTCAAGTATTTAAGCTGTAAAAATGACCAAAATCTCGTCTATCAGCAAAATAATACCTACAAAAAATCCAGCAAATAAATAGGATGGAGTGCCTTTCTGTGGGTAAGTGGGTACTCTCCCTCACCAGGGTGTCCAGCGGAAAAACCTGCTGGAGTTGGTCTTTATGAACTGAGTGTACACAGTGCAGCACAGTGACATTTCAGAATGATCTATGATTAGATTTCACTTACAATTTTCATCTTCACATTTTTTCCAGTTGACTTCTATACTAACATCCATCAAATGTTATATTCTTGTGCACTTTTGGGAATGTTCTCTCATGTCTCAAATTTCCCCAGACATTTTAATTGGTTTAGTAATTATATAGTGTTTTCTCCATAACTACGCATTATCTATCTGATTTGCAAACAACCAAAAGTTGTTTATTGTTCTTTGTTATGAATAACATCATTCAGTTAGCTGTATTTAGCGTTTTTATTTAGTATTTGGATTATACTACCTATTCATTTTTGCTGTGGGCTGAAAAGAAATAGCGCACATCTACAAAAAAGCCTACACAATGAAAAATGTAATATTGTGTTGACAATAAAAGACACCTTGGCAGGTGGTAACTTGCATTTTGAACCAAAGCAGGTTTAAAAAAAATCCCACTGCAATGGTGGATTTTCAGTATCATACCCAGTATCATAATGGCAACTGAATACAAGCAGGATACAAAATGCTTATGTTCAATATTGTTATGGCAATAGAAATGACACTTGTTCCTGCACAAGCCTTTTGAGCTTTTTGTCTCTATTCTCTCTAAGGTCCAAAAACTTCCAAAAAAAAAAAATCCCCTAAATACATACAAGCAACAGTAGCAGACATAATTATCTGTACAATTGTTTTCAGGATTGTGCTTTCTAAATTTATAAGGTGAAGCAGCTCAATTGTTTTAACAATTTGGGCAAGACTTTTAGCTACAACAAATACTCTATATATTAGCAGTGTAAATTTCATCTCAATTATAGAATGGTAAATGATCTGCACTCATATAGCGCTTTTTAACCTTAGTGGTTACACTATTTCTCATCCACCCATTCACACACACACACTCACACACCAATGGCAGCAGAGCTGCCACGCAATGCTTGGACCCTTTTGTATCAGAAAAAAGGGTTTTTTTCTGCCCTGCTTGAGCAGATGGAGGGTAGTTGTACTCTCAAGGTAACAGAAGTGACAGCAGATCTGGGGATCCATTAGACAGACATATAAGGCAACAATAAGTGTCTCCCTTATGTGATTTTCCCATAACTCCATAATAGTAACCTATCAGATATATAGTGGTGTAGGATAAGACAACCACTGTCAGGACAGGTTACAGAAGGTTATGTCAGGAAGGCCTAAGCTGTCATCTTAGGCAAGTGAAAATAGCTTTTGTGTCCAGCTGTGCTGAGCAATGAAACACAGTCATTATTAGCCGGTGCGCTCCTCAGGCCTGTCAGCAAGTGACACTGCTATTTAAACTAAAATATAAAAGAACAAAGAAAACACTACAAGTCCTGCTGACATTCTCACTTAAAATTTACACCATGCTGTATTGTGGACAGAGTAGGGTCAGAAGCTGGTCTAAACAATTTAAGATTCTCTCTTTGTATGTGTTTCTAATCGTACACTGAACACAATATTCACAATCAGTTCAGAATAAATCTTAATCCTTCTGTAATCACAGCAAACAGGATTGTATGTACAGTTCGCCTAATGTGGCAGACGGTCAATCTTGTATGACAAAAAGCAGCCAATCTGTCCCCATGGCAAAGAGATAGCTCCATTTGTTTCTGCTCATTTTTCCTAGCTAAGAGTGTTAGAGTGCAGAAAGAGACAGTCATCTTCAGTCTTTAATCTTTTTGCTAATGGTTTAACAGGCTAATCCCAGAGGACAACTGCTTTTCAAAAACAGATATGTGTCTATTGTGACATGAACCAGTGTGTGTGTGTGCGTGTGTGTGTGTGTGTGTGTGTTTATTTATACCACTTCCATATCTAGTGTTCCCTTTGTTACTGAGGTGTGTGGCGTCATCATGCCAAGATCTAAAGAGCTCTGTAAGACCTTCAGAAAAAGATTGTGGATTCCTATGAGTCTGGCCAGGGATTAAAAAAGATCTCCAAATTATTTGAAATACATCATTCCACTGTAAGGAAAATCATCTACAAATGCAGATTTCAAATGACTGTCATTTGTCCAGGACTGGCCATCCCAGCAAATTCAGCCCAAGAGCAGACAACCTGATACAAACAGAAGTCTCCAAGAACCACAAAATTTCCTCACAGGATCTGCTTGTAAGTCTCACAACTGTTGGTGTCAAAGTCCATGCTTCTACAGTCAGGAGATTGCACAAGTTTGACCTGCATGGGAGGTGTGCCAGGAAAAAGCCTTTGCTAGACTACAGTTTTCCAATGAGCATATAGGCAAAGACCAGACCTTTTAGAATAATGTGCTCTGGACAGACGAATCAAAGATAGAAAGAATGTTACTTGTTTGGCCACAGTAACAGCAGACATGACCAAAAGTTGACCTTTCAACGGGACAACGATCCAAAGCACACTAGGAAATCCACCAAGGAATCAAGGCTCAAAAAGAAGAAATGGAGGGTTATGGAATGGGCTAGTCAAAGCCCGGATTTGAATCCCATTGAAATGTTATGGGGGGATTTGAAACGGGCCGTACATGCAAGAAAACCCTCTTGCAATCTTGCAAATGAAAGAATATTGCATGGAAGAGTGGTCAAAAATTCCAGTAAGAAAATGTCAGAGACTGGTGGGCAATTATGGAAAACGCCTACAAGAAGTTATTTCTGCTAAAGGGGGCAATACGAGCTTCTGAGGTTGATGGTGTACTTACTTTTTACACAGACGGATATCACATCTATGGATATTTCTGTTAAATAAATAATTGAAAAAGCTCATTTTCCTTGTGGTTTTGTTCAAGTATATCAACTTCATTAATAGGCACTGTTTCAAAGAGGATCAAATGTTTGCTTGTTCAAATATGTAAAATGAATAAATAAATAAATAAGCCAACAATTTTCATAGGGTGTACTTATTTTTTCACTTAAATGCCATTGATTGATCATCACATTAGAATTATATTTTATAAATATATGTTCCTACATGGAGCTACTATTTTTCTCAGCCTTGTTTTTTCTTGTATGACCCAGTAAGCAAACAATAGAAAAAGAGGGATGAGTAGGGGGATCTCCCCAAACACAGTGCTGCTGTCACTGTGACTCTGTCAGCCTCTTGAGACTATCAGAGATGACAGCAATGTGTTACCAAAAGTCAGACCCTTTTAAATCTTATTATAAAGGCGTTAAAGACCTACCACATTCTGCAAGCACAGAAACACGCCAAGCTTAGAGGAATTATAAGATTACTGAATCAAAGACAACATGCTCAGAGCAAAACGATGCCATCTAAGTCAGTAATTATACTTTTTCCTTTCAAACAACACTGTGAGGTCAGATATGAGCCTTAATCTGAAAGTACTGTTGTTTAATAGACAGACAGTCAAAGAAGATTAAGCATATACACTAAACGCGATCATATCAATCCATGCAAAGAGAAGCATAGACTTACCAATAGTTTGTGGCTGCTATCAGATCTTTGGAAGTCACTTTGCTCTGCTCAGACTACAGTCCATCATGTCTGAGTGTGTGCGCATGCGTGTGGACTAATGAGTGTGTACAAGTGCAGGTAATGTAGGCTGAGAGTTAAGCTGGGGTTATCACTCTCTGGCAGACTGCCCCCACACTCCCTCACTTACATACTGTACAGCCACTTTCTTCTTCTGTTGGTTAATTCTCTCTCACTCCCCTCTCTTCTCTCTCTCCTTTCTCTCTCCCCCTCTCCAAGCTCCTCCTGAGCCTGTCAGAACTGGGCTGCCAGACCATATGCGAGTATAATACTGCCAAACAACAGACAAACAGATACAATGATAATTCCCAATAAGCAGATCTTGTTCATCGACTGTCAAACATCCAATAAACAGTCGCGCAGTTATCTAAGTAAGCTTTCCTAAAATTAACCACAAAGGACAGTGGTTTGGAATCTCATTAGTTTCGTCTGCACAGTTGAACTGAGGCTGCATCAGAGACCTGTGTGCTACCTTATGTTTATTTTCAGAACCACAGTTGCACTGTAGCTCAGAACAGAGTTATTAGAAGTATTATGCAGCTTATTATATTCACCAAGAGCATTTTAGATGTGTAAAATGACAGATCCAATGCACAATACTCATCAAAATGTTATTGCCTCATCCTCTGCTTTAGATTACTTATTACCTGAGGGATCAGTTTCATCAAACCATACTGAACGACTCCAAGAAATGTGGGTTCAGAATTCAGTATTATTATATAATCTGGTTCCTAAAACAATATACTCTTATTGCACTACTTCTGCCTTCTGAAAGTGGTTGGAGTCTAACAGTTATTTATTATAGCTATTTGCATATAGATATGTAAAATGCCTATTTTTTTTTATGGTGGATGTAATGTTACACATTGTGTTCTCGTAGCTGGGTACTCCCCCGCTCTTTTTCCCATCATTCATGCCATCATTCAGCAGCCTCAGGCAGGTACAATTGTCTCCATGGCAACGGGCTGAACCCTCACCATGTTTTCTGTTCCTTTGCTAGCTAAAGATAGGAGCATGCGGCACACAGACGTATTCACACTGAATAAGAGCGCTCATGTTTCACTCAGTTCTCTACAGTATTGTTCAAAGCTGAAGAGTCCATTAACTTGATCGGACAAATGGTGTGAGACACTGGATTGCTAAATAGGGATAATGAGGATGGGAATGAATATTGATTTGTACTCCCTGGCTAGAATGGCTATCTTGGATTACCTATATGAGTGATGACTGTCAAATGCAACAGTAGTTGAGTGACAGAGTGAAACTATGGACTGGAATGATACTGTCATGAGCAGCTGGCAGAATGAGCTCAGAGGGACAGAATGCATAAAGAGGCGGATGCACATGGACACACACACACACACACACACACACACACACACACACACACACACACACACACACATGCACACAAACGCTCACAGCAATTTGAACAGGAACAGCAGATTGCAGCCTCATAGTGCCAGTGTGGGACATTCCTGGTGGCTGTGCCTTGCATGCCATCCTCACCAACCTGCTACACTCCCTGCTGAGTCTCTAATGAACGGAAACGCAGGCAAAATGTGCCAGCAGAGTCAGGTCTTAGCTACAAGCTCACTGAGGAACATTCAGCTCTGCTGCCCACTCACAGGCTGTCACAGAGCACAGGAATCACCGCAGATATAGCGGAATCAATCAGATTTCTGTTTCTCTATTTCAACAGGCTCAAGAGACCGAAAAAACTCTAGAAGATTCTATTATAAATTCCACTGAGCTTTTGATTCAAGCTAGTGAGGTTTTGTCTCAGACTGAAGAATTGATTCACAGGTGGTTGCTTTTTAAGATGCCTATACAAGGGGTTCATAGTTAAGACTTTACCCAGCACTGCAGTATTACACCACCCTCAAGGACAGTGATGCAGACATGAGCTGACAAAAATAGCTCCAGTAAGCCAGGATCCACATGAAAGCAAACCACCTTCCAGAATAATGTGCTTGAAGTCATGCCCATTGAGCTAAGCAGTGTGTCTGTATACACAGAGGCTCTCAAGCAGTTAAATATTGATATGCAGTTAGTGTTGCAAAAGGGGGATAGAAAGAAAAAGACAAAGAAACTTTGATAATGAATTATATAATGTTAGACATGTACAAACCTCAGGATGTGAGAAAGACTAAGCAGCAAATGGAGAGACAGATTTAGCAAAGGGGTCAGGAAGACTGAGTTGTGGATAAATTTCCACTCAGTTTGATTCAGAGCCTTTACTGAGTTCTACTATCTAAATGGAAATTCACAGTTAAAAACAGCAGTAGCAGCTCAGACACACACTCACACTTGCACACTGGCAGGGCTTGACACCAGCACAATTCACATCAACACTTATGGGACGGATTTGTAGTTACTCCATGTAACTAACTTTGTTGACTTTCTTCAAAATTCCCACACTTGTCTCAGAGGTGTTAAGTTGAGGAGCTGAGTGTGGAAAATCAGATGCTCTCTGTAGCCCCATCTGAGTTTGATTTCTTCATCGTGAAATTTGCGTGTGAAATTTCTTTCGCAATATTTCACCTCTGAAGAGAGCTTTTATTTTATATAGCCACAGACAGAATATACAATGTTTCCATGACCAATATGTATAAACAGAAAAATGAAGACATTAAATATTGTATATTTTTATAAAACATACATTAATATTTTGCCTAGAGTGTTGCTCTCATACCTAATGCTGTGATGCCTCAATCCCTGTGAATATATCACTAATGAAATATAAACCACTTGGGGCTGGAATCGTTATCTGTGTGCTGTCAGTCCTGTCTCATCTCTTAGAATTGAAACTTAATTCAAAACTTTTAAGTTTTCCAACTGGTCCAAAATATCTTAAAATATAAGTAATACTACTGATCAATACCCAAGGAAAATAAATATTCTAAATAAGATCTCCTGGGTGGCACAATGAAACATGATCCTGGGACCCGGTTTGATTCTGAGCATGGGTTACTGTCTATGAGTATTTCATGTTCTCCCAGTGTCCATGTGGGTTTCCTCTGGGTCCTCTAGTTTCCTCCTACCATTCAAAAAACAGGCTAGTAGGTAGATTGGCTATCATAACTTGCCCCTAGTTGTGAATGCATGTGTGCATGGTGCACTGCGATGCACTGGATTCCCATACAGGGTGTATACTGTAGCTGCCTCATTCCCAGTCTTTCCAGGATAGACTCCAGCTCGACCACCACTCTGACTAGGATAAAGCAGTAACTGAATGTGAGCGAGTGAAAAATCTCATCTTACCCTCATTTTCCTCTCTTAGACACTATAGAGTCCTGAAGGAATGAATCCTAAAACTAGGAAATGAGTTAGCATTTTTACACTTCTGGTTCCATTGTCCCGAGGTCAATGGGTTTTTTGGTTAAATGCCTGAAATAAGGTCTGTAGTTAACCCAAGCTCAAGATATAATAATAATGTCAGTAATACCCCACTCGTGATTTTGTTAAGCTTTTAAGTCTCTTGAAAAAGACGGTTGCTAACAAGTGACTAAATGGGACTACAGAGGTTGTCGGGGACATTAAACATCATCAAAACAGGAAAACTCATCCACTACAGCCTTGTTGTGTTTATACTCGCGCTCTTGCAAATTATTCCAACTCAAAGTTTCAAACTTGTAGACTTATCAATTTACAGTATTTTCCAAGTGTAATTTTTTTTTTTTTTTTTCAAATTGTAGTGCTATAAATGCTATCGGAAGCTGAGTGGTGATGACATCATGAGACTGTGGTGTAGTTTGTTTATTGCCTAAATTTAGCTTTTTACTTCTGGTGATTGTATTTAATCTTCAAAATTCATAAACATTGTGTTCAATTGTGAAAATTATCTTGCTGAACAAAACATGTAAAATCATAAATGTTTGTTGGTCAAAGAGCTTATTTTCTGCAATAATCCAAAAGCCAGTGGATAAAATTCTGATGGTTTTTGTCGAGGGAACCAGGGTGATGCTAACGTCCGGGTTGGACAACAAAAATACATCAAAATATTATCTGTGCAGCACTCTATTTGAAACTGAAACTGTTACAAATCATTCGCTTAAATTATTCTGTATTTTATCCACAGTTAATCTCAAAATAATAATAACTTGTGTGTCTTAATCATTTATCACTTTTTCAGAGATCTATTATAAATAATTGTGATTCTAAATGTCCTGGCCACATGGAATAGAAACATAACCTCCTCCAAATGTCATGTGCAATGACTTATTCTCATGAATTAGAAAGATAAAGTTTAGAAAGATAAAGTTTAGAAAGACCTTCTGTCAGTATAAAAATGAGACATGCTTTTCTCTGCTTTTCTCATTTGACCTAGAACATCTTAAAATGAGATTCATTTATTCTAAACAGGTATTAAGAGTGAGTTTAGAAGTGAGTTGAATTCATTAAAGATGGGACGTTTTTAATGTTAGAATGCTTTCTATAATATTCCCCTTAGATTCCACAGACAGACAGTAAAATATTTGCTTAGAAATATAAACGTAATGTCTGTGGCATTTTAGAGAAGAAAAACAAATGACCAGCAACAACCAAACAATCCAGACAAGATGAAGTGTGTGTACTCATCTCCCAACCATGTTACCTGTCAATTCAGAAAGCTTGCACTAACGTTCAGGTGTTCTACCCTAAGCAGGATGTCCACATGTGTCTTAGGGTCATGACTTTAGAGTAATCACTGGAAAGAGGCTGTATTTTTATGTTTTGACTTTCAAAACATCTAGCTTCTGCTTACTGTTAAAATCAGCGACTATAATGTTAATACAACAATGAGGCAGTCTATATTTCCCTATATTTCACAACCCACTTTTTGTGTACACACTTTACATCCATTTGCTAATGCTGGCTACATCATGGCATGCTAGACACTTTAAAACCAGTGCTTTAATCATTATGCTGAGCACTAAACAGCTCTCTTAGTGCAATACGCTGCATACTGAATACACATTTGCGTAGTCTGAATTCCCCCAAGTACAGACAGCTTGTCGCCTGTGCCCTTCTTTAAAAGCTCTGCAACAATGGTGGATGGCATTGAGGGCATGTTAATAGCTGTCACACAATTATAGCGTAATGGGATGACTTTAAGAGCTCTTACAATGATGACACACACCATCAAGACAAACATCAACTATAAGATAAAGCCTGTGGTTCAGTTGCCATGGTAGCTGGATACCTTGTCAGTTACTAAGCAGGGAGGTGCGTGTGGGGGGGAGGGGGGTCGGTCCTCTTTCCTAATGCACCTCCATGGGGCACTCAACAGTATACACGTCAAATCTATCAGGAGCAATGTAATTTTAGTGTTGCATGAACCAGAACTGTCCCACTGCTTTGATTGTTATATTTATGCATGCTATTCTCATAATTAGAGGTGTAAAACACTCTCTGTAGAGCCCAGCTTTAATAACTGAGCAGGGCAGAGAGTCTTCTGCATTCCCAGGCACAATTGCTGTCTAATCAATGAGTCTCTGTGTGAGAGAGAGAGACCAGGAAATGGAGGTAAGCCTCTGGCAGTGGACTATGGCAGTGGAGTGATGGATTTCAAATAATTTGGAGGTCTTTTAAAATCCCAATCATGAACACCTGACTCAAATTGTATGGAGATGAAGGGTTGATAAATGCAAAGGTGTACTTACTTTTTCCATGTGACTGATCTGTTTTTTCATTAAAATTGTGAAAATTACTACAAAACGTCAGTTTTGTGTGTCATTTGACACATCACTGTTTCGAAGAGGATGAAATGTTTGCTTGTCCAAATATGTCAAAAAAGCCAACAGTTTCCATGGGGTGTACTTACAGAAGTCCTGTTACCAGAAGATGGCACTGAAGCCCAACTAATGATAATATTCTATTTTGATGAAAAGCAATTATGAGTGAGAAGGCAGTTGACACCAAGTGAAATGATGTCAGAAAATGCACTGACTGTGGGATGTGCATGTTTACAAGTGTGTGTACACAGTGATGAACAATAAATCAAAACAAGAACATGTAACAGGGATCATAAACATCACTATAACATGGTACCCCTGCTGCTTCTCCTGTGGTCATCTCATTCAATTTTATTTGGATAACAATGTACACAAACAATTGGCACAATTAGCTTTATAGAAATCCAGAAGTGGATCTACAGATGGATGACAAATTAAAGGAAAGGTCAACATAAAGTATATTATTAAGGTTTTCGGCTACCACAAGCTGTGGGCTATAACATCTTCAGTGCACCTTGGCGTAGTTTTACAAGTCCTCAGAAATGTGCACCATGTTTTGAGATATTTCCTCTGATATTTTGATGATTGTGGTGGGGTACTCTTTGAAACACTTGAAAGATTAAAAGTTCAGTCATTCATCAGTGGATCACTCCTAAACAGAGGAACAAATATGTTTTCTTGTTTGCTTGGTCTGAATACATGGCTACGCAAAACCTGCAACATGAGAGGACTGAACTACATCGACAACTTTAATCTTTTCTGGAGTCAAAGTAATCTGTTTAAATCAGATGGCCTGCACCCAAACAGACTTGGAGCAAGCGTGTTAAATGATAATATCCTCTTCTCCCTCCTTCATCCATCTACAATGTGTGCCAATCCTCTCAAACTCAATAGCACACAAACACCACTGTAGTGTCTGGAGGACAACAGGGCCGCACTTCAATATCTAGATGGACATTTGGTCAACACACCAAACAAGGACACAGCACAACCAAAATACCCACCACTTAGGAACACAACCCAGACTGAGCCCCACCCACAAAGTGTTCAATAGTTGGACTGTGATGAATTAGAATAGCTACAAGATGCAGGACTGTAGGAGGTACAGTCGCTATCATGTGACACTTTCTCCCTCTCATCAACATCACATTCAGCTCTTCTGAGCTTCTCTAAGATAATGGAGGAACTGGTGCTTGCTGGTACAAAACTATCCCACTCCATTGCATTGAGCCCGCAGATACCAAGAAAAAAACGGAATGCCCCTCTACCACCAAAATCTATGGGCCTCCCTTCATTTGAGAGAGCTCTCTGGCCGTTGCCACAATGACAGGGCCCACACCATCCTTCATCTGTTCTGTGTAAACAGCAAAAAACAGCTCCAGTGATATGTGTTGGGTCCTTGCTATACAGTAATAGCAACATTCCCCAATGTTCACAGAACAAGTGGGAACCCAATGTCCCTTTAGTTTAATCTATATCTGTTGTGTTAAGCAATAGAAGGCCTTCTCAAGGCATACAGCAAACCTGTGTAATCTGCTGCCTATTAGATATCTATCTGAGATTACTGTGGAACCAAAAACAGAAACTGTTAAGTTGGCACTTTTAAACATCTACTCACTTAAAACAAGTTAATGATCTCATCACCACAAACAACTTGAATTTTAAGTTTCAAACTGAAACTTGGTTACATGACGGCTGTAGTGCAAGAGTCCTTAATGAATCGGCCCCTACAAACTTTACTTTAGAGTTCCTGTAGAGCTGTTAGGAGAGGTGGAGGAATAGCTGCAATATTTAAAGATGTTTTTCAGTGCAAGCAGGTGTCACTTGGTGATTACATATCATTTGAGTATTGTACTAAACGGCGCTCCACGGATTTTATTCTTAATTATTTATAGGTTGCAAAAATACTTTTCCACATTTATTGATGATTTTACAGAACTTTTATCAGCAACGTCATCTGAATTTGAATGTTTTATTATTGCAGTGGATTTTAATATCCATATAGATAATACTGAAAACAGCACTGCCAAAAAGCTCATATCTGTTTTAAACACTTTTGATCCAACTCAGCACGTGAATGGACCCACACACAATGGACACAGTTGATGTTCTCCTTGATCATTTTAGCTCAAAATTTAAAAAGATAGCATTGATGACATTGCTCTTGTAATAGTCAGGAAGATGACTGGTAAGTGTAAGGCACCTTGGAGAAGCACAACAGCAGTGCAAAGCATGAAAAGAAAATGCAGGAAAGCTGAACGCTTGTGGTGGGAAACAAAACTTGAAGTACATTATAACATCTATATAGACGGCCTTCATACTTTCAATGTGGAACTACGCACAGCTAGACAGACCTACTTCTCAAACATTATAAACAGCAACATCAACAACAAACGTACTCTTTTTGCAACAGTAGAGAAATTAACAACCCCACCAACTCAGATTCCATGCTCTCTGACTTCAAATGCAACGAGTTTGCATCTTTTTTTCAAGAAAAAAAATGTATGACATTAGAATGGCGATCAGCTCGTCCTCATGTTGCGCTGAAGTTAGACTGCACCCACCACGACAACTTCACAACTATGTCAATGTCTACTTTTGAGGAAATTGATGCCAAAACTCTAGAAGAAACAGTACAGCAGCTTAAAACATCAACCTGCTGTCTCGGCACACTCCTTGCATCCTTTTTCAAAAATGTTTTTAAGTGTTTAGAAAAAGATCTCTTAGTCATAGTAAATGCCTCACTCCTCTCAGGCACTTTTCCGAAATCCCTTCTGAAAAAGAGCAATCTGGATTACACGGTTTTAAACAACTATAGACCAATATAGTGTATGAATGTGTATGTGAGTGTGCCCTGCGATGGATTGGCACCCTGTCCAGGGTGTACCCCGCCTTGTGGCCAATGTTCCCTGGGATAGGCTCCAGGTTTCCCTGCGACCCTGAAAAGGCTAAGCAGTATAGAAGATGGATGGATGGATGGATAGATAGACCAATATCAAATGTTCCTTTCATAGGCAAGCTCATTAAAAAGGTTGTTTTCAGTCAACTGAACTGATTTCTATCCTCAAATATCTATTTGGACAATTTCCAATCTGGTTTCCGGCAGCATCACAGCACAGAGACGGCATTCAAAAATAATGAATTATACTGATTCAGGCAAAATAACCGTGCAGGTATTATTGGATCTTAGTGGTGCTTTTGACACTGTGGACCACAATATATTCCTAGACCGACTGGAAAACTCTCTGGGACAGTCCTTTGCTGGCTCGGGTCATATCTAGAAGGGTGGGGTTTCTTTGGGAACATAGGCAGCTATGAATCCGAGTGGACGTCCATGGTGTATGGAGTCCCACAAGGGTCAATGCTTGGACTGCTGCTGTTCAAACTGTATTTGCTCCCACTAGGTCAAACTATAAAGAGGAACCAAATTGCATACCATAGCTATGCAGATGATACCCAGATCTACCTAGCCCTGTCGACTAATGATTAACACCCCATAGACTCCCTCTGTCGGCGCCTTGATGAAATTAACAGTTGGATGTGCCAAAACTTCCTTCAGTTAAACAAAGACAAAACTGAAGTAATTGTATTCGGAAACAAAGATGAAAATCTCAAGTTGAACACGTACCTTGACTCCAGGGGTCTTGGTGTCATTTTGGAGTCTGATCTAATTTCAGTAGTCAAGTGAAAGCAATAACCAAATCAGCTTACTATCACCTGAAAAATATAGCGAGAAGTAGGTATTTAATTTCCAGTTAAGAGTTAGAGAATCTTGTTCATGCATTCATGACCAACAGGGTGGATTACTGCAATGGACGTCTCACCAGTCTTCCCAAAAAGACCATTAGACAATTGCAGCTCATTCAAAATACTGCTGCCAGGATTCTCACCCAAACCAAAAAATCTGAGCATATTACTCCAGTCCTCAGGTCTTTACACTGGCTTCCAGTCACATTCAGAATTGATTTTAAAGTAGTTACTAGTTTATAAATCACTACATGGCCTAGGACCTAAATACATTACAGATATGTTTACTGAATATAAACTGAACAAGCCATTCAGATCATTAAGATCAGGTCAGTTAGAACTCAAAACAAGGTGAGACAGCGTTTATGCCACCCGTAGCTGGAACCAGCTTCCTGAAGAAGTAAGATGTGCTCAAATTCTAGCCACATTTAAAACCAGACTGAAAGTACATACATTTAGCCTCGCATATTACTCACTGAACACTATGCTGCGCTCTACTGATTGATTTATATAATTTCAGCTGTGTAACTTTTCCCCTTTTTCCCCATTACATTTTAAAATTATTTTTTATCTCCTGCTCAATTGAATGCATTTTTCAAATTTTTATTTCTTACTTTTATTTCTTGTTCTCATATATTTTTTTAATACCTTGTATTTTATTTATAATTTCTATGTAAAGCACTTTGAATTACCATTGTGTATGAAATGTGCTATATAAATAAATTAGCCTTGCCTAAAAGGGCTCAGGATTGAACAGGAGGTCCTGACACTGTGAGGCAGCAACACTACTACTGCACACCATGGTGCATGCAGCAGTACAATTGATTGACATAACTAACTGAATTAGAATATTGTTCTTTCAGTTTTCAACAAACTGCATTCAAATTCTGTTTGTCTGGTTCTTTGTACCTGAGCTCATTTCAGCTTCTGACATTCTGTTACAAGAATCCATCCTCCTGCCTCATCTCTGCCTATTACTTCCAGACACATCATCAGCCTGCTAACACTAACTCCACAGACAGCAAAAATAGAGGGAGACAGCAACAGACAAAGAGCTGTAAAAGTCTCAAATGCTTTTCTGACTTCTCTAACAATACCAAACACTGAATCTGGCAATGAAAGATTTATAGATGAAAGAGGCTTGCTCTTATTGTCCTGTGCTTCCACCAACACTAACAGCCTGAATTCCCAGCAACCTCTGCCTCTCTTGCTGTGTATCCACAGCATACTGGAACATGTGGGAATAAAATTACCCTCAAAAGGACTGACCTCAATGCCATTTGTTGAATTATGTAAAACGGATTAGTCTAATTTCCCTGTTTCTTGTCATGACAGAGAATGCTTTTTGTGTTCACTGAGGTTCAGATATGGGTCGGTCTCTTCCACACTAGAGAGAGATGACACGATATACCCGGCCTGGCTTGAGCGTGGAGTGACGGCCACTGCGCAGTCTGCGGGGGGAATGAAGCCCAAGGCGGAGCCCGAGGCGGGAGAGACATTCACCATGAAGATAGAGGGGGGAGCGAAGTTCTCTGTGAGATGCAATTGCAGAATATAAGTGAAACGTTTAACCAAGTAACAAACAAAGCACAACACAAAATTTACATGGATGAAAGACGAGCATAATGTGATACATGGGGACAGAACAAACAACGCAAGACAACAGTACAGTGGTGAACATGACTATACATACATACATATATATATATATATATATATATATATATATGCACCAGTGCTGATGAGCTAAATGTGAAACAGGTGAATGAGACATGTGACATGGTGCAGTGGCTGATGGGAAACATAGTTTCTAGTCCTTTTCTGATATTACATGACATTTCTATTTGTGTTTCCTTATTTAACCTATTGTGTGAGGCACTTAATGCTGTTAAAGTTATAATATATATATATATATATATATATATATATATATATATATATATATATATATCACGCAATTAAATCACCTCAGCAAAGGTAGAGGGAGACACTTCATTAACAGCAGCTCCTCCACCCGTATACCTACAGAATTCTCATTGGTATATTTAAATTGGGGAATCTATGCAGAATTACCATGGTGAATATTTACATGGGCAGTTGCAATCCAGATTAGTGGTGAGAGGAGAATTGTGGCACCTGAACTGCACATTTAGTGATTTGTGTGAGCGAGTGTGTACATAAAAGAAGCCTGTGCATGAAAGAGCAGTGTACATCAATTGAAAGATTTGCAGTACTTTTCTTAATTATTGTCTTTCCCATGTTTGTCTTTGAGTGTGTTTTTATGGGCATCTTAAGTGTCTTGATGATGCTATGAATTGTATGTAGGTAGGTAACTGAATTTGACAGCCTTGAGAAGGCCTTCTCCTCTCAGAATCATGTGAGAAGCATACAAACTATCAAATATGTACCACACCAATTTAAAACTATAATCCTGTTGTCTTTTTGGGGTGAATCAGGTGAATCCAGCTCATCATGTGGAATATCAACATCTCAAGGGCATTCAAGGGCTACCACAGCTATCACAGGGGTATCCGTTACTCTGTTTGTGACCTACTTTTACAGGATTTGAATAATGGGCTGTGTCCACGTGGATTGCTCCAGTGCACCAACACTGCCTGCATTTCATTAACAGTAAAAACCAAGAGCGCACTGATGCCATACCAGAAGCCATTCATAAAATATTCAAAGGTGTTAGGAACAGGTCCTGTAATAGACACCTCTACAACCAGCATTCCTCCTGTAGCCTACTCTGCCTGCTCATGTCACTGCAAAAGAATGGAGTGTGGTGTTTTCTGTAAGTCATTACTGCCTTAATTAAAACTGGCAACAAGAACTGATACTTACACTATTCACTCAAGCAATATTTATGGTTGATGTGGTTTAATGTTTTAAGTTAATCACTATCTCAGTCCTAAGTGTAAATTATATTATATTATTCTGTATAATGTATATATTATACCACTAGGGTGCACTGAGGCCTTTTCATATTGGAGGCTTTTCTGTCATCAGCAGTGAGTGAACATCTTATTGATTCTCCTGCAGTGTTTACAGCGAATACGGTTAACCAAAACTGCAGCTTGTTGTGCATCTGAAAGTGAGGTCTGGACACACAGTTAGATTATTGCAACCATTCTGTTTGTGCTGTATTTGGTCTCATTTGTTTTTGTTTGCATTTTTAAATGTTGTTATGGTTGGACATTTTAATAAGAGTGTTTTGTACTTTAAGAAAACTTAAAATGTAAGAGTTAACCTTGCTCATATGAGTTATTATATACACATTATTATCCACAATTAAGTATTTTTAATAAAAAGAAAAATACTAAAGTCTGTGTTAAAAATGTAATAGACAGTGTCTGCCTTGGTCCAATATGTGAACTGAAGTTATCAAGTGTGAGTCACTAAGACCAAGAAAACAGTTACACTGTGTGACTGTGTTTCTTTTCTCGATCTTAGTCCACCTTTATGAGTAGCAGCAATTGGCTTTGCTTGTCACTAAAATTAGGCCATTACAATAAGATAATGACATACAAAAGATGATGTTTCATGGTGATACTGATAAGTAATACTTAAGAGTTCTTTGTTCTTAGAAAACACATTTTCATGTCAGTCATGAGCTGGTTTGACTATCAGTGTTGAAGTATAACATCCTTCTTCTTCGCTCACTGATCATCTTTTGGGGGAATCACTGACAGGATATTTCCATGTAGACTGCTCTACTGGGCCAAAAACTGCAAGCCACAACAACCAGTGTGGCCAGGCCAAACCAGAAGCCATTCAGACAACATTCAAAGGTATTTGGTGAAGCATGCTCCATAAATCAGTCCTCCCAAGTTAGCACACCTCTTCTGTCTGCACATATGTTTAACTGTGACCAAGCCCATAAACAGCACGGATGAGGAGATTGGAATTGTTGAGCACTATAAAGACTTGGGTGTCTATTTGAACAACAGATTGGATGCTGTGTACAAGAAGGGGATGAGCAAACTCCATTTTCTGAGGCAGCTCAGAACTTTCAATGTATGCACCAAGATGCTGGATATATTCTAACAATCCGTGGTCATGAGTGCTTTCTGCTATGCTGTAGTTTGCTGAGGGAGCAGCATCGGTGTCAAAGATTCCAGCAGGATCAATAAGCTCATTCCCAAAGGCAAAACTACGGTGGCTGTGAAGTGCAAAATACATTAACAAATCCGATTAATTGTTCATTTGTTTTCTGATTTATTAATGTGTTTTCTGATTTGTTAATGTTTTCGTATTTGTTCATTTGTTTTCTGCTCTCCATCAAGGACAATACTTCTCACCCTCTTCATGACACACTACAAAGACAGCAAAGCTCATTTTCCAACAGGATCAATAAAGTCTATCTATCTATCTATCCATCTATCCACCTGTCCATCTACCGTTAAGTTCTTGTCCGATACCAGTCACAGAAGCAAAATTTGAACTCTGCTCTCTCTGATTTCCTCTCGTCTGGTACCAGGAAGAACTCACACTGACACCATCGTTCAGTGAAAGCTTCTTAGTTTAATGATACAGAAAGTATAGTATATATATACACATAAGAAATATTGATAAAGAATGATAAATATCAATTAGAGCAGGTCACAGTTAAAATCAAAACATCTATTACATAGGTTTGAGTGATATAAGAACTAAAGACATCTAGTCTACCAGATAATAATAAGAGAAAGAAGAAGAACTGAGAGAGAGAGAGAGAGAGAGAGAGAGAGAGAGAGAGAGAGAGAGAGAGAGAGATAGTGAGGGTGAAAGGCATGGTAATTAGGAATGTTTAAAACAACACATTCCACAAACACAAAACAATTTGGTTCCGGTACATCGTGAAACAAACTAGATGACTTTCCGAAATGAGACCCAGAGACAATGTTATGAAATTTACCAGTAATATCCAACCTGACTGTATGCTAACACTGTGAGCAAAGTTAGGTCCATCCATGATTCTCTAGAGCTTTTGCCTAATAATATAGGATTAAAGAGGGCTAGAGTAAATGGAATTACTTCTCTCTGGGGCTGAGCATCCCAGTCCTGTGGAGTGTGGAGTTGCCATAGTAACACAATTAAAAAAAACAAAACTTCAATTTAAGGCAATTGAAACAGTAATTAAAAGTGGATAATAAGATTGTATTGTGTAATATAAGAATGCAATTTTCACAACTAAGCTATGTGAATCCTGAGGTCATGCTTATTCAATCGCATACGCATCAACCAAAAAAGAAACGATTATAATACTTCATTTAACATAGGAATACAGTGGTGGGAATAATGCCCTGAAACCACACATATTGCCTTTGCTATTACAATTAGAATAAGAGGAATTTGGCAGTACCCAAATCATTTGTGTATTAAATAAATGATAGTGTGATATTTGAGGCACTATCCTTCCATCTACAGTGGGGGAAATAAGTATTGAACGCGTCAACATTTCTTTCAGTAAATATATTTCCAATGAGGCTATGCACATAAAATTTTCAGCAGATATCAATAACAATACTTATTTCCCCCAATGTATTAGTACAGGAATAAAAATTCTGTACAACTGTCTCTGTCTTTCGGTGTCTGTTATTGCACTGATCTTGTCATTTCCTACTGGTTAGGTGCCAAAAACCACACAGGACAGAGAGACCCAAGCATGGCCATCTATTCACTTGGATGACTGCCTGTTCATCATTTACCTTCACATTTACAGCATTTAGCGGACATCTTCATCCAGAGTCATTTACAGAAGTGCTTTATAGACACCATAAAAATATCCCCACGCTAGTCAAATGGAACAGGGTTTAAGAATACCATTAACATTTACAGCATTTGGCATGATGGCCTTATCGGGAGTGACTTACATATAACTCATTTGTACAACTGAGCAGTTGAGGGTTAACGGCAGAGAGAGATAGTTTGTATATATTGTAACCTTAGTTTTGACAGGTATAGGTCAAAGGTCAAAAAGATACACATTCTAACTCTCTATATCTAGATCAAAGGTCATGATCATAAAAATATTTATAGTTATGTTAAATCTGGATCACATCCATTCGTGACAGAAACGTTACCATACATGGTGCGGCCATGTGTTTTCCACCCCACACACGTTGCACACATGTTCTTTCTAACACTCTGTGGTAGGTCATAAAAATATATATAGTTATGTTAAATCTGGATCACATCCATTCGTTACCATACCTGGTACGGCCATGTGTTTTCCACCCCACACACGTTGCACACATGGTCCTTCTAACACTCTGTGGTAGGTCATAAAAATATATATAGTTATGTTAAATCTGGTTCACATCCATTCGTGACAGAAACGTTACCATACATGGTACGGCCGTGTGTTTTCCACCCCACACACGTTGCACACATGTTCTTTCTAACACTCTGTGGTAGGTCATAAAAATATATATAGTTATGTTAAATCTGGATCACATCCATTCGTGACACAAACGTTACCATACCTGGTACGGCCATATGTATTCCAGACACCCCACACAAGTTGCACACACGTTCTTTCTTTTCACATAGAATATGAAACTCTCTGAGGTAGGTCATAAAAATATTTATAGTTATGTTAAATCGGGTTCCCATCTATTCCTGACACAAACGTTACTAGTTATTTTAAATCGGGTTCCCATCCATTCCTGACACAAATGTTACTATACATGGTACGGCCATGTGTATTACACATCCAAACAAAAATATGACACACACAAACGCACTTTATTTTCACATTATTTAAAAGGAATTTAAGTGTTATGTACTAAATTACCATAATTATGAACACAAGTTGTTAAGTTGACAATCATTTTTAAAATTACGTTTCTCCATTTAGATTGTCTGCAGTAGAATGCAGTCTTTTAAACCAGGAAAAATGACTGCCTTTAAGTTTTATAACAATAGTAAGTAAAATCCAGCGTGATTTACATTACAAATCTCATACGTATCATCTCTGCAGGATTTATAGACGTTAAAGCACTGAATGAAATGAGCAATATAGACAAAAAATAAACACTCTGTGTCTACTACTTTTATCTCTCTCATAGAACTATCCACAGTCCAAAGGCTGTGGAGCTAGAAGGCTACGTGTGCGAATGACAAAAGATTTTAAAAAATAAAATAAAAAATGTATCAATACATGAAATTGGATTACACAATGTAGTTGAGGTTTACATGAATAAGCAGAAATGTAATCATGCTTATCTTTCCTATAGCACAAATGAAAAGCCCTCTCTAGATGAACAGATTTGTCAAATGAAACTTTTTCCTTCTTATCCACTGCTACGGTAAACTAAAGTGTAGATATTCAAATTACACTGCTAAATATGACTAGCATTAGCTACGTGTACTAGTGCAAAATAGTCCATCAAATGTATTAGCAGGTGTAGCCTATACACGAGTCCACTATTGGTCATATCACAATTGAGAACATGCCCCAAATTCATTGCTTTTGTAGAATTTAATTGTAAGTGAAATGATATTCAAATTGTAATGTCCTTTAGTATTTGTTCAGTCTACAGGTCCTCTAACACTCTGTTAAATGAATACATGTAAATGTACTACGACGTAAATTTTGTTTTAAATCAATTAACGCAGAAATTACACACAATATTAAGTTGATGTAATTATCAACATTATTATGTCAACACAACTCATCAAAATAATGTGTACAACTTTAAATATTTATTTATTTCAATAAATTAGAATTTTTATCTTGCAACCACACATTAAATTTAGATTGTGGGGGTTTGTTTTGTATAGCTACGCTGTTAGAAAATACATGATGGTTGAATGTGAAAATAAATGAGCAGAATGTAAGCTTGTGAAATAAATTAAACTTTATTGATTGCACTTTTGAGAAAATGGCATGACTTTGAATAAAAATGTACTGAAATAAATACTCTAAAACATTGATATACCCGAAGAAATGTAAAAAAAAAAAAAAGAAAAAAAAAGAAAAAAAGAAAAGAATAGTTTTTACATACCTTCTAAATAGGTCCCTTTAGGAGGTAAACGTTTTAAAGACGGTGTTTTATAAGAAACGTGCGTATTACATGCCTTCTAAACCTAACCCTTTAGGATGTAAAATGTTTAAAGTGCTGCTTAAAAGAATCGAAAGTTTTGTTTTACATTTATGAGCTCTGGTGACAGTGTCTGAAGTGTGTGTGTATGTGGGTGTGTGGGTGTGCGTGCGTGTGTGTGGGTGTGTTAGAGAGAGAGAGAGAGAGAGAGAGAGAGAGAGAGAGAGAGAGAGAGAGAGAGAGTCATGTGTTTCCTGGGGGTTTGCTGACCAGAATGCTTACAGTGTGTTTATGTTAATGAATTAAGGGACGAGTCGTGTGTTTCAGGGTTTAACTATCCCTACCAATGTGTACATTTGTGGTTTAAGTGAATATTTGTTTCTGAAATTACTTCTGTGGTAATTATCAGTTTGTGTAACTAATCTATCAGAAAATACTAGACCTGGTGACTGAATGTGGTAGATGTATTAGAATTTTGGACATGTTATGCATGTGTAGCTCCCTATGTGTATGATCTATGTGTAATCCTTCTGTCAAGAAATGAACAGACTGAGGTTTGTGAAATAATTGAACTATTTATTGGCTACGTTGTTGAGAAAAACATTGTGATGTGTAAAACATTTCTACAGTCCTTCAAGGCTGTATGATGTCGTTGTTCTCTTTTACTGAAAGAAAGGTCAAAACCATCGGTGTTATTCGTTGTGGAGACTGAAGTGACAATATGTCTGAAGAAAATGAAAATATGTATTACATATCCTACCTTCTAACCAGGTTAATTTAAGGGTGAAAAAAACCTTTTTTAAAGACGGTGTTTTAAAAGAGTCGTGCATTTTGTTTAAACTATAAACAAGATTTCAGAAAATGGTACGCCAACGAGGATACTTACACAGAACTATCGCTAAATACATAAGCTTTTGTCTATGCTTTGACATCCCATGTCCCAGCAGTACATTTATGACCTCTGATGACCATGTGGGTGTGCGGGGGTGGGTGTGTGAG
The DNA here is from genome assembly GCF_023375685.1 of Ictalurus furcatus. NCBI lineage: Eukaryota > Metazoa > Chordata > Actinopteri > Siluriformes > Ictaluridae > Ictalurus > Ictalurus furcatus. The sequence continues at coordinate 18,144,524 of NC_071255.1, read as the reverse complement.
AGAGAGAGACACAGGTGTTCTTTTGGGGGTTTTGCTGACCAGAATTCTTACAAATGTGTTTGTTAACGAATTAAAGGGAATCGTGTGTCTCAGTGTTAAAATAATGGTTAAGACGTCGTAGTTAAAAAACAGAAGAAACTCTGCAACTATCCGTTACAATGTCTGCTCCGAGAAATCCTAATATCCTTAGAAGATTGCTGTGTATTCACCAACAAGAGGACCTGTTGAAATGAGAGAGGACCTGACTTTTGCTCCAAATTTTTTTTTTTTAAAAACCAAGATGTTAGTTTGACAATTTATTAATGAAGGTATTGTAAATACGTTGTTGTTTAACCCTGAGCAGGGCGTCAACAACTCCAAAGATCGTGTCTTAAGTCCAAGGGTTTAGTTAGGAGGTAGAAAAACATTTAAAGATGGTGTTTTAAAAGAGTCGTGCATTTTGTTTAAACTATAAACAAGATTTCAGAAAATGGTTCGCCAACGAGGATACTTACACAGAACTAACGCTAAATACATAAGCTTTTGTCTATGCTTTGACATCCCATGTCCCAGCAGTACAATTACGACCTCTGATTACCATGTGGGTGTGCGAGGGTGGGTGTGTGAGAGAGAGAGAGAGACACACAGCTGTTCTTTTGGGGTTTTGCTGACCAGAATTCTTACAAATGTGTTTGTTAACGAATTAAAGGGAATCGTGTGTCTCAGTGTTAAAATAATGGTTAAGACGTCGTAGTTAAAAAACAGAAGAAACTCTGCAACTATCTGTTACAATGTCTGCTCCGAGAAATCCTAATACCCTTAGAAGATTGCTGTGTATTCACCAACAAGAGGACCTGTTGAAATGAGAGAGGACCTGACTTTTGCTCAAAAAAAAAACAAACAAAAAAAACCAAGAGGTTAGATTGACAAATTATTAATGAAGGTAATGTAAAGACGTTGTTGTTTAACCCTGAGCAGGGCGTCAACAACTCCAAAGGTAGTGTCTTAAGTCCGAGGGTTTAGTTAGGAGGTAGAAAAAACATTTAAAGATGGTGTTTTAAAAGAAACAAGTGTTTCATCCTTAATGGTAAAAAAGAAAAGTGTTTGTACTCCAATATGAAATAAAACGGTGGAGACACACCGAGTACATTTCTGTTCCACAGTCTATAAGGATCCCCAAACTTCATGTAGTGTGGAAAAATATATACACCCTCCGTGACTATGTTACTTAAGGTTTAAACATTTTTATTTTGTGATGTCAGCAAGACAAAAACGGTTGTGCATTTGGTATCTGGTGATTTTAGAATTAGGCCCCAAATGTCAAATATGTTGTGTGTATGGCTTCATCAGGCAAAGATCACGATGGTATGGAAAGAGTATACAAGAGTAATTGGGGTGATCTAATGCTTAGGACTTGTACAGTACTTCAACTCGGGAACGTCCCACCATGGCGTTCAGAGAGACGTTATCTATGGTACACGTATATATAATATAGATCAGATCACCAGTCTGTCTTTACCCAGTCCTGATCTGGGGGTTCAGGGGGGGGGGGATTACAGTTCAGGCATATTTCCAACAGAACAGAATATTAGACATTTAGTGTAAACTAGTGAAAAAAAAATAATAAAATCTCTGAAATATTTCAGTGAAAATAGTGGTCCATATTTAATGCATTATATTAGAAACGATAGTACAGTCTTTGTTGATCAGTTACCAACTCATACTTTATAATAATTTGTTTAGGAGCATCTGAATCTGGCAAATAACTTTTATTGCATTTAGGCATACAATAAAAGTTAATAAAAAAATTAGGAAGAAATGACTTGTGCACTACTGCTGCGGATATTAAGTCAAACCATTTTGTTCAAACTTCAGCATGACCCATAGAGAAGCAGAAACTTATGGCACCTTATGAATACCATGTGAAGGATTAAGTTGACTCGTCCCTTACAGTTACAAAGACATGACCTTGTGCAGGATCACCTTCGCACCAGCATCGATCCCCTCTTATCCCATTTCAACGTATAAGAAAAGGCAAAAAGTAATATAAGATGTATAAGAATATATTTATAAAATATAACACATTATGAGGAAGAAATATAAAATATTATTTAACAAGGTCTGCCGTTCAGCCCTCTTAACTGTAAGAGCATCATCAGTATTGTACAGCAGTTGGGGAACAGTACTTAGCTTTCAGATGTCAGATATAAAACAACTTTTTGAGTCACAGTGCCAAACTACTGGTATTATATTCGGATCCTTCTTTTTCAGCATGAAGGATTGGCATTTATTTAATAGACAGATGGTACAGCCATATACTTGGTCAGAGAATTTAGGAATTTCTTTGAGAAAGGTTCATTGTTTTTGTTCTTTTATCATAGCTTCAGTTTGTATACTTACTTTGGTTAGTGACTTAAACTGTTTTATTAGGTATTGACAGATTTCATTAACAGGGAACGATGATAGGTGAAGATTAAGCTGGTATGCGTGTACAAAATAAAACTGTCTATATGTATATTTGTCTGCTATGTATCTGTTTAAACACTGCTGTAATGGTGATATAAAGAGAGAGAGATACCCATTTACTAATTCATAGAACCCCTTTCCACCTTTTCAAGTTCGTTATACATTTTTCTTTTCAAGCATCATGTTCAGACATTGCAAATCATCAGTCTGAAGGTTAAGGGTTACTTAGATTTTTGCTTCTTCAGCATCAAAAAAAAGTCTAAACATTAATCTTATTATTAAACTCAGAAACACAATAACTGTATGGTTGTGATCATAATAAAAGGCAACGTGAAAGGTGACTTAATTCCCAATGAGATTTCTCTATGTTCTATATGACCTTTCTACAGTATATGCCATTAAGTCCTAGTTTCCAGCCATCATTACAGCACGGGAGAGGAAATCTCGTTTATCAGATGTGTGATGTACGTCTAGACAATCTGATAACAAACTACACACACAACATTTATGTTGAGAAAATTCAGCTTGATCTTTGTTCCCAAATAACATTGGATCAGATCCATAATTTACAGCATCTGTCACACACGTATTTAATCTGTATTACGAGTACTGAACAAGTTAGAGGAGGAGAAAATGTAGATTTACTGTTCATTGGAACTTTATTGTTTATTTAGATCTGTCTTGATTCATTTTCATATTCAAATTTTTAAAAAATACATAACGTAACATAACATAACATATGAATGTAGGAACATGGATTTTCACCATGTGACTCTTTTCAGAAAATGGTCTTTCTCTGTTTCTTATGCACACAGAACCTACTTTTCTTTTCATAAAATCATACACCAATTTACTATTCCTGTATAGGGTTTGAGTAAATATAGATAAACTCATTAATGTACTGTAGCTCTCAGAGTTACTACACTACCCCACTTGGTAATTCAGACCATAACCTCATCTTGTTAACAGTTCTTTCCTGCAGTTCAGTCTGTCCACAAGGAATAGGTACACTCAGTAACGATAGGGTTAGGCAATACATGTGCATCACTTTGTTTCAAAGGTGGTGGAGATAAAGACACGTTGTGGAAAGTAGTAATACAGATATCAGAAGGAATGACCTGTTTGAGCTGAGTGAATGAAAATCAGTAAACTAAAACACTTTATTAGTGGTTAATTAACACACCCTATTGCATCCTATAAGAGATTAATCACATTAATAGACAACAAACGCAATTCTACAACATGGATCTACACAAAATTACATGAACACACAACTATCTGTGATAGCCATAGTCAGGAGCTGGTAAGGAACACTTACTAGCACAGTAATCTTAATAAGTATTTAAATAGATATGTTAAATAGATATGATATTTAATAGATATTAGACTTTTTATGATGTAATAATAAAATGTATTTTTTTTTAATTTGAATATGAAAATGAATCAAGACAGATCTAAATAAACAATAAAGTTCCAATGAACAGTAAATCTACATTTTCTCCTCCTCTAACTTGTTCAGTACTCGTAATACAGATTAAATACGTGTGTGACAGATGCTGTAAATTATGGATCTGATCCAATGTTATTTGGGAACAAAGATCAAGCTGAATTTTCTCAACATAAATGTTGTGTGTGTAGTTTGTTATCAGATTGTCTAGACGTACATCACACATCTGATAAACGAGATTTCCTCTCCCGTGCTGTAATGATGGCTGGAAACTAGGACTTAATGGCATATACTGTAGAAAGGTCATATAGAACATAGAGAAATCTCATTGGGAATTAAGTCACCTTTCACGTTGCCTTTTATTATGATCACAACCATACAGTTATTGTGTTTCTGAGTTTAATAATAAGATTAATGTTTAGACTTTTTTTTGATGCTGAAGAAGCAAAAATCTAAGTAACCCTTAACCTTCAGACTGATGATTTGCAATGTCTGAACACGATGCTTGAAAAGAAAAATGTATAACGAACTTGAAAAGGTGGAAAGGGGTTCTATGAATTAGTAAATGGGTATCTCTCTCTCTTTATATCGCCATTACAGCAGTGTTTAAACAGATACATAGCAGACAAATATACATATAGACAGTTTTATTTTGTACACGCATACCAGCTTAATCTTCACCTATCATCGTTCCCTGTTAATGAAATCTGTCAATACCTAATAAAACAGTTTAAGTCACTAACCAAAGTAAGTATACAAACTGAAGCTATGATAAAAGAACAAAAACAATGAACCTTTCTCAAAGAAATTCCTAAATTCTCTGACCAAGTATATGGCTGTACCATCTGTCTATTAAATAAATGCCAGTCCTTCATGCTGAAAAAGAAGGATCCGAATATAATACCAGTAGTTTGGCACTGTGACTCAAAAAGTTGTTTTATATCTGACATCTGAAAGCTAAGTACTGTTCCCCAACTGCTGTACAATACTGATGATGCTCTTACAGTTAAGAGGGCTGAACGGCAGACCTTGTTAAATAATATTTTATATTTCTTCCTCATAATGTGTTATATTTTATAAATATATTCTTATACATCTTATATTACTTTTTGCCTTTTCTTATACGTTGAAATGGGATAAGAGGGGATCGATGCTGGTGCGAAGGTGATCCTGCACAAGGTCATGTCTTTGTAACTGTAAGGGACGAGTCAACTTAATCCTTCACATGGTATTCATAAGGTGCCATAAGTTTCTGCTTCTCTATGGGTCATGCTGAAGTTTGAACAAAATGGTTTGACTTAATATCCGCAGCAGTAGTGCACAAGTCATTTCTTCCTAATTTTTTTATTAACTTTTATTGTATGCCTAAATGCAATAAAAGTTATTTGCCAGATTCAGATGCTCCTAAACAAATTATTATAAAGTATGAGTTGGTAACTGATCAACAAAGACTGTACTATCGTTTCTAATATAATGCATTAAATATGGACCACTATTTTCACTGAAATATTTCAGAGATTTTATTATTTTTTTTTCACTAGTTTACACTAAATGTCTAATATTCTGTTCTGTTGGAAATATGCCTGAACTGTAATCCCCCCCCCCCTGAACCCCCAGATCAGGACTGGGTAAAGACAGACTGGTGATCTGATCTATATTATATATACGTGTACCATAGATAACGTCTCTCTGAACGCCATGGTGGGACGTTCCCGAGTTGAAGTACTGTACAAGTCCTAAGCATTAGATCACCCCAATTACTCTTGTATACTCTTTCCATACCATCGTGATCTTTGCCTGATGAAGCCATACACACAACATATTTGACATTTGGGGCCTAATTCTAAAATCACCAGATACCAAATGCACAACCGTTTTTGTCTTGCTGACATCACAAAATAAAAATGTTTAAACCTTAAGTAACATAGTCACGGAGGGTGTATATATTTTTCCACACTACATGAAGTTTGGGGATCCTTATAGACTGTGGAACAGAAATGTACTCGGTGTGTCTCCACCGTTTTATTTCATATTGGAGTACAAACACTTTTCTTTTTTACCATTAAGGATGAAACACTTGTTTCTTTTAAAACACCATCTTTAAATGTTTTTTCTACCTCCTAACTAAACCCTCGGACTTAAGACACTACCTTTGGAGTTGTTGACGCCCTGCTCAGGGTTAAACAACAACGTCTTTACATTACCTTCATTAATAATTTGTCAATCTAACCTCTTGGTTTTTTTTGTTTGTTTTTTTTTTGAGCAAAAGTCAGGTCCTCTCTCATTTCAACAGGTCCTCTTGTTGGTGAATACACAGCAATCTTCTAAGGGTATTAGGATTTCTCGGAGCAGACATTGTAACAGATAGTTGCAGAGTTTCTTCTGTTTTTTAACTACGACGTCTTAACCATTATTTTAACACTGAGACACACGATTCCCTTTAATTCGTTAACAAACACATTTGTAAGAATTCTGGTCAGCAAAACCCCAAAAGAACAGCTGTGTGTCTCTCTCTCTCTCTCACACACCCACCCTCGCACACCCACATGGTAATCAGAGGTCGTAATTGTACTGCTGGGACATGGGATGTCAAAGCATAGACAAAAGCTTATGTATTTAGCGTTAGTTCTGTGTAAGTATCCTCGTTGGCGAACCATTTTCTGAAATCTTGTTTATAGTTTAAACAAAATGCACGACTCTTTTAAAACACCATCTTTAAATGTTTTTCTACCTCCTAACTAAACCCTTGGACTTAAGACACGATCTTTGGAGTTGTTGACGCCCTGCTCAGGGTTAAACAACAACGTATTTACAATACCTTCATTAATAAATTGTCAAACTAACATCTTGGTTTTTAAAAAAAAAAAATTTGGAGCAAAAGTCAGGTCCTCTCTCATTTCAACAGGTCCTCTTGTTGGTGAATACACAGCAATCTTCTAAGGATATTAGGATTTCTCGGAGCAGACATTGTAACGGATAGTTGCAGAGTTTCTTCTGTTTTTTAACTACGACGTCTTAACCATTATTTTAACACTGAGACACACGATTCCCTTTAATTCGTTAACAAACACATTTGTAAGAATTCTGGTCAGCAAAACCCCCAAAAGAACACCTGTGTCTCTCTCTCTCACACACCCACCCCCGCACACCCACATGGTCATCAGAGGTCATAAATGTACTGCTGGGACATGGGATGTCAAAGCATAGACAAAAGCTTATGTATTTAGCGATAGTTCTGTGTAAGTATCCTCGTTGGCGTACCATTTTCTGAAATCTTGTTTATAGTTTAAACAAAATGCACGACTCTTTTAAAACACCGTCTTTAAAAAAGGTTTTTTTCACCCTTAAATTAACCTGGTTAGAAGGTAGGATATGTAATACATATTTTCATTTTCTTCAGACATATTGTCACTTCAGTCTCCACAACGAATAACACCGATGGTTTTGACCTTTCTTTCAGTAAAAGAGAACAACGACATCATACAGCCTTGAAGGACTGTAGAAATGTTTTACACATCACAATGTTTTTCTCAACAACGTAGCCAATAAATAGTTCAATTATTTCACAAACCTCAGTCTGTTCATTTCTTGACAGAAGGATTACACATAGATCATACACATAGGGAGCTACACATGCATAACATGTCCAAAATTCTAATACATCTACCACATTCAGTCACCAGGTCTAGTATTTTCTGATAGATTAGTTACACAAACTGATAATTACCACAGAAGTAATTTCAGAAACAAATATTCACTTAAACCACAAATGTACACATTGGTAGGGATAGTTAAACCCTGAAACACACGACTCGTCCCTTAATTCATTAACATAAACACACTGTAAGCATTCTGGTCAGCAAACCCCCAGGAAACACATGACTCTCTCTCTCTCTCTCTCTCTCTCTCTCTCTCTCTCTCTCTCTCTCTCTCTCTCTCTCTCTCTCTCTCTAACACACCCACACACACGCACGCACACCCACACACCCACATACACACACACTTCAGACACTGTCACCAGAGCTCATAAATGTAAAACAAAACTTTCGATTCTTTTAAGCAGCACTTTAAACATTTTACATCCTAAAGGGTTAGGTTTAGAAGGCATGTAATACGCACGTTTCTTATAAAACACCGTCTTTAAAACGTTTACCACCTAAAGGGACCTATTTAGAAGGTATGTAAAAACTTTTTTTTTCTTTTTTTCTTTTTTTTTCTTTTTTTTTTTTTTTTTTTACATTTCTTCGGGTATATCAATGTTTTAGAGTATTTATTTCAGTACATTTTTATTCAAAGTCATGCCATTTTCTCAAAAGTGCAATCAATAAAGTTTAATTTATTTCACAAGCTTACATTCTGCTCATTTATTTTCACATTCAACCATCATGTATTTTCTAACAGCGTAGCTATACAAAACAAACCCCCACAATCTAAATTTAATGTGTGGTTGCAAGATAAAAATTCTAATTTATTGAAATAAATAAATATTTAAAGTTGTACACATTATTTTGATGAGTTGTGTTGACATAATAATGTTGATAATTACATCAACTTAATATTGTGTGTAATTTCTGCGTTAATTGATTTAAAACAAAATTTACGTCGTAGTACATTTACATGTATTCATTTAACAGAGTGTTAGAGGACCTGTAGACTGAACAAATACTAAAGGACATTACAATTTGAATATCATTTCACTTACAATTAAATTCTACAAAAGCAATGAATTTGGGGCATGTTCTCAATTGTGATATGACCAATAATGGACTCGTGTATAGGCTACACCTGCTAATACATTTGATGGACTATTTTGCACTAGTACACGTAGCTAATGCTAGTCATATTTAGCAGTGTAATTTGAATATCTACACTTTAGTTTACCGTAGCAGTGGATAAGAAGGAAAAAGTTTCATTTGACAAATCTGTTCATCTAGAGAGGGCTTTTCATTTGTGCTATAGGAAAGATAAGCATGATTACATTTCTGCTTATTCATGTAAACCTCAACTACATTGTGTAATCCAATTTCATGTATTGATACATTTTTTATTTTATTTTTTAAAATCTTTTGTCATTCGCACACATAGCCTTCTAGCTCCACAGCCTTTGGACTGTGGATAGTTCTATGAGAGAGATAAAAGTAGTAGACACAGAGTGTTTATTTTTTGTCTATATTGCTCATTTCATTCAGTGCTTTAACGTCTATAAATCCTGCAGAGATGATACGTATGAGATTTGTAATGTAAATCACGCTGGATTTTACTTACTATTGTTATAAAACTTAAAGGCAGTCATTTTTCCTGGTTTAAAAGACTGCATTCTACTGCAGACAATCTAAATGGAGAAACGTAATTTTAAAAATGATTGTCAACTTAACAACTTGTGTTCATAATTATGGTAATTTAGTACATAACACTTAAATTCCTTTTAAATAATGTGAAAATAAAGTGCGTTTGTGTGTGTCATATTTTTGTTTGGATGTGTAATACACATGGCCGTACCATGTATAGTAACATTTGTGTCAGGAATGGATGGGAACCCGATTTAAAATAACTAGTAACGTTTGTGTCAGGAATAGATGGGAACCCGATTTAACATAACTATAAATATTTTTATGACCTACCTCAGAGAGTTTCATATTCTATGTGAAAAGAAAGAACGTGTGTGCAACTTGTGTGGGGTGTCTGGAATACATATGGCCGTACCAGGTATGGTAACGTTTGTGTCACGAATGGATGTGATCCAGATTTAACATAACTATATATATTTTTATGACCTACCACAGAGTGTTAGAAAGAACGTGTGTGCAACGTGTGTGGGGTGGAAAACACACGGCCGTACCATGTATGGTAACGTTTCTGTCACGAATGGATGTGAACCAGATTTAACATAACTATATATATTTTTATGACCTACCACAGAGTGTTAGAAGGACCATGTGTGCAACGTGTGTGGGGTGGAAAACACATGGCCATACCAGGTATGGTAACGAATGGATGTGATCCAGATTTAACATAACTATATATATTTTTATGACCTACCACAGAGTGTTAGAAAGAACATGTGTGCAACGTGTGTGGGGTGGAAAACACATGGCCGCACCATGTATGGTAACGTTTCTGTCACGAATGGATGTGATCCAGATTTAACATAACTATAAATATTTTTATGATCATGACCTTTGATCTAGATATAGAGAGTTAGAATGTGTATCTTTTTGACCTATACCTGTCAAAACTAAGGTTACAATATATACAAACTATCTCTCTCTAACGGCCTTGCTCAAGGGTCCAGCAGTGGCAGCTTGGGCCACAGGGATTTGAACTCACAGCCTTCCAATCTGACATCTTAACCACTGAGCTCCCACTGCCCACTGCCTTGCTGAATTGTTAGTGCAACAAAATACTAGTACAGTGTCATGTATTTAATAGAAAAACCAATACAATAGCCGATTGTCCTTTTGATTGATGGTTTTTATTTGCTGAATAACTATAAGAATTGCCAATAAAGAACTCTTGTACAAATCAACATTGAAGAACACACAGCAGAACATACAGCAAGTAAAAGTTAAAGTGTTTAGTGAATAGGTGGATTTTTAATTTTCCATTGAAAACAGTCTCTTTTCTAAATCTCAGATTCTTCTGAATGTATGTTGTGCAGATTTCTGGCCTGACTGCTCCTGTACTCATCTGAACAGTAAGGTTAACCTGTCTATAGCACACACAAACAGAGAGACCTCCAATGTTATTGAAGCATATTACCATGTTAGCAATGATAATGACAATGAACCATGACAGAGATAATGTGCTGTGGCACTGTGACCCAATTTTATTTTTGTGGAATTAAGCCTAGCCTAGTGTGAAACCGGGGTGTCACTGGCGGGAGATGGGCTTGGGGGATGGGCTTGGGGGGTTAAGTCCTTGATGTTTTGCATCAAACTCCTGATCTTCTTTTGCGATTATTATTTGCTAATATTATCTTGAGCTGTTATTTAAAATGCCTTTCTTTCGCTGTTTTTCAGGCTTTAGACTTAGAGTTGAGAGAGAGAGAGAGAGAGAGAGAGAGAGAGAGAGAGAGAGACAGCACAGTTACAAAATGAGAATATGAGATTCATGTGCCTACTGACGTCGTAAGACGTACTTTCATACCATCTTATGGGTATGTTCTGCTGTTTTTATCTGTTTTCTTTCTAACTGTCAGAACGCTATCCTTACAGTGCCACTGTACTGTTGCTGTATGCTAAATATGAGACTGCATAACTCATACTGTATAGACTGATAACATTGCCTTTCTATCTAGGAAGGTAAATAGTAGATAGCACTAGTTATCATTTGTAAAATGAAAAAAACATGTCATTTCTGTTCAGTAACTTACATTCATTGTAATTAGCCATGTTTAGCCATTGAGGGAAAATGTGAAAGGCAGCATTTCATATGAAAGCCAGGCTTAGAAGGCCTGAAGGAACTCCATGTTTACATTATTGAACTTTTTTTTTTTTTTTTTTTTTTTTTTTTTACAACAGTATAGTTACTTATTCCATCTGTATTTTCAGTTGTAAAAGTATAATGCAGAACATTGCTTTATTCATTTAAATGTAGCTTGCCTGAATGTGACGCACAGTAATATTTCAAAATATTAGTCCACAAAAGTTTTGAAATTGAAATATTAATTTGTAAAATAATTGAATGAAAGAGAAGAGAAGAAGTTGGCCCACATGGGGTCATATCACCTGGTTTGGGAATTATTAATGTGTGTATGTATATATATATATATATATGCAATATTTAGATAAAATATAAATAGTTACATACAATCCTACGCACATATCATACAAACATACAAAAAAGTTTCCATGGCATATAAAAATAGAACTTTCCTTACTTTGTCAACATATACATGCTTATTCATTTCTGTGTTCTTGTTATTAATTTCAGACAGGTCAAGAAGTAAGGTTGAAGGCAGTCAGACATCAGTTTTTCACAGGTAAGCTACATTTAAAACCAAAGTATTGATAATTATGTTTGTTATGTGGCCTGTGGAAGGAAGAACAAGAATTTTTCAGATAATATGTAGACAAATGTACTGTTTCAGCCTTATTGTAGAAAATAAATTGATTAATGTACCTTTATTAACATCAATCTGACAGAAACCAACATAGGGAGAGGAGAAACCCATTGAATTCGTTCAGTGTTCTTAGATGTCAGCTAATCTTGATTTTCACTGATAAGGGTTTGTTTAAATCAGGCATGATTAAACCAGGAAGATACCAATCTTAAAATATTTTAGGGCATTTTAGACAGCTTGAAAAAAAATCAAGCGGAGCCCCCTCATAGCATAAAGCTCTAGATCAGTGGTGGCAAACCTGTTCAGCATGATGAGGCAAAAAACAAACAAACAAACAAACAAACAAACAAACCCTAATCACTGCATAGAGACACACAACAGATGTGCAAACAACAGTGTCTTGAAATAACGTATAGGCCTAATTCCATAACACAAAATAGTTTTCATGGATTTGAACTTTTTCTGTCAGCCTACCTCCTTTTACTAGACTTAATGGCACACCTGGCAGTCCTTGTTTTCCACAATTCTTTTCAGCTCAGGCTTGTATTCAGTTGTGGCTACCTGAAGTAACTCTTTCACACGTGTGTCAGTAAGAACAGAGCGATGCTTTGATTTCACTTGTTTTCAGTGTAGAAAAAATGATTCACAGATGTACGTTGAACCAAACATTGACAATAGTTTGAATGCAGCCATGTTTGACATTCGGACTCCTCAAAAGCAATACTGAAATACTGGCATTTCTCAACATCTGGATATAAATGTGATTCAATTGAGCTGTTTGTGTCAGATACTCTCAGTTCAACGGTGTGCCATGACAGTTGAAGGTCTGTTCCCAAACATCTGAATTTTTTGTTTTTGGGATGAAGGATTGCAACATCACTGAAGCACTATGTAAAATAAATAAATAATCGAAACACAGAACACGTGGATAAATTGAAAAGCCGCAAGAGGAGCAGCGAAAGATCCGCATGCAGCTCAAGAGCCACAGGTTCGCCATCCCTGTTGTGAAATTGCCGTGCACTGATTCAGATATAAAGACCATGTGTATTTATACTGTATCAACCAGAGTGTAAAGACATCATATAAAAAGACTCCAACCATGGACTATTTGACAACTGATCTTTCTTGTTCTCCCTATCCAAAATGATATGGAGCTTTAGCCTTTCTGTGATGACGTCTGCTATGGGACTGCTCTGGAAAACCACTGTAGGGCCAGCAGGACATGACAAATGTATCATTTGTTTCTGGGTGGGTAATGTACTGGCATGTTTACTGCTTTAAAAGGTCATTTAATACTGCACTGCACTGCAAAGGCTGTGATTTTACACTTGGGAAAATGGAATAAATTAGCCATGTTTGTGGAAGAGTAATTAACTACAAGCACAGTTCAATATTTACTGATTTGTCTTGTGCCTGTAAGTGCTGATAGTTAGGGTAAACCCAAGTCCAACACATTCAGATGAGGTTAATACTTTATAAAGTTAGTTCTAGTTCACTGTTCCTAACTACCAGGGGTGGTGAATGACGCCTGAATACACCCTTGCACATGTGCACACATATACCTTTGACATTCCAGCAAGGTCGCATAGTGATCTGTGATGCAGTATATGCAGAAAAATACCAGTTGACCAATAAAACAAAGTGTATTTCAATTACTTCTTCAAGAATTTAATGCTTTACTCTCCAGTACACTGTAGGACAGTTACTAAAGGATAATCTTATGAAATCGACACATTTGAGGTGTGAACCCTGGTAAATAAGTACAGCAGTTTGAGGCTGTAAGAAATGTTAATTTGTTATGCCGCAATTCACATGCTGGTTATGTTTGGTTCTGTAATTTATATGCATGAGAACACCAAATACATGCTTCGGCCTAGCAACAAAAATAACAACCTGAGCCGCCTGAGATGGTCCTGGGTCCTAAATAGAGCCCATGGGCTCGATTCCTACTGTGACATGCCACTCTTCGAGGAGCTCAACCACTCCACTCCAGGAAGTCTAAGCTGACACTATTTGGGGACCACCATGTACCTTCTTCACAATTTACAAAGGTAACATCGCATCACCCATCTCTAAGCACCTGACAAGGCAGTCCCATAATGAATCCTCATGACATCGGTGGTGTGCTATCTAGCTGTTATACACTGTCCCTGGCCATAATGGTAAACATACTGGTAAATATGTACAGACAGGTGACAATTTAAAAGGAATAAAACACAACATAAGTAGTCTCAGTAAGGCACGAGGACGAAGAAACCAAAACTCATACATATTGGAAAAGGGCAAATTAGGGGGCAGACACAAGGTATAGCAAACTGTATAAAAAGGACATAAAAAGGACAAAAGACTAAAAGGAATTCAGATCACTTTGGGACATCTCACTGGACAATAAATTTGGACCCTTGCTTTTCTCACTCATGGTTCTTTGTGTTTTTCTTCATCCACAGGGTGTTGTAAGTATTTGACTTTAAACTTAGTAGTGTTGAACTTTCTGGAAGATTTGGCACAACACCACCAGAACAGCTACAAGGTTCCTTGGCAGAGATTTTCTAATACTTTAGAACTGTACTGGAAGGATAGAAAACTATTCTTCCAAAACATGTTCCCATAAATAGTGTAATGATGGTGGAGAGTGTACCATAGATTTTCATAGAACCATCAATACATATATAACTAGCATTTGCTCCATGTACCCCTGCCACAAGAGGGTGGAGTCGGACCTGAGCCAGCTACTCTTATCAGAACGGAGTTGAACCAAAAATCCACAGAGTGCAGACAACTCAGTATGGTTCATGCTGGATAAGTGTGTTTGTTGTTGTGTGTTGTACAGCATCTTGTAGATTAGGGATTAGGCTTGTAGGAGGAGTTGTATAGAGCCATAAACTGAATACTGGGATGAGACTCCACCTCAATCCGTCAGCCATTTTTGTATGAAAGAATAAGGATTAATCAAAGACACACTAAATCAAAAAAGGAATGAAGACTTCATTGTGGACTAAATAACATTTATTTAAACACTGCTACAGTTTTTATCTCTATGGATCCCTTTTCTTTTGTGGATCTGGCACAATTGATGCAGAGAAAGACGATGTCTTATAGTCTCTTAAACGGAGTCTGGTGCCAGTGTAATGGGTGTTGCTGGACTTGTTCAAATACACAGCTAACCTATCACCACTTTCCTGATTAAACACAAACACAGTATTTTCGGATAGTGCTCCTCAGTCATCTCAGAAACATGCATGGTGCATTCCTTAAATCAAATGTGCACACACTAGTCAGATGTCTTTCCTTTGTAGTGTTGAGGTTGCTCCTCTAATAAACAAAATAACACATTTATAAAGATTGTCCACCAACATTTCATGTCTAGAATAAACAGTTCAATAATGACACTTTCCGCAACTGTGAGAATCCTTTTCAAAAAGAGGACAAAACAATGTTTGATATCAAATCGTCAACATGCAGACGCACTAGGTGTGCCACACTGTATGTGGATTACAAGAATACAGGCTGTTGTAGAAGTACTATAGCAAAACACAGAATGTTCTCTTTAAAATACCCTTTGGCACATTTACACGTTTTATTTAAAAAAGTCACAGCAAAATCAGTTTAAAGAATACTATTAATCTGCATGTCTATTAAAATAAACATTCAATTCTATTTTTCTTTTTGATAGTTGATATGGCACCACATTTGGTAAATACATCTAAAAATAGGTAACTTGTGTATTTTTATAGTAACCACATGTATGTTCTGACTAAATATAAATATACTTTACATGGATATACGGCCTGCTTAGATGAATAAGCAGAAATCGAGCATGAAGTTTCAAAATTTAGAAGTTGTTCCAGAAATCGGCCATGTTGTTTCAGAAACAACATTAGACACATATTAAATAGTTAACTGGGTCTATGCAAAGAAGTTGGAGTGGAATAATGGAAATATCAGTGGCATAGGCGTACGTAACTTCTGCCTCACTTTGTCCACTCAAGTGCAAAAATGAGTA
This sequence comes from Ictalurus furcatus, assembly GCF_023375685.1. Lineage (NCBI taxonomy): Eukaryota > Metazoa > Chordata > Actinopteri > Siluriformes > Ictaluridae > Ictalurus > Ictalurus furcatus. The sequence goes on along the minus strand of NC_071255.1, from coordinate 18,128,567 downwards.
GTGAACAGCACCGCTGGAGGTATGGGCTGTGAGTGATCTTACAGTAGCAGCAGAGTGTGTCCACGAGCACCTGGTACTATCACACACATTAAAGGAAGACGGTGATCTTTGCACCTTGATTTGCTACTGAATTTACTTTCACCTTAGCGAGACCAGGGAGTATTCATTAAAATAACTGTGTATAGCAAAGTGGAGCAAATATGTGCTGTTGAGAGCAAGAGACACAAATTAAATAATTTCATGATGGAGTTGTGAAAACACAGATTTGTATTGCAAGTAGGAGAATATAGTGCAGGGTATTTCAAACAGGACCAGTGCATACATAATGGTGAACTAGGCAATTTCCTACAGTAGAGTGGCACTTGAGCATGGACGGTTTAAATGTACCAACACTATTGTCCATCAATTTCATCGCAAAGTATTTCATTTGACCAAGCTCTCTACGAGTGCACTCTGTAAGCACGTTAAATGGCTAAGAAGACAGTCATCACCAGTGGTCAATTTGTAAAAAGTTTAAACAATGGACTGGTTGGAGGTATAGCTACATTCTTTTACGCCTAGAGCATCAGAATAGCATGCACCAGCCCTGATTACACGACTATACAACAAACTACAGAAAATATTCTAAGCACTTATGGTCATTAAATGCTTATCACAAAACAATTTTCTGATCCAAGCTTTTCCCCCCTCTTTTTTCCCCCCATATCTAAATAGGACAGCACCCATTTCAGAGAATATTTATATTACAAAAAATTATGGGCTAGGGTAATCACTGAAAAATTACTTTGTTAAACATTTATACAGTGTTTAAGTTAAGACTTGGCACTAGGTCAACTTCACAGTGTGTAGAATAAAATAATCAGGTTATATGCTACAATATACTGTACTTCTTCATTAGGACAACAGCCAACAGCATAGGAAGAGTTCTGGGTTTGTGCTTTTGTGTCACTGTGACAACTTTATAAACGAGTGATTTCATGCAGTGTAAGAAATGGTGTCATCCAGAGTGCAAAACACACCAGCAAACTGTACATGTGTGGACAAATATGGTGAACACCTCATACATGGACCTCATGTGTGATACATAAACAGAGAAAAGGCATTAAATGCTGGCTACTCTTTAAATGCTGGAGTGGTGGAAGTGCCCTTGTAGAAAATGGTCCTAGTGTTTTCTGGACTGTTCCCTCTTTCCGGTATTAGGATCATATTGCTTTTCCTTCGCAGTGTTGAGTCGCGACTCTCTGGGCCACTCTCACTGCTCTCTATAGGGGTGACCCGGATGGTGGAGACGGTTTGATGAGGGTGCTGATCTGCTACTGAACTGGCTAGAGGGGAAACAGAGGAGACAGCAGGAACTGTTGGGACTGTGACATGTATCGGAGCACCAGAGTTGCTCCTCTTTCTGTCTGTGGAGCCATAGCCGTCCCTAAGTGAATCACAATTCTCTGAGTCTTGGTTGAGGTCATTGAGCTCAAAAGACTGTCTTAAGCTGCTCTGAGATTTCCAGGTCCAGAAGGCGGTGCCTTCAGTAGAGTGGGCATGAACCAAAGGCCGTCCGTTCTCTGGGTGTGCCTCCACTCTGACGATGTTACCCTGGCTGGTAACCCCTGAACCAGGCTCCTCACTCAGGCTCTTATGGCGGTGCAGAGGTGCAGTGGAGCTGGTGTGGCTACTGCTTTCAGAACTACTGGAGCCTGTGGGCAACAGGCCGTGCTGCTTGGACATTCCAATCACTGGCACAACACGTGGTTGTCCATTGACATTCTTTTCCATGCTTTTCAGCCACTTGTCCTGTAGACTACCTCCAGGTGAAGTGCTTATGCCTTCCTGAGTCTCCTCTGGAATGTGCACCAATTGGGAAGAGCCTGGTCTGGACTGAATAGATATTCTTGTACCTCCAGCAATACCACAAGGATTGCTGGGTATACTGCTGCTTCCAGTAGCCAGTTTGAGACATGACCCTGTTGGACCTTGCTGTTCCCCATTAATGCCTACGGTGGAAGGCTCTGAGCTACAGCGAGTCTCCATGCTGCTAGTGGAACACTGGCCCAGGGCACTCTCCACAGTCTGCATGGAATGCTTTCGATTGTCATTCTTACTCTTCCACTGCGATAACAACTGCTTGGAGCGGCTGGATTCCATGGACATATGGATGTTTCCAGTGCTCCTTGCACCATCATCCATGGTTGGTGCATGAATCCGTGGCAGAGTGTTACTAAAAGTCACCATGCTCTCCTTATCTGCGGGGCTATGGGGCTGTGGGACTTCGACATCTGCGCTGGATCTCTTCAGGTTGGTAAGGGATCTAGTATGACGGGTCTGGAGATTACAGTGAAGGAGGCCATCTGAGTGTGAGGATGAAATGCCATCACTACTGCTACGGCTTTTAGCACGCAGATGGTGGCCAACATGTTGACCAAGCTCACCGAGGGACCTAACAGTATCCTGAACCTGAGGTTCACTCTTCAGCTTCTCCTCACTGGGTTGGAAATTCCCAACGGCATGCAGACCCTACCATGATCAGAGAGTTGAGTATGTAATATACAGTATATGTAATATGTATGTAATAATGTCATGTGACGCACCAAGTGTATTTTAACAGTAAAGGGCTTGATCTGATTATAGAAAGAAAGAACTCACTAAATAAATAGCAATGCCCCCTCCAAGGAGAAATCCCAGGTAGACATCAATGGCATGGTTCTTGTGCTGGATAATCCGTGTGAGGCCACATACGATGGCACTAATGACGAAGGAGAAGACCAATAGGGGCTTCAGAAGCTTAGATGAGTCGGTCAGAGTGCTGTTGAAATACATCTAAGCAGAAACAAATACACTCACATTAAAGAGTCACCTTTACATATACTGAGCTTAGTATTGGCATCAATCTCACACTAAGATGATAAGATTTTTCCTTAGATGTACATATTCAAGAAATCTATTTATTAGTGACCTACAGTAGGTGGATGAGTTCATTCAATACAGAGCAATGTGAAGCCAATTAACTGCCGTACAGGTGCCTGCTCACTTACAGTAAACGAGAACAGCTATTACCTTGTTGCCACTATCTATTTCAGCCACTATCGATCATTGGCAATGAGGGATTATGGAAACACAGCTGAGACTCTTGTGGTACATCAAAAAACATATACACAGTCTGAAAAAAGGTACTGCTGCATCCCTAGTAAAAAAATAGAAAAAAGTAAACCATACAATGGGCAGATGTATCCCAACTTTTGATTTGTAGTGTATGACCAAGAATAGACAAATAAGTGTAGTATATATAAGAATACATATTGCTTGTGATATACATGACTGATGGAAAACCATCAACCAACCAACTGTGTATATGATTAATAAAATGGTGTGGTAAAATGTCCAATATAATTTAATGTCATTGTCCTGTATTGATTATACTGAGATGATCTCAGCCTTATGCAGTGACTGGGACTGTTCCAAACTGTGAATCAGCATTACTTCACTCATATCCTCAGCATAAACCCACACACACACATACCACTCTACTCCTCCCCAAACACTGAATCTAAAGCACTAAAGCGACTGTACTGTACTGTCAAGCAAATGCTTTCAGTGACCTTCACATATTTAAAGTTCACAATTTTGTACGTTTTAAGCACACTGTATTATAGAAGTACAGTAACATTTATTTATCATGTTAGAGGTTTACACAGCAATGAGGCTAAATGATGAAATATCCCATAAACACATCAAAGCTGTGTCAGTTGCCTCTCTGCAGTGGATCAGACTGAATTTATAAAGATTTTGCATGATAATGAGGTTAACCTGAGTAGACTGCATGGGTGTGACAAGCTACTCACAGAGACGTAGACAGCAGCAAAGGATGCCAAGGTTGCATGTTGGGAAGGGAAAGATTTTCTGGAAAATGAGAACCCAAATCTGATTAAACATTATATATGAATCAAAATAAATATTCACCTTTTCTAAACAAATGCAGCGAACACTCTGCACAGACTGTTAGTCCATTGAAAATAGTTTCATTAAGTAGGTTCAATAAGAATCTTCCTTTAAAAAAACGTACCTCAGAAAAAAAAAAAACGTACCTCAGCAATATTATCTAACCACACACACACACACATACATACATATATATATATATATATATATATATTTTCCAGAAGAAAGCAAAACAACAAAGAAAGTGATCAGGCACAATCGGTGATGGGCTGAAAAAGTAATTATGCTATTTTTTTGTTTTGTTTTTTCTCCTGCTTTCTCTGGTGTAAGAACCTCTATCAATACAGAAATACAACAAAAAGCCCTTGAGTGCAAATTTCCAAAGAAATAATGCATCATCGAGCTGTGACCGCTGCCATGTTGTACATAGGAAGCACAATATCAGATCGACAGTTACTAAAGTGTGGGCTTTTATTCAAAATCTTATTACCATTAGGTTGACCAAAGCAACAAGAAAAGCCAACTTTTTCAGAGTATAGTTTATAAGCTGTTTGCCTAAGAAAGGTCATTTGTAACAAAGATCTTCACAATGTGTAGTCATGCTAATGCCCGCTTTTCTCCCCAATTTGATTATCTGCCCATTCCCACCCACCAGACAGTTCTCCCCATCACACCTCCGGGGAGGGTCAAGTCTAACACATGGTTCTTCTGGGACATGTGACGCTCTCCAGCCACATCTTTTTGAACTGTTGCTCATGCTGTGTCATAGGGCAGTTTAATCCACGAAGAGGAAAGCACTAGCCACCCTCTCTTACAAACATGAGCTCACAGACATCTACAATTGGCTAGTGTCACTGTGAATGACAGGGGAGAGAGGGTATGCCACACCTCCCATCCAAAGCACATGGCCAACTTTTCTTCTCTTGTCACCCAGCCATGGATGACTGATGTTGGGATAATCATGATGATTTTGTCTTTTGACTTAATGTCAAAATAGCAAATAATTAAAAAAAAAAACCAACACCACCACACACACACAACTATTCAGCGTTCTGTATTCAGGACAGTTTTTCCTGAAATTTGGGAACATTGGGTGTGATAACCTCATTTTAATGATCAGCTTCCTAATTGGCCCATCAGTATGCGTTTCAAAAGCAGACACCACTGCAGCCACAAATACAACCCCCACAAATGCACTAATTCTGCCTGCAAGCACTCTGAAGTATCTTTTTTTCCATTTCTACTGGGTAAGAAGAGGAAATAGTGTCCTTCTTTAGACAGTTATTAATGAGAAATTCCAAGGGTTGCCAACTTCATTCTGCAAAATGATCCACTAAATCATTGTCGTAAGAACTACATACAGTTAAAGTCACCTATTTACAAGCGTTACATTTGACATTCCAAGCAGTGATGCATTTTCAACTGTTACATTATTTAATGAATCTGCATTACACAAGAGATGATAATTCACAGTGTCATTACTTCCCCTGAACCTCATTAAAAGAATCATGAAAAGCCTTTTATAGGAGTCATTTTTAGACTTATAGCCCTATTGCTGCATGCACGGATCTAGTCTCCTTGATATTAAAAAAAAAAAACAAAAAAAAACACAACAACAGTGGAAATATTTAGTTCAAACATACTGTGTGGGGAACGCTCTAAATATAAAACACTCCAGTGAGGAAATATTCAGGTCATTCTGTGATAGACTTGAGTTATTTTTCAAAACTTTTGCCTGACCTTCTGATGCACTACATCTCCTGCTTCATGTGGCCAAAAAAATAAAGCAGCACCCCTCCCCCCCAAAGCAGCTTGTCTACTTGACATTGACTACGTTTACATGAACAACAGTAATCTAATTATTGACCATATTCTGAATAAGACAATATTGTGATTAAGGTGTTTACATGAGTCGCTCTTAGAATACTCCTTTCATGTTCCCGTTTTACATGTTACAGAACCGAGTTTGATTAAGAGCACACGTCATTACGTCACCGCGGCACGTCGTCCGACGTTCCCTCCAGAATTTCATTATGGCACCGTATAGAGTTTTGGGTGTTTTTATTTTTAATTTTCACAAACGCTTCAGTTAATTTTTTGTCATGCTGTACGTGCAAATAGACGACTGCTTGAAGCCATGGGCTGTATCCAAAACCGCGTACTTACCTACTATATAGTACAGAGATACATGTATTTCGCCTACTACTGTATATACATGTATTTCTCCTTCTATATATCAGGTAAGTAAGCGGTTTCGGACACAGCCGTGCTCTCTTGCGGTGAAAACTCCCACACGACGTTAATAGTGTGATTAAGGTCTTTACATTGTCTGTAATGCACTTCCATAATGCGACTAAAACAGGAATACTCCACGTCTTAATTCCATTTGTGTTTACTTCGAGTATGACATTAATCGGATTACGATAATGAAAAATTGCTGTTTACATGCTAGTTTCAGAGTATCGTCTTAATATTGGATTATTGTTGTCCATGTAAACGTACTGAATGTCTCAATCTTTTGGTATCCACTTCTACGCCAGTCCTATAGTACCTGCCGGCATTAATGATGGCAGTGTCAGTCCCAGAGCAGATGTCTTCCAGAATGAAAGAGTTCTCATCACAGGAGGAGTTCAGGTGTGTGTAGTTGGGTTTGCATACAGTAAGGAAGTACGGTGCTGGGTAACCCGTCGACAGCTGAATGATGTCAGTTATCAGAGCAGTGGCACAGAGACCAAACACATGAACCCCTGTAAAAAAAACATTTAAAAAAAAAAAAAGTGAATAATTAAATTACAATGATGATGATACCGAGTAACTGAACAACAATGTACTGTATACTTTATACTTCTAATTTTAAAAGAAATCAATGTTACTGAGTGCTTGAATCATATAATTGAGTCACCATGAGTGCAACTTACCCACAAACCTGATGGCACGACGGATGTATGAGTTGAAGTTGCAGCCAGCTGCATTGATGTTGGCCTCAGCTCCAGGGCCGCTCTGAGTTTTGGACAGCCAGCAGAACAGAATGCCTTCTCCGATCATTATCTGTAGACAGAATAGCCTCGGAGTCAAGACGTTAAGCCAGAAAGCCGTATGAAATGAGAGAGATCAAACATGCCTCTGTGGAGCTCTGCCCTCAACGTCGCTCTTTTTTTCGGTTTTTACTTTCATAATGAAGAGACTCTTTTATTCAATACTGCACATCAGAAGCACTAGTAAGTCAAGAATTCATGAGCTTTCAATACATGAAGCATGCCAGAACATAAATTCTAACTTCTTGCCACGACACTGTTGAGAGATAGGAAAATCAAAAATGGGAATGAGAGCAAGTTTCTGTCAAGGGGTGGGATATATTAGGCAGCAAGTGAACAGTCAGTTCACAGCAGGAAAAAGTATCTGAGCGACTTTGACCAAACAGTATATCCAAAACGTCAGGTCTTGTGGGGTGTTCCCGGTATGCAGTGGTTAGTACCTACAAAAAGTGGTCCAAGGAAGGACAACCGGTGAACCGGTGACAGATAAAAAGGTGTCAGAACACACAGTGCATCTCAGCTTGACCTGTATGGGGCTGCACAGCCGCAGACCGGTCAGATAATACAACACAACTTCAGAGGTCTTGTGGAGGCCATGACTCAACAGGTCAGCTGGCAGCACATGGGGAACATACAATATATTAAGTGGGTGGTTTTAATGTTATGGCTGATCGGTGTATGATACAAGACTGAGCATCTCAACATAAATCTGTATGACACAAGACTGACATGCTCAATCTAACAGTCTGGTTATATGCATGATGGATGTCTTCCATGGACAACGTAGACATAGTAGCTACTGCTTCCTTGTCCATAAAGACTAGACCGCTTTAGTCGCTAGTTGAGGAGTTTAAATCCCGGCAGGGCTTTGTGTTTGATGTCAGCGGTGCTATACATACTGCAAAGGCAGGCGAGCTGTGGATATGGATATAGACAGATGGTTGGCTTGATGAAGTGCCACACAGCGAGCTAAATCTGAATCCAGATCGCATGCAGATCACACCACACACTTCTCTGTGTGACTCTGACCCTCCAATCACTCTCTCTCTCTCTCACACACACACACACACACACACACACACACACTCTCTCTCTCTCTCCTTTACACTGTGACAATTGGCAAAACCACAGGAGTCCCAACAGCCTGCAGTCACTTCCGCCCCTGGTGCTAAATCTGTCAGGTAAACAGACTTTAGACACAAATGAGCTGAGTAAAAAGAGAGTAGAAGGCTTATTATCCATTGTTATTTAAAACCAAGTATGGCATTTGTATAAGTATGTTTGTATATACAGTCCCCTCTGAAAGAATTGGAAGGGGAAGGCCAATAAATGTTTTTTCGCTATACACTGAACACACTTGAGATCAGTGCCCGACCTTCTTATATCCAGAACATATCCCAACAGCCATGTTCCAAAATCTCCTGGAAAGCCTTCCCAGAAGAGTGGAGCAAAGGGGCAGGGGCAGGGAGTGGGGGGGACCAACTCTGTTTTAAAGTCCATGGTTTTGGATGAGGCATATATGGGTGTGATGGCCAGGTTTCCACATACTTTTGGCCACATAGTGTACAGTTTGCATATGAAAACAACAAATAGACATACAAACAACTGTTGGTTTAGAATTTTGAGAAATACAGCACAAACATTGTGGTAATCTTCTTAGCTCAGTTAAGCTGTGTATATAAGCAGGGTATTCAGCAATGCCCTTCATTATTGTCACTGCTGAGTTACACAGAAGAATATTGCCAACACATTAACCACATTCCTTTCATAGTTCATACCTCAAACTCGTTTAGCCATACTGTCATTTGCCTTTACAAGCCTCAAGAAGTCAATATGAAGCCGAGCATGAAATAATCGTGTCTCGCCATAAAATAAGTGCCCTGCAACCCTCACTGCTATAAATCCAATATAATAAGCCTATGTACCACAGCTCACAGAAATGATGTGATCTGAGTCTCCCAAAGTGCTAATGAAGGTTTGCTTTAAAATGAGTGTTATGCTAGAATCCTTATAAAAATGTATGTCATTAGAATATACAGTTATGTAAACTTCATCAAGAAGTGCTAGATTATGACCGATTAAAAAAAAAAAATTATCTGGACATAACTGACCTCTAAACTGTTATAAACCCTTCCTATAGGCATGACGTCATTTTCTTTCAAGTAAAATGGCTTACATGGCAGATGACATACGTGTGAAATGACTCATCTTCCTAAATGAATTTCTGAGTAATTTACACTCACCCTTCACTTTATTATGAACATCTGTACACTTGCACATTCATGCAGTTATCTAATCAGCCAGTCATGTTGCAGCAGCGCAATGTAGAAAAAAAAAATCATGCAGATACAGGTCAACAGCTTCAATTAATGCTCACATCAAACATCAGAATAGCGGGGAAAAATGTGATCTCTGGGACATTAACCGTAGCATGATTGTTGGTCCATATGGGCTGGTTTGAGTATTTCAGAAAATGCTGATCTCCTGGGATTTTCACACACAACAGTCTCTAGAGTTTAGACAGAAGTCTATAGTAACTCAAATAAGCACTCTTTACAACCACGGTGAGCAGACTAGCATCTCACAACACACAACCCATCAGACCTTGATGGGTGTGATGGGTTCCATCAGGTTCCAATCCTGTCATCCAAGAACAAGAATCTGAGGCAGGGACACACACACACACACACAGTGTGTATTTCAACCTAAAACAACAGATGTGATTATCTGAAAGTGTTGCATGAATGTACATACTGTATATGCAATATGAAATAATATATATCTATATAATGAGACATTGCAATAAAACATTCAATCTGACAATTCTGTAATTTTAAGATATTGAGTTATAAAGCTGACCTTAAATAAAGGAAAAACATATATAATGTAAAATTTGTGCACCCTTGAGGAATATTTTGGTACATAGTGTCTCACATGTATTTATTGCCATGTATATGTATAATGTGTTTTTTGTTTTTTAACTCATTTTTATAACTTTATAATTCCAAGGTCTCATATGCATGTATGAATATATAAAATGTATAACAACTATGGTGTCATCACAAAACAAAAGAGAGGGGGAAAATAAATTAAAAAAATAAAAAAATACGCAAATGCAGCTTTAATTTGAAAAACTAAAACAACCAAGGGGTTAAGGTAAAAGTAGGTAATACACAATACACATAGGTTCGGCTACATTAACACACAAATCAATGGAACGGCCTCGCAAAGAGTAAATAACTATCGTGTGTGTGTATGTTACACTGACCGTGACAGCAGGTGCACCGAAGGTGAGGATGAGGAGCATGATGAAGGGAATAACCTCGTGTGCTGGCTCGATGTACGGGAAGCTCAGACTGCGGTCATGGCAGCTGAAACCCCAGTGCACTGGTTTGAAAATGTCTGTCCATTCTAGGAAGTAAAGGCTCACTACAGAGGTCAGCAGGATTGGAAGCTGGAATAAAAGTGCAGAAATAACATGGTGAGAAACGTGGCAACAAAAGTCCACATCATCAAATTTTTTTTCTCACTTAACATTTTGGGGCATATTCAAAGTTAGCGACTTACGTTGGCATCTTAAGTTCAAGTTACATCAATATTTCTGCAAGGAAAGTTCCTTGTGTTCAGCGTCATGTTACGCACATGTTTTAAGTTGATTTTCTATATGGACCATTTAGATTATGCAAATCACCTGCATGTAGGTCATGGTTCTTTTACTGCCACGGCATGGGTTCGATTCCTGGTCAGGGAACCAACCCCAGCCACTGGAGGGTTGCACGACCCAGTGCACTCTCAGTGGACTTTCCCAAGCCCGGAAAATGGGGAGGGTTGTGTCAAACTTGTGCCAGAATCAAAACCGGAGCAGTAGGGATGTTCAATTTGGGGTTTGTCAGTATTGTCTACACTACCACCTTTAATCACAAGCATTTGACTTAAGCCTGAAAAAATCATGGGATATAAAAAATTCTTTTTTTTTTTCTTTCCTGTCAAATGTACTGTATTATGATGCAACATAGAAGCAAGAAACAATTTCTGAATGAAAAATAAAAATACAATGTGAATGACAAGAAGGCAAGCATTGAAATAAACATCTCATAAGAATCTAGTATATTGCCAATATATTGTTGCATGCATGCTCCCAGTTGTAAGTATCTCATTAATCAGTGCAAATTTTGTTTAATTTAACAATATGACTTAAACTCTCATTATTTTACAGCTCATTGTGCATTTTAATTTTTATATCAGGCTTTGCCAGTACTCATGCACACAACTTAATAAAGCACTAAACCAAAGTCATGAAATTATAATGTGTGCATGGGACACAGGGTAATTATGCTTTTAAATCACTACATTGAGTTGTTGAATTAACTAAATAATGCCAATGTTTTTGTTCATTCTAGTCTGTAAAAAAACAAACAAACAAAAAAACATGAAGACAGTTTGAAAAATAAGCTGACCAAGAGCCCACCTGATACGATTAAGTAACTGTTATTCACACAGAATTTGGTACTTGAGATAAGCAATGTCTCAGATTTAGCTGCTACCTCATCCAATGTTAACATTACTCACAATGAACCATGAAAATAGAGAAACCAAACTGATTCAATCTCAAATTCCAAATCAGGTTTCTTGTCAAAATTTACAGACTTTCAGCAGTTTGCAGTGAACAAATCAAACAAAAGCCATTGAAATAGTTCAACACAACAAATGCTTCAAGTGGTTTCCCCAAATTCAACTGAAAATGCAAATTATAATGATTTCTCCAGTCTCAAAATTATTCAACCCCTTCATGGCAAGCATCTTTCAGTAGAGCACCCTTTTGCTGTTATGACCTGCTGCAAACGAGATGCATAGACAGACACCAGCTTCTGGCAGCGTTCCTGAGGAACCTTCAGAATCCTCACAAGCAATGTCCACCAGTTCAGTAATATTCTTGGGTTTGTGTGCTGCAAGCGCCTTCTTCAAATCCCACCAGAGATTTTTGATGGGGTTCAAGTCAGGTGACTGTGATGGCCCTGTAGAATCTTCCAGGACTTTTTCTGCAACCAAGCCTTAGTGGAATTTGAGATATGCTTGGGATCATTGTCCTGTTGGAAAGTCCAATGACGCCCAAGCTTCAGCTTCCGAACAGACGGCATGACGTTTTCTCCTAGGATCTCCTGACACTTCAATGAATCCATCGATTTTCATAATCGATTATTAGTGATTAGTTGTTGCAGCTCTACATGAAACTGTACAATCACTCTTATTATACCCAAATAGATTGAAGCATACTTGATCCAATGTTAAATACAAGTTAAAGGGGACAGATTGCACCTGGGAAGTAAGGAATAAAACAAGTTAGGATGTGCTGTTACTGGAAAATAATAAAAAAATATGTATTCTAATACAGCTTGACCTGAATAACAGCGTGTCACAAAATGTTTTACTCTTCTTATACCAAAGCACTTTGCCAACTTTTACACTTTCCTTCTTTTTCCCCCTAAAATATTTCTGATTGTTTGTCACTTAATTTATATATGTGGCAATTTCACAATAAAGGTGAAAAAGGTTCTGACATGGTTTAACTTGGTTTCTTTTCTTTTTCACATCACAAAAATCTGCCATTTTAACAGGAATGTGTAGACTTTTTTATAGCCAATTCTATAGCAGGTTCTTTCTATAGAATTGTCAACGTATTAGAATACTGTAAGTGCATATAAACCTTGTAGCCGGAACTACTTTGTGAGCCATACTGTTATAGAAAATGAATTAAAACCTTCTGATCAATCTGCATCAAGCGTTCAACAGCATTGTGGCATAAAGCAAAATAAATCAGCACGACAAAGTGAATTAGGGTTCCAATGAGTCTTTTGCTGAGAAGAGTACACGTAAGGCTTAACACAGTGAAGTATCCTCTCTGTGGCGCATAGTCTAAATTTGGCCATTGGCATCTTCATGCAGTCGTGTTCCAAATTCAGCTTTAACAGGCAACCTTGAAAAGAGAAAGTACAAGCGCTCTTAGTGCTGGCAGAACAGAAGGACGACCTGCTGAGATTGGGAATGCTCACAGATCCTCAGCTAATTCAACTACACGCAAATACAAAACACCAAAGGATCTCACAAACCAAAAACAGGGAACTAAAGACTATCTACAAAAGAAAAATGTAAAGACTTAATTCACAAAAGAAAATGTATAGACTGGGATGTGTTATAACCATGTAGTATTGCTGAGGACCGATCACTCTTTGTCTTTTTCTCTCTCTGAGCAGGGAATTGAGGAGAAAATATAGGTTAGTGGAAGCACCTTGACTACTGTAAAGTTTTGCAGAATCAGCATGCTGAGGCAGCTGCTTGCTGTAGTACTGTGCATATCAAGCAGCTTCTCTTTCTACTGCACAATCCAAACCTACAAGTGATACCTCATTAACTGATCAGGGCAATGAAACAGGCATGACAACCACTGTACACCAGAACAGGCCATGTAATACAATCGACGAAGTGATAACTCCTTCTGTCCTCGAACTTGGCACACTTTCATGAAAACCACCTTAAGGGTTAAGCCTAGATGCAATTTCAGCGGCACAAAATCCAATCTAGAGAGACAGATTAGAATTCCTCTCATACCTGGAAATGGCCTTCTAAGATTTCAAATCTTATTCAAGTGTATCACTCATCAAACGGTTGACAAAAAACTTGGAAGAGGAGGTGAAAGTCATTTAAATAATTAATATATATATGAATAGAGGCTGACTGCTTATTTATAGAGGCTCAGGTACTGGTAATATCACAGCAAGCACTTAAAGATTCCCACTTCCAACATTGTTAAATCTTAAATTGTTTTTTTCAGATTTAAGGCAAGATATTCAATCTGATAAAAACAAGATAATGCCCTCCCCCCTTTATTGTTTTAAATATAAATATATATATTATATATATTTTATATATATTTTTATATATATATATATATATATATATATATATATATATATATATATATATATATATATATATATATACACACACACACACACACACACCTGTTATTGGCTTGTTTGTATCATTACAACTATGAAATCAATGGAATTTTTAAAAAAGTTGAAGTATATTTGGGGGCACGGTGGATTAGTAGTTAGAACATTTGCCTCCCACCTCCAAGGTTCGGGGTTCTCCGCCTGCTTCAGGGGTTTCCCCAGAGTGCTCCAGGTTTCCTCCCCAGTCTAAAGACATGCACTGTAGACACACTGGCATTTCCAAATTGTCTGTAGTGTGTGAATGGGTGTGTGAATGTGTGTGATGGGTTGGAACCCCGTCCAGGGTGTTCCCCGCCTTGTGCCCTAAGTCCCCTGAGATAGGATCCAGGCTCCCCGTGACCCTGTGTAGGATAAGCAGTACGGAAAATAGAAGGATGGATGGAGTTTAAGTGTTTTTAGAGAAATATTTGCCCTTTTACATTAGTAAGGAATGTCTGTCATCTCTCTCTCTCTCTGCATTTTTTATTCGTTTGTGCAATACTGTAGCTAAATAATGCTACACTCACATTTAGACCAAACCCTAACCTCAGTTTTGTTTTGTTTTTTTTTTAAATAAAAGCTACAATATAAATATATAGGTCCCCATAAAGAAGGGAAAAAAACTTACACTTACAAACCATGTACAAAAAAAGAAAGAAAGAAAAGAAAATGTATGAATATCTATTCGTGTATTTAATAAAACTGAGGGTGGGATCAGTTCACAAGGTGTCACATCCACCTCATGTGTTTGACCCAGATATGCTCAAGCTTCTCACTAGGCCAGAGGTATGGGTGAAGTCTTTCAAAAATAAATAAATAAATAACACTAGCAAATATTCCTATGAGGAACACAGTATTACATGTATCAACCAGATGTGTTTTTATCACAACATCATGACATTAGAATACCTCTTACTCCTTTTTTCCTCTCAACATGCAGGTTGAGGAAATATGTGTCAGTGCAAACACCATGTCTAGGTCTATGCTGCTATGAAATAAACATGAACAGAACACATGGATGTGGTGAATCAAACATGAGGTAGAAAAGAAACAGGAAAAGCACTAGGCTACCCCCCCCCCCCCCCCTCCTTATTTAATTATTAATTTTTTTTTTTTTGGTTTATTTTTTTAAACCAGGTATCTTATCTAGAAACCTAGAGGCAACACCGCACCTGATACTAGGAATAAAAATGCTCATGAAAGGATGCTTTGCTTTAGTAACCCGTTTGGAAAGTAGCTTCTTGGTTTAAACACAATGTATACACTGATGATGGAAAGCCTACTTTCAAAGCTCCAAAGTCTTTAGGCTGCCTACATGCACAGAAAATCCGCTGAATGCACCTGTATATACTGTAGGATTCATAGTTATTAATAAACCGCCGGTGACCCCAGAAAAAACAACAACCCCGTATCCTAGTTAAAATGCACAATGCACTTTGCAAGCTTGTCCAAATAAATAAGCAGCATCTACTTAATGACTAATCATAACGTCCGGATTCTCGCGATATAAACAGTAGTCGCTGACCTACCTCAACAAAATAGAAGCATGGGAGTAAAGAAAGGCTATCCTTAGTCGTCTTTCCCTTTGCTCTTTCTCTCGCAGACATGGCTATTTCTTTGCCTTTCCGTGCCCAAGAAGACAGCTGGCTCACTTGTAGCGTTTTTCAGCGGAGCACGACCAGCAGCCGACAATTCCAGGCGACTAAAGCTGCCATTACCGTAGCTCCAAGCATGGAGGAACTCTAAACGTCTTATTATAACATCTTGTCTATTAACTAAGCAGCAGCCCCAGTTTTGAAGCTCATATGTTATTTGCAGGATATGGAGCGTGTAGTCTCATTGGCCAAACCAGAGAATCATTTATTTGGCGGAATGCACTGATGCTGCTGTACTGATGCGCATGCGCACAATAACAACGCTTCACGCGCCTCTGATCTCACAGAGCTGGTGGAGGAAAGAACGCCTCAGAGATGTGCTAATCTTTAATGTCACATATACATCTATAGACACACCAGTGACGTGCGGTGAGGTTTGTGGCTGGGGAGGCACTGACTCTTTCAAAGTCAGATTTACAAATATATGAATTCAATGGCATAAATTCACCATTCAACTGGCTGCTTGCACATTGACTACTGGTTATGTTTCATATCTCATATCAGCATTCTTTACACACACACACACACAGGTAAGATACATATTTGGCCAAAGAAGGTGGTTAAATTTATAGCAGCTCAGAGAGAGAGCATTTGCTCTGCACCCTCCATGTGTTCTTAATTTGCCATCACAATTCCACAATTCATACTCATTTAATACAAATGAAAGAATATACAGTCCACAATCAAAAAGACAAATGTAGTTTTATTCTTTAAAATAACTTTTTTTTTCTTATCTTGTTTTATATTATATATTACTATTTATTATTAAAAAAGGGCTGGTCTTTTATTTTTGTCGTGGACTGTACAGCAGTGTATGCATGGTCTTACCTTTACTTGTAAATGAAGTCCATTCGCCTATCCTTCTGGTCAAACATCTGTATCACTTTGGTGTAAAAGTCCTCTTTATCTTCTTTTAGTTTTAAAAGTCTGTCTCAATAGAGATCATTGCTAGGGATGAAAGCCGTACTTGGTCAGTCCGATTCAGACTGTATGTTTTCAGTCTTTTCAACGCAGAGAAGGACCTTTCCACGGACACTGTTGTAGCCGGTATAGTGAGCACCAGCTGAAGTAATTTTGTCGCCTCAGGAACAGTCTTAATCAGATCATTCTGGGCCAAAAAGCTGAGAAGGTGTCCAGGAGATTTACATTCATTCCTCACCGTTTGTGAGCTATAAAGTCCGATGAGATCAGTCTTTAGCCTAACAAAGTCAAAGAATCTAGCATATTTTGACAGGCCCTGCATTTTGGTGTCATCAAAATGGTGTGACATTTCCTCAAATTTTGTACAGTCGACCAAACCAAGGAAAGCTAGCTCACCAAAATGATCAAACCTAGCTTTCAATGATCAAATCTCTTGGTATTCCTTTACCTCAGCATTGTGGATGCTAATATTTATTCTCCGCTGTTCGTTCAAAGCCAAATCTATCCTTGCGCTTCCAAAAGTTTTTTTAAAGCAATTTGGCTTTGGATGTGAGTAGTTGAACTTTCATGTCTGTTGAGGCTTCTTGGTGTATTTTTCAAGTCACAAAACCCCGCTGTAGTCCAGACATTGTCACTCGGTGAGAACAAAAGGCAGGGAAAGCAGAAAAGGCGGTTTCTCGAAGCACAACCACACAGCCAGTGTTTTCGGGTGTACCACTCCGTTTGAAAAGAGCGTGTTCTCTTCTGTCCCGTCGTTTGAAGCAAATCTTTTAGCTCCGGCATCGGTCTTCCATTATTTATCACTTCCAGTTTTGAGAAATGTTTTAGCTTATCTATATAATCTTCATTTTGCAGTCAGGGCAAAAATTAAAAATAAACAGACTGATGCGGTGCACTTAACTTTCTCTACTCGACTATTTTAGCTAGCATATTACCCACAATGCCATTTGTCTGTAATATGTGAAGAACAACAATAGCAGAACAAGCCCGTATGCTCACACACGCCCCCTTCAGTTAGGCAGAGGTACTGGCTGCCTCCACTCCTGCTTTTTCACTATGGCGTTATGTCAGTTCAGCAAGACTAATAAATTATACACATACGTGAAATACATGATCTAGACTATGGAATGTGAGAACATATAATAAAAGTGTGTACAAACATTACATTGGTGACATACAGAGAGCTCAACTGCATGTGCTCAAGTTGAGCAAAAAAAATGAGCACCTCAACCCAGTTTGTGAGGGATTGCGCAATCCGAGAGGAGGCTCAGCTCGTCGCTGCCTCCCTTCACGTCTTTCCCCTGTATTTGAACAGGAAAATACACAAATTCAGTGATATTGACTATAAAAATCATTGGAATGATTGGAATCATACAATAATTACATTTCCATCACAGATCCGTGGACAAATATTTATTTATTTTTAATCATTATTTGCCTCCCCTGAGCGCACGTCACTGAGACACACACGTGTGTGTATGTGTGTGTATGTGTGTGTGTATATATATATATATATATATATATATATATATATATATATATATATATATATATATATATATATATATATACACACACACACACACACATATATATATATATACATACATACACACACATATTTTAAATATATATAAATTATCTATTTTAAAAATAATAATAATATAAGCCTGCTGACTGAATACACAATACAGTAGGCATATTGAAAACTCGTAAAATTTAAACAAATTTTCAAATGAAATATTCCTTCAACTTTCTATTAAATGAAGTAGGTTTACGGTGTTGCTGCTATGGCACACTAAAGACAACACTGTCAATTTACTGTTGAAATTAAAATGATTTCAGCCGAAATTACCCGTGTTGTTCTCTTTTTATATTGGCCTATTTTAACTGAAGGTTTTATAAATCATTTACCAAAAAATGGCCCATTTTAGCTGACGTCACCCTATATAGTAGCCTAACTATTACTAGCCTATATAAAATACACATTTTAAGGTTAACATCCTTGGTATCATAAATAATAGAATTACCATTTATGCTTAAAGAACACATTTCAATCCAAAATCATCCCCAAATCCTACCAATTTCCATACCATTTATCCTACACAGGGTCGCCGGGAGCATGGAGCCTTCCCAGGGAACTCGGGGCACAAGGCGGAGGACACCCTGGAAAGGGTGCCAACTCATCGCAGGGGACAGTCACACACCCATTCACACATTATGGACAGTTTGGAAATGCTTACAACCAATCAGAGCAATGCATGTCTTTGGAATGGGGGAGGAAACCGGAGTACCTGGAGAAAACCCCTGAAGCATAGGGAGAACACCATGCACGCAGGGCAGAGGTGGGATTCGAACCTCAAACCCTAGAGGCACGAGGCATATGTGCTAACCACTAAGGGAAATAAGTATTTAAACACGTTTTATTGTTGTTATTTAATATATTTCCAGTATATAGGCACTTCAAATTTACACACATTGTCTTTTATACTTAAGTATTAACAAAATGTTCCATATTTCACTTTGAGTATGTTCTTGGAATTATAGGTGCAACCCTTCTTTAACCACATATGGTGAGGTTTATTATTGCCAAACAGTTTTGCTTCATCTGACCAGAGTTCTGATCAGTCTGATGCTTTTACACATGCAGAGGAAGTTTGAGAGAGGTGTAAGAACGGAGATTGCAGTGCAGTTCATTGCTTATTGTTCTCTGTGTAACTGTTGTTCCGGCTGCTTTCAGGTCATCCTACAACACTTTTTGAGTGACTGCTGGCTTCTCTCTTGTTCCTTTGCATGGCAAACCTCTCTGGGGACAATTACTTGGGGTTCAATGAATATTCCAACAGAATTTTATTGAAACAATTGTACTGACAGGGATGTTTAAGTTCTTTGCTATGGCTCTTTTTCCATTTAAGTGTTTAATAATAATAATAATAATAATAATAATAATAATAAAACAACAAATAAAACAACAAATAAAACAACAAGAATGTCCCTGAGAACTTTATATACAGTCAGGTCCATAAATATTTACACATTGACACAATTATTGCTAGTTTTGCTGTCTACATAGTATATTGGAGTTTAAATTAAACAATGAATATGACGTTCAGCATTAATTCAAGAGTATTTACATCCAAATCAGATAAAGTGTCAAAATTACAGCACTTTTTATATGCCCCTTTTTAAGGGACCAAAAGTGCTCAGCTGTTCCTTGGAGAGGTGTGGGTCTAGAGTTCATTTCAAGTGTGGCATTTGCATTTGGAATCTGTGGCTGTTAATGCTCAATATCAAGACCAAAGAACTGTCATTACTAGTGCAGCAAACCATCATTAGGCTAAAAAAATAAATAAATAAATAACAAACCCATCAGAGAAAAAGCAAAAACATTAGGTATGGTCACATCAACAATTTGGTACATTTTTAAAAAGAAAGAATTACACATAAAAAGAAAGATCCTCATTATTCTTAACACTGCAGTCACTCTCATCTAGTAATATTAGCACATCTTCTACTGTCCTTCTAAATATGGATTTGTTCACAATGTATATTGATATATTTTGGGAAATTAAATGCTTTAAAGTCAAGTGTGTATTGCATATCTTTTTACCAGCTAATCCCCTTGTCCTAATTCTAGGAGAGTCAATGGATAGCATCACTTCCAGTCAATTTTCATTAAAAAGAGGCCTTATTGCTGTTGCAAGAAAATCGATCATTGTTAGCTGGGCTACCTCCAGGAGTCCTAGCCTAACTTAGTGGTAATATTCTTCCTCTGGAAAGACTTGCCCATGTAGAGGATTTCCTCATTTGTAAGTCGCTTTGGATAAAAGCATCTGCTAAATGAATAAATGTAAAGGACCAAAGGATCAAGAAATATTATGTGGTGTAGGTTATGTTCTTGGATTACACAAAGTCTGCTGTTGGGAGTCTATTGAAATGTGTCTTGTGAACTATCTCAGAGTTAGCTAGATCCCGGTTCTTTAAATAAATTGTCGTCATTGCATTGATTGACAACACCTGACTAATTTCACCTTCAAATACTAGAGATTCACATATTTTTGCCACTCACAGATATGTAATATTGGATCATTTTCCTCAATAAATAAAATGACCAAGTATAATATTTTTGTCTCATTTGTTTAATTGGGTTCTCTTTATCTACTTTTAGGACTTTGTCTGATTATGTTTTTAGGTCATATTTATACAGAAGTTTAGAAAATTCTTAAGGGTTCACAAACTTTCAAGCACTACTGTTTGTATCTGTTACTTATATTCTTGATGGTCAAGTTTATTTTAACTATGGCTTTTCAATGGACAGTTCATGTGTTCATGCAGAGAAATGCAAGTTTCCAGACTAAAATAAAAAAGGTTTATAAATGTGTGCTTTCACGGTCACAATTACTAGCTTGTTTGGTTAAATACTTTCAAAGTTGATACAACAAGTCACCAACAAACAGCAAATGTTTATTTAGCATACTGCCTTTTTTCTCCTTTTTTAAAAATTAGTTGTTTGACAGTAAATAACTGTTGCCAACTGTATACCCGTTTTGTACTCATTTTTATGTGTTTTAAATAATAAAAAAAAAACATCTGGACCAAGTTCTGTCTCTCTTGTCTCTATACAGTGGGAAATTAGAAAGGAAATTAGAAGATTTCTACTTAATATATTTTCCAATTAAATGTTTTAGTTTGAGTTGTACAAGCATTTAAAAAAAAAAAAAAAAAAAAAAAAAAAAAAAAAACACTTTATAAATGTATCCATTTAATTTCAACTGTATTGGATCAAATTAAGTTGGACCAACTCAGTTAGACCTACATCTCATGGCATGACTCAGTTTTTTTATGAGTTGGGGATATACATATTTATTGGTTGGAAATCCTGCCTTCAATTAAACTGTGTTAATCCAATGATTAGTTTTTTTGACTGCATAAGGCCATGTTCTTACACCCTGATAAATTAAAAACAAACAACAATACATTGACAGAGTGTAGCATGAATGTAATTTTTAAAACAAAATGGGCTTGGTTTGCCTGGGACATACAAGTGAAGATTTGTAGCCCCAGAAAAAGGAATCATTTGCTGATCACTGATAGCAACCTCTTATGGTCTTGGCAATTTCAGACAGACATCTTTTATTTTTGCTCATTAGCAGTTACATGCAAATTGGTAACAAACTGGAATCCCTTGCAGTCCATGCTGGTACATCAAAAAGCTTGAATACTGCTTGAAAAGGGGACTTGACCCCTTAGATGGCATATACTCCTCACAATGCTGTAACATATTCCATACATAACACACATCTGCAACAGTTTAATATTAAGTAATATTATGTAAAGACCTTAATCTTAACATTAAAACTAACATTCAACTATCCCAAAGTTGAAACCCATTTTAAGTTACATCATCATGTTGTCCTGGCCTGTCACACTTGTCTAGTAAATTTAGGAAATCTTTTATTGTCATTCCAAAATATATATATAAAAGATAAGATTTTATTTAACAAAATCTACAAATGTCTTCCTTAAAAATGCAACTGATCAGGTTCATTTTAAAATGCAGATTTTACGATAACTAGCACACTAATCACCATCATTTATTACATTCATTACAAATGTCTAGATTACTGGATTTCACTCTAAGTTAACGTAGGTAAAAAAAAAAGAAGTATTCCCAATCCTTATTTTTATCTTTCATAAAAAGAACCTTCTATAATGACATTTATAAAGATATTTCCCATAGAAATATGAAAATATTCTGAACAACATACATTTTGTGCAGTCTTAGCAAGCCCCATTTCCAGCAAATGACCAACCAGTACAAAGCCAGATTAGTGTAGAAACAGACAAAAGTGTTGCGATCAAGCTAAATAATTGCAGGTTTGGAACGAGGAGGTTAAACCCATACCTACTACTTAAATACCAGACACTTACCCCATAAAAGTCAGATACATGCCCCCATACCGACCTGTTAAACATCAGATATTTACAACAATACTGACCTGTTAAATATCAGATACTTACTCCATAGTGACCGGTTAAATATATTAGATACTTACCCCATAGTGACCTGCTAAATATCAAATACTAATCCCCATACTAACCTGTTAAATATCAAATACTAACCCCCATACTAACCTGTTAAATATATCAGATACTTACTCCATAGTGACCAGTTAAATATATTAGATACTTACCCCATACAGACCTGTTAAATATCAGATTCCTACCCCCATAGTGACCTGCAAAATACCAACTACTTTCTCCATAGCGACCTGGCAAAGAGCTGCCACTCGGTAATTAGTGGCAACTGGTTCCACCTGTGACCGACCTGTTTAAGGCTGGTTACAGGTTGCTCAATTGCTTAGTCTTGAGTTCTCTTTGTCAAGAGACTCTGAGCTGGTAATTTGTCAAGCTTTCTTGGTGCATTAAACAAACCTCTTGGAACTTGTCCCTTTGGGTTTCTCTGGCTTTCTCTAGTTCCTTGGTTTTAAACAAACAAACAAACAAAATATATTCAGTTTACTTATTTCCTGCATCTGGTCCAGTTCCCCATTACAATATTTAACCATACCTATGTATTAAAGTCCAGTTACTAACCATACCCTTATCTGCACCTACTTGCTATTTACCCTGACATTTAGACAGCAAATGACAAATATTGATACTGTAATGATGACATTGCAGAATGTACTGTACCAAGCTTTGTGATGTAGTAGGTCATGTTAATCAATATTTTCTACTCATCAAACACCAAATACTTACCAATACCTACCCAATAAACAACAGGTACTGACCATACGCTTCCCAGCTTCTAGCTGCAGGTTACACAGAAAAAAAAAACATGTAGATATTAAACATCGGATATTGACCCATACTCACCCATTAAACACCAGATACTTACCATATGTATCCCAGATACTACATGTGGTTTACAGAGATAAACATGAAGATATTAAACACCAGATATTTACCCATATTTTCCCATTTAACCAGAAACTTGCCAATAACTAACCAATAAAGTT
Organism: Ictalurus furcatus; assembly: GCF_023375685.1. Classification (NCBI taxonomy): domain Eukaryota; kingdom Metazoa; phylum Chordata; class Actinopteri; order Siluriformes; family Ictaluridae; genus Ictalurus; species Ictalurus furcatus. The sequence continues at coordinate 18,105,009 of NC_071255.1, read as the reverse complement.
TACATAAAAAACTTTTAGATACTACAACCACAACCAGCGATCATTGGGGCCGATCAACTATTGCCCCCAGGGCCAGTTCTTGCCAAGATAGAAAGAGATATCTATATTCCATTGATTCCATCTGTCTATTCTCCATACCGCTTATCATACACAGGGTCATGGGGGAGCCTGGAGCTTATCCTAGGGAACTTAGGGCACAAGATGGGGGACACCCTGGACAGGGTGTCAACCCATGACAGGGCACATTCCCATCACACACTCATCCATACACTATGGACAAATTGGAAATTCCAATTAGCCTACAACGCATGTTTTTGGACTGGGGGAGGAAACTGGAGTACCCGCGGGAGTACTCCGCAAACTCTGCGCGGGAGGCAAGAAACTCCCGAAGGTGCAAGACAAATGTGCTAAACATGCTGTTATCATTATATTAAAATATTCTATGTAACTGAAAATCTTTGATATTTATAAAGGAACATCTGTGAAGCCTAACACACTAAGTGTCTATCTATAACATACAGTTCTTTGTCTTCTTTTATTTTTGTCCTATGATTTATGCAAACTTTTGCACTTGGCTGTATAGCTGCTTTCCCCCCCCCAACGCATGTCTTTGGACATAACCACTGAGCCAACCTGCCCCTAACAGTCCATTGATGAACATACTTATAAATTTTTATGAATTCTTGAATATTAGACTCTGCTGAGCAATCCAACACCAATTTTGGGAACATAGGCGAAAGATCCTAGAACTAGTTTGCAAAAATATATTTAGCATATTATGAACATTTTCATAAATTTAAGTGGATGTGGCTAAATTGTCCAAAAGGCAATTTTAAAAAATGTGTTCAGCCAAAGGATTACCAGGAAAAGGAAACTTATTTTTCTAGAGATATACCTAACAAAAATAATAGGGTGCTTGGACCCCTAAATATCTTGTGAACTAAGCAGATACAGATGGCATCGCTTTAAACTCCTACTCCACTCTGATTAAAATAGAAAGCAAAAAAATGAATGAGTGCACTCTGTAGCAGCTCTAATCATTCAAGGTGGACCGAGGAATTGGAATAAGAAACCAGCTTCAGCAGCCTCACCACCATGCTGAGTTCCCATTTTCCATACACTGCAATATCACATTCTCACCCACTTTTATAATGAGTATTTATTAGTCACATATATATATATATATATATATTACAGCACACTCAAATTTTTTTTTTTTGTTTGCATATCCCAGCATGTCAGGAAGTTGGGGTCAGAGCACAGGTTCAGCCATGACAGAGCACCCCTGGAGCAGGGAGGGTTAAGGGCCCAACAGTGGCATCTTGGCAGTACTGGGGCTTGAACCCCCACCCTTCCACTCAGTAACCCAGAGCCTTAACCATTAAGCCACCACATATAAGTATTTTTATCAACTTAAGAGTAACATTATTAAAGTAAATGGTTAACTGACTGTTCACAAACACCTCTCATTTGTTCTAGAGAATTTTCCTAAAGCGACTCTTTTTACAGATTGTGTTATCGAGACAGTAAAAACACAGGTGGAAAACTCTACGCACGCGGTGTGGGTGTCCACTGAAAAGACATCTGAGTGCTGGAAGAGTCGTGAATCAAACGAATCGAAATTCCCTGAACCAGAAGATTCAACAAAATCAGAAGTTCAAAAGAATCGAATCAGTAAAGTGAGTCAGAATGGATAGCGGTCGATTCACACAACATGCGCATGCGCAGTATGCATTGAAACAAACGAAACAACAATTGGTTGCTGTGTTGCAAACTTGCCAGCGCACAAGAACCAAAGTAAAGCCCGGAGTTAATTCACAGTTAGACTGGATATTTCATCCTTCTTTTGGTTGTTGTCGCAGCATTAAAACTTGCCAAAGGTAAGACTTAGGGACACACCTTGTCAGGTAATAACGGTTGGGAGTGATATTTAAAACTTGGTCTTGGTACATATACTTCCAAAGAAGAGGCTGCTTTTGCTGCTCTGATACACCTCATTCACCATATTAGATAATTAATGAGTTGAAGTGGGTTTGTTAAAGCATGGAAAACTGTACAGAACAGGGGATACTCTGGCACCAGGTTTGGGAAGCTGTGGCTTAGATTAGTGGTTCCCAAACTTTTCTAGGGCAAGGCCCCCCAAATGGCATTAACATTTGCCCCCCCTTTGCAAGATGTCTTTAAAACACATTAAAAATACAGACTTCTGAATATATCCCCCTTTTTTTTAAATTAATAATTACATCTTGCATCTTAACATTACATTAGATTAGGAATTGATTGTGTGTGTGTGTGGTTGTCTGAGAGTGAGAAAGAGAAAATCATGTGTTTATTTATTTTTCACACCAAATTGTTGAGGCCCCCCGGGCGCCCCCTGGCGGCCCCCACTTGAAAGCCACTGGCTTAGATGTTATTAGACGTTAACCTGGATGTTATTAGAAACAGTAGAGTATATGGCCAAATGTTTGTGGTCACCTGACCATCACAGCCATATTTTTTAAAAACATCCCATTCTAGATTCCCTTGGCTGTTATGATATAACTCTCTTAACCACTCTCCTGGGAAGTTTTTCTACTAGATTTTGGAGTGTGGCTGTGTGGATTTTCCCATTCAGCCATAAGAGCATTATTAGTGAGGTCAGGCGCTGATGTCCGGTGAAGAGGCCTGGGAATGCAGTCGGAGTTCCAGTTCATCTCAAATAAGGTGTTCAGTGAGATTGAAGTCAGGACATTTGTGCAGGCCACTCAAGTTCTTCCAACATTGGCAAACATATCTTGATGGACCTCATTTTGTGCACAGGGCATTGTCATACTGGAACAGGTTTCTCTATGGCTCTTAGTTCCAGGGAGGGGATTTGTAATGCTACAGCATATAAAGACATCGTATGAAACTGTGGGCAATTAGATTTTTTTGGGGAGGTGGGAGGAAAGTAGAGAACCAGAGGATACCCAGGTGGACACAGGGAGAAGATGCAAATCAGACAGTAATTACACAGACAGTAACGATAGTATAAGATTGAACCAGGGATCCTGGGGCTGTGAGGTGGCAGTGATTCCCACTTCACTGTCATGCCACTAGTTCTAACTAGATTTAAGTTAATGTTGAATATGTTTTACAAAATGTAGACAATTAAAAAGACATTTCCTGGGAACTGTAAATTCCTGAGTATATATCGGGTTGGTGAAACAGTAGGAACCATTAAAGTTAAAGCATTTTCAGTGGTTTAACATGTAAACGTTTCAAATATAAGATTAAATGACTTCGCTATGACATCCCTCAAGAAGTATACGACTCCAAAGCCGCTGCTTTTGTTTCAGACCACAAGTTAAAGGCTTAATGTCTTAAGGCTTCATGCTTAAAGTCAAATGCTTAGCTTTTTTTTTTCTTTTCACTCCTTTTCGCTACATGGGTGTCTTTAAATTAGACATTAAAATGCAGTCTAACAGTTAGTTTTGATCTTGTGTTCTAACTGAAAGGCATAGAATGTTTATAATCACATGCCTTGTGAATGTAAATGAAAATTGTGTTTGTGTTTATTTAGGGCATAGAGTGATGCTGAAGGCAAAAAATATATGAGATAATTTTAAAATGTGAACACAGAATGCTCTATAATGTATTTATTTATTTAACATAAGTAGCAAAGTAGTAAGATGAATTGTACTGCACCTGCTGCTTCTGGTGCCAGTGTGGTTTTGATATTAATGCACAATAAGTAACCTATGGAACAATTTGGCATATTTTTCCATGCATAGTATCTTTTGAATCTTATAAATGGACTACAAAAATAGTTCATGGTATTGAGTGGCACATTGGTACAGCAGGTAGTGTTGGTTTCTCATGGATCCAGTGTCCATGGTTCTATCTTTCACTCTGTACTCTGAGAGTGCAGAGTTTCTCCCCTCAGCCCTAGGAGTGCCTACCCTTAATTGCCCCTAGCTGTGAATGTGTGTGTGTATATGTGTGTATATGTGTGTGTGTGTGTGTGTGTGTGTGTGTGTGTGCGCGTGTTTGTGTTACATCTAGTGTGTATTCTTGCTCTGGGCTGTGTTCTCGGTATAGGCTCCAGGTCCACCATGACCTTGATCATGATAATGCCTACTGAAAAGGAATGAATAAATGTATGATTAATAGATGATTGCATTGGGTATGAGTGTATTCTGAATATACTGTAATACCTTTTTACATTTCTGAGAAAGATGGCCACCTAGTGTTTAAGTTGCACAACAATGTGTTTACTTACTTACTCTTGCATACTTTCTCCACTGAGTGTGTATTGTGGAATATAGTGTATTAAACTATGTACAGGTTGATATATCGTGAAAAATATTATATGCAAAAAGCACTACAATTTGGAGGAGTGATTGAAATGTAGAAAATTTAAGAGTTACTGCGGGGTTTCAAAAATAAGTCAGAAAAATGTGGTTAATGGGCTCCACCTAGTGTTTCATCTGGGTAACATACTTCTCTTTTAAAAACGTTTTTTTTTTCTTTTTCCTTTTAATAGTTGCTCAAGAGAGAATGCCACCTGAAGGACATCACAGTGAACTCTATGCTTATTTTGCTCTGGAGGTAAGACATGGCAGCATAACATCACAGTCAGCAGTTTACCTTAATGAAATGACTGTAATTAGTTGCACAACCTTGGCAAGGACAGTAAGCTGAGGTTAATTTCATCACAAAAATATTTGGTTATTCATTTTTCAGGAGACAGCTAGCTCAACAAATTAATTGACTTTAATTAAACATTGAACTTGAACTCTTCTACTTGAGAGGTTAGACACACTTACTGTAGATATATAAGAACTGGGATTTGTAAAGGTATCAGTGTAGATTGAGCTAGATTTGGAGGAAGTTGTTAAAGCTGTGAATTTCTGCTGAAATTTAAGAAGGCTGTGTAATCAGCAGGTCATTATCACAGAGGAGCATGTGAGGCTCATCACTCTGGAATAAGTGTGAAGTGATCCTTCTCCACTCCACCCACATGCAGAGATTATTTTGCACTACTTACTTGGCACTTAGAAAAGACTGAACTATTGACAAAATATTATAATATTAAATATAATATTATAAAAAACATTACTTTCACTTGACTCACATCACATAACATCATGTGCTGCATCATCACGCTGTTACTGTGCTCTTAATCCTATGGTCAATATACAGTTCATTAATGTTCAGTATACAATTAGCTAAGGAATAATAAACAATGGGACATGTTATAAGAGAATAAACAAACATGTGGTGGTGCAATGTGGCCTGACACAAAGTGTTAGTAAAGCAATTTGCCCTTGATTACATTAATCAAAGAACAACACCATATTTTTTATGCATATATGTTGTATTGACGTTATACTGTTATATAGTACATACGTCATATTGTTTATAGCTACATATAATGTTGTGGAACATCTGCAAAATTAGTTATCATTTATGTTACATCAAGTTATAAACAGTTGTTCCTTAATTAATATCTCTTTTCTTCTGTCTCTTCAAGTTAATTGCACAGAAATAAAGCATGTCGGCATGTCATGTTACAGACAGTAACATGACATACAGTTAAAAAGTCCTCTGTCCTGATGACTCTCTTACTGACAATTACAAATCAATGACAGTGGAATCTTATTCCGTAACTCTTCAAGAAATGTCTCCTTACAGAAAGCTTCAGAAAGCACTTATACGCTTTTCTGTGTTAAATAATAACATGTTTATTATTAGTCCCAGATTATGTGGTGTGTCTGTCATACAGGTCATGGTGAATTAGCTGTTACTATAAAAATGATAATGTATTGGACCTGTGATTTGCCTCGCAGTCAGAACAGTCAGATCTATGCCGTTATTGAAAATCAATAAACACCTTCTGACCTATCAGATTTGAGAATTCAACAGCACTAATGTGTAATGTTCAGTATACAATTTGCTAAAGTTTAATGTATAATTCACTAGGCATTAGATAACATGAAGTAAATTAACATAGGGTCTGTGGTAGAAAGAGCCTTCATTTCACAGATTCTTAGTCAGATAGTTAATTTTGGCAGTGAATTACATTTACATTTATTCACTTAGCAGACGCTTTTATCCAAAGCGACTTACAAATGAGAAAGATACAAGCAAACTATTGACTATCATTTACTTTCAGAAGCAAAATTTGCCAATGTAAACACAATCTGTTATTGTGTAGACCTTAGTTAGTCGAACTCAGGCAAATTTAGTATAAATACCAAAATGTTTATTGACCCCATTGCATGTACTATAGTACTCACGCTGTAACTGTCTCATTCATGGTCATAGCCACAGAGGTCTAACCAGGAATATACAGGGATTAGATAAAGCAAGGGAAATTACAAGTAACAATTTCAGAGGAAACTACTACATGGCATGTCAATTAGGTTAAATGTCAACTTTAATTAAGCACTTTGTAGCTGAGTGCCATACTTAAAACTGATGTAAAACAACAACAACAAACAAACAGTGTTGTCAAGAGCAATACTCCTAAGTCTCATAATTGCATATACCAAATGTAAGCTTTTATGTACATCATGTGTACAGTACTAATGCTTTGTACTTTTTACAGAGCCAATGTTAGCGAGCTAACTGGCTGTTGCAACCTACAAAAACAGGTCAGAAAACACAAATTGGTTTGGATAGCAAAATACTTGAACACGGTTTGGGGAATAAAATTACACACAGAAAATTACCAAATATAAGATATTAGCTTGTTTGTTAATGTTAACTGGCTAACCCGCTATCCCTGGCCTCAGATTTACAAGAAGTACTACAGACATGGAGCATATTACAAGAGTTGTGTTTAGGCTAGGAAAATGATGTAAAGCATCTTAGCTTGCTCTGCTGGGTTTGTACTGTGCTCTGATCCTGAAGAACAAGCACAGTTAGTCCAAGAAGGCAGGGATCAGGTATGTGATGTACAAACAGATGGCTGACAGATCAGAAGACAGCCAACAGCGTGAGCTAAGTGGCCAAAATGAGCTTGCTAGCTAGAGAGACAAGCTTTTGTTGAAAGTTGAAGGTGCGGGGTTTTGCTTGTTCACCTAGTACTCAGTAACTGTGACAGTCATGTTGAGCTGAACATTTTCACAACACTTCTGGCATTCTGAGGAGATGACAATTACAGCAGGGGTAATTATACTTTGCTGTCATTATATTAAGTATGCTGTTACATCAATATTCCATTACACATGAATTATTTAAATACTTTTATCCTGTTTCTGTAGTAAATCTGAAAAGCTTGATAATTAACAGTCAGTGCAGACAGAATAAAGAAACAGTGAGCCAATAAGAAACTATAAAGGATGTTCTTTTGTATATACAGCAGTGCTTCCTAGAAAAAGAAAGCTTTCAGGCTGTTCACCCCTTCTTCATTTACAATCACAACACGAGTATGGCTTAGGGCTGTAACTGAAATTAAATGCAACAGTAATTACATTCGTGTCTGACTGAAATTAGCATTGAATTCTTTTTCAAAATCAGTCCCCTTCTAGATTGTTTGCCTCTGAAGAAATAAAGTGATATAAGAGCAATGCGATGAAGGGTTTGCTTTGCAGTGTGTAGTGTTTCTGTATGTCACTAATGAAAAGCAGTTCAGTTTGTGTATTCTCTTTCACTGGTATTTCACTGGTCTGATTGCTTTTCTATCTGCGAATCTATTTGGAATCTTCTCCATGTGATGTAATGCAGAGCTGTGGATAGTGCTGAGGGAAGTAGCTCACCACAATTTCAGCATTTAATTCATAAAAAGGTATTCCCTGCTGATTGTTTATCATTTATGAGATTAATCAACATAAGTGCAATGCGGCATTTTGCAATGTTTTGCTTTTCTACATGTCACTAATGAAAAGCAATACCATTCGTTAATTGAATTTCTTGTTTTTCCCCTGGTGTGATTGCTTTTTGCTCTGGTACAGAATCTTCTCCATATAAGGCATCATTTGGTATAATCAGTCCATACAGGATTTTGGTGAGTTTTTGTGATTTTTTTTTCAAAATTTGCGATGCAAATTGTTTTGTGGAAATCTATTTGAATTGGTAAAATCGCAATTGCACAAAATAATTTTGCACAGTCTTTCACAGTGATGTTTGTTGGTAAATGAGACCTTTTAACTGTACTCGTTTGACGCACGTGAATTGAAGGGGACTTTGGCTGAATGCCTGTTGTGTTGGCGTCACATGACGCGTTTTGGTCCAAATCTGCGGAAAATCTGTGGTAATTTTGAAAAATTGCAAGCGTCTGCGAATATTGCGGCGTTTCCTTGATTTTGCATTCATTTCTGCCATCACAAAATTGCTAAATCCTGGTGGGACTGCATAATGCTGAACATCACAGCCATCCTGTAAACTAACAGCCTCAGAACAGCGTACTGTATACTAAAGACATTGGATCAGATGCTAATTCTATAGCTGTAATCATATATACAGGTGCATCTCAAAAAATCGGAATATTGTGGAAAAGTTCATTTTTTCCCCCGTAATTTAATTCAAAAAGTGGAACTTTCATATATTCTAGATTCATTACACGTAAAGTGAAATGTTTCAAACCTTTTTTTTGTTTTATTTTATCTTGATGATTGAGCTTACAGCTCATGGAAATCACAATAATATGTATAATATATAAAGTTTGTTATATAATAGTATTTGTGTATTTTTTTTTATGGATGCACAAAAGAGCACTGATAATTAAACTACACTCCTAAATCATTAATAATAAAATCATAAATTAATAAAGAAATAATTAATTTCACTGCACTTTGTAGTTTCTGTTACTTACTGCCTTTAGACATATTGTTTTACTTGTGTTTACTTTGATCATACTGTTTTAATCAGACATTACAGATCTTACTTGCGCTACACTGTTTATCGCTGCGTCTACATTGCGAGTGAGGAGCATCGCGGCTTCGTTACTAATGGATCACTTTCATTATAATAAACTACAGAATTGACACTACACTGTGCAAATACAGCATATAATGACAATAAACTTGATTTAAACTGAACCTCCTAAGCAATTCACACCAGTTTCCCCAGCCCCTTGCACACAGTGGAGCATTTTGGATATAAACACAAGTTTGTGCTCGTGCATCACTGTCATGCTTCCGTGCTACACAAACTCCCATTTTGTAAAGTTTACAGGTTACAGTCTTCTACAGTGCATTTAATATTAAATGCTCCACTGCCTTAGAGGACTTGGGTCACTTTTTTCTGCTGTCCACTTGACAATTATGCCTCCGTCAGATGGTGACTGGGGTCATGTTGGGTATAAAAGGCAATGTTGACTTATTCTGCTAAAGCTAGTGGCGTCGCATTACATGCATTTGACGTCATGCGCCATCGTCTGGGAAACGACTTACACTTCCAGTTAGCAAAAAACCGCTTGTGTTCTATTTGAGACGATGCTACCCTTCTAAAATTCATACACTAGATGGCAGAGCATATGGTGTATAATGTAAGTTTATAGTAAGTCATTTGGGACACAACTTTGGTCTGTACTCTTCGCTGCATGTTTTCGGAACAGAGGTAAGCAATGAGTATACGTGCCCCAATCGACAATGAGATTCGTTGACAATGATTTTCATAATCGATTATTATCGATTTTATCGATTAGTAATACATTCTAATACATTCTGATTTAGTGGAGTGGGCTGTAATAGTGAGAAACCCACACAGTAGTGAGTGGAGCTAGGAAAGTGGTCTCGCACTCACACACCAATGGTAGCAGAGCTGCCATGCAAGGCGCTAGCTTGCCATAAGGAGCAACTTGGGGTTCATTGTCTTGCCCAAAGACACTTCGGCATGTGGGCCAGAAATCGAACCGCCAGCCCTACGATTAGCGGATAACCCGCTCTACCTGTACAAGTCTCTCAGATCAGCCCTAACGTGTAGAATCTTACCTTCTTGGCATGATTCAGCTCTATTACAGTATATTGCCTGTGGGGACAGGTGGCGCAAATATGGACATTGCTGTAGTCCTGTACCTAGTTTTTAAAATTGTATTACATTCTGTACATTTCTGTAATGTACAATGACATATATAGTAGCAAGTAAGGTCACAATGCTTGTCTCCCCCTGAAGCCCATTTAAAGAAACATAATACATAAAAAGCAAAGGTTTTGATCTGCCAAGGTTATTTATATATGATATAGCACAGCTGTTAAAGCCTTATACAGCCAGATTTATAAGTGAAATCAGCATGGACTTTGACTCACTGTAGGGAAAAAATCTGGGAAAGGCAGCCTTCTTTCACCATTGTGCACCATATGCATCTCCATCGATTTTAGAGCTCTCCTGCTACTTACAACATATTCACTCCATCTGTCAAAGGCACCTGTGAGCCACGGCCACACTCAGTGCAGTCAATCACTCTCCTTTCATAATGCTCCACAGAGGGGTGGATGACCTGCCAGGGCCATCGACTCATTCCTTATCATGCATCATGCATGCATTTCTTTTTGCAGAGGGACACATTGTTCACATATTCTTTCTTTTTTTTCCCCCCTGTCCATCTCAGAGGGAGGTTTTTGTTTGAGGTTTATACATTTGCTTGGTACACTGGAATATCATTTGTAAATCCACAGGACTCACAAGGTAAAGAGTTTGACACAAAGAGCAATATAATCATCCCTGAAGCAGATAAACCAGTGAGCTCTAGAAGACTCAATTCATTCCCTTTTGCTGTTCTCTTCACGGTTGCAAAGGTGCAGAAATATTTACAGGAAATGTATAAAAATCTAACCTGGTCTCACACTTGCAAAGTCCCAACAATTTGTACATTAAAATGCTTTCTGGTGACCTTTTATCATATAAAGTTGAAATAAATCTGAGCATATTACTCTTGTTTGGTCTAATATGCATTGTTTTACTCTCTAGACAGTGCTACTGCACATAATACAGTAGATTCCAGGATTCCACTGTAATTCACTGTGAGACACTGAGTGTCCTGGAATTCACTGGTCCAGATACATGCAGTGAAGACTGTCGTATTGTGTTTATTTTTGAGAAAAAAAATTGCTTGCTAGTAGACTGAACACTGATCCCAGAGAAAGCTCAATGAAAGAAACACTTTTTTTGGCAGATGCAGCAAAGTTAAAAAATAAATAAATAAATGTAATAAAATCTTGAATTCCAATTCAGCTGGTGATTGTGATGATTCTGAGAGCAGGCACTCGGTCACATATATTTACTAGCTAAATAAAGCCAAAGAGTGATACGTGTATTTTTATGTAAATGGTAAATAGTCTGCACTTATATAGCACCTTTTAACCTTAGCGGTTCTACAAAGTGCTTTACACTGTTACTCATTCTCACACACACACCATGCAAGGAGCTAGCCTGTGATTGGGAGCAACTTGGGGTTCAGTGTCTCAAAGACACTTCGGCATGTGGGCTGGGGATCGAACCGCCAACTCTGCGATCAGTGGAAAACTTGACCCAATGCCGCCCCAATGTCTTTGAGGTGTAATTTAAAAAAAATAATAAAAATAACTAGTGAATACAGTATAGTTTATTTTATTGGTGCAGTAGTGTTTTTGTTTTTCAGTGTTTTAGAATAAATTATTTTATATTTTCAAACAAAAGTATTTTTCTTGTTTACGCTGACAGTTTTCTTATTTATGTGATATTATATGTTGGCCCTATATGTAGCCTTGTATCGTAATGCTAGTTGCACTTCCATTTTTATTTTGGACTAATTCCTGGGCTGATTTTTGTTCCCAGTCTGTGTTTTTAATATTCAGAATTCTCCTAATCAATACATTCCATGTCTTGCCATTATGTTTGTTGAACAGCACTTTCTAATTAGATAAATAGTTCATGTGCACGAAGTGTATTCATTCATTTGCATTTAAAAGGTAACTACAGAGCACTCCTATGCATCCTCTGCACTGTTAGAGTTGAACTCTTCCAGGCCTCCATGGTCCGTAGCAATGCGTAAATCTTTATTTGTCTAGAGGGAGCAAAGCTGTATGGCTGTGCTGAATGTGCTTTTATCATTAGACCCTATTGAAATGCTCGGTCATCGCCCCCTCTTGGCTCAGTCTCATTAATCTAAGGAGTCAGGATAGACACCCTGCTGGAATGAGACAGCTGTTTGCCATGCCAGAGCAGTGAGCACAGCACTGCCTTGTAAATATTTGCAATTAGCTGAGAGGCCTGGGTCTGCGCTACCAGGATGACCGTTATATGCATCAGCTTTGGGCCGGATACGTTTGCAGTAAATATGCACAGGCAGGCCTGCTGACTCAGAAATCTCACCTATTGGATACCTGATATAATGGCAGTTTTATTTGTTATGTAATTGTAGAGCATAGTCTTCACATTGATGTTATTTATACTTCTGCTCAGAGTTTTGTGCATTTGTGACTCACCTTCTGCTGCTGTGGATGTTCCCACATGGATACCCTTAAAATGTATACATCCCTATGTATTTTGTGCCCAAGTTTTATTTGTATACTCGATACTGTAGAGTTGTAACTAAGAACTGCTGCTGTAATCATAAAAACTTCCCTGTGCTCATCCTTTTATTCATATTATGCTCATATTGAAAATCTCTTCATGCACACTTGGTACTGTTTGCATTTATTCTTCTCAAAGTGTATACTGTAATCATTTATAATCCCGCAGTCCAGTGTCTCCCAGAAGAGGATGGTTGCTCTCAGTGTTGTCCCATTAGGGATCTAAATTTGGATTTCTGTAGACCTGCTTTGTTACAATGTCTATGGTTAAAAGTGCAATTCAAATAATATTGAACTGAATGAGATTTATACAACTATCAGGCCCTTAATTTATGTCACTGTTAAACAGGAGGTAACACGTGTATGCTACCTATACTTTGTTCACAATGTTATCTAGTAACTTTTGCATAAAAACTGATATCAAGTACATATGTTGAATATTGTCAAGCATTACACTAATTCATATTTAGTTTTATGAGTGATTAATATCTAATTATTTAAATAACCTTGCCTGGTAGCTGATCACCTAAGGGTCCACCAGGTGGCACTTCATTTGCACGTAAAATCTGTAATTTGCCTTTTTACCCTCTGAGACTGACAGGGCATTGAACATCTGCTCCTAGTAGTAAGCTTCCGTTGGCAATAGGAGGTGGATTGATTTACTCAAAATATATCACTTGATTTTGACAGTGATTTATTATACAGCACAATATATCAATTATAATATTGTAAAACATTTATATAAACCAGATGAGTGCTAATGAGGTATTGTCACTGGATGCATATAGTATTTGGTACATTTGACAGTTCGCATCCTGACTCATTTTGGTATTTGAGTAAGAAATGCACCAGTTCCAATATGATTTGGACACAAAGCCCATGTTCAAATACTAAACCTTATGTATTTCCTCATAGCTTATACCGAGTCTTCGGTTCTCTATAGATGTGTTGTTTGGCCATCCCAAATCTTTGTGTTTTGTGTTTCTTGATGCAGTTTGATTTAAAGAAAAATGTACCCCATGACCTGAAGTATGCTGTGAGTCTAGAGAAGAAATAACGTTAGAAAACTAAGCCACGAGGGAATTTTAAAACAAACTAAGCCCGACCGCTTGCAGGGAAGAAGTACAACCTTGTCTGGTCCAGCTAAACAAATATTGCATATCATGTACTGAATAAAAATGGCCGATTACTGAACAATGACTAAATGATTTAAATGAATGTGTGAGGCAAGTGAGTCATGGCTGTACTTGCTGTCTCATGCATAAAGCGTGTTTACCAAATGGGTCTAATGAAGCTCTGTCGAGAGAAGACAAGAAACATTATTGTGACTAATTCTTTAATCAGCCGTTAATGTAAGAGGGTCCGGTAGCAGGGTTTGCTTTGAATTTTGGGAGGGCACACTCTGCTTATGGCTTAAATGTAGGATATGATTATGTTTTTAGCAGTTTTTACAGCTGTGCCAAGAATTAAGTAATTTTAAATGTATGATTTATCATTCACGGACATCTGGGCATCCATCAAAACTAGATGGCTCGGAAAGAAGACACTTGGTCAGAGAAGCTACCTGCAACCACATGGTGACTTTGAAAGACTTGGGATTTTATGGCCAACAGAAGAAAACGTGTGCATCACACAACAATATCAAAGACATTGCACACTTCTGGCCTAGGAGGGTCATAGAAGGGTGGCAATAAGAAAGACATTTCTCAAAAAGGTCAGTCTAGATTGTTGTGAAGTTTGCACAAACACACTAGATGCCAACACGGCCCATCACTAGAATACCATCCTGAATGTGAAGAATGATGGTGGAAGCATACAGTATTGTTGTGGGGATGTTTCATATCTGCAGGGACTGGGGAACCTGTCAACACTGAGTGGAGGATGGATGTAACCAAGGACCGGGAGATTCTGGGGATAAACCTGGTGAAATCTGCAAAATGTCTGAAAATGGGTCGGAAATTCATATTCCAACAGGACCCAAAGCATAAGGTGAAATCTACCATGGAGTGGCTTGCTAAGAAACCACGTGGATGTTGCCTAGTCAAAACCCTGACCTAAATGCAATTAAAAATTTATGGAATGATTAGAACATTGTTCTCCATCAGTGAAAACCAACTAACCTCTCCCAGCTTGAACAGAAAAGTGGGAGAAGATCCTCAAATCTGAGTGTGCCAAACTTGTGGAGAGCTACCCAAATTAGACGGGTAGCTGTCATTGCTGCCTCTAGAAAGTACAGACTCTGTGAGGTGTATACTAAGAGATGAGAAAATTTCAGTCCTATCAATTTTTTTGGCCGACACTGATGTAAATCTATGGGCCTTCTATGAATCATTTGTTGTCTTATTACAAGGACATACAGAAAAACCTGAAAACCTACCTAATTTTGTTGACATTTAGGTATTCCGATGAATATAAGGTTCAGTTGTGTGTGTGCTTAGAGCATGCTTGCATTTATGGCTTGCTTTTAATTGGCAGACCTTCATTAGTGGCTGTAGACAGAATTTAAAATTCATTGGAGGGCTGCATTAACATTTTGCCCATGTTCTTATGCTTTCTCACTTTGTAAACATGAGCTCTGATTAAATCTCTAATGAATAACTCGGTGATTCCAAATTTAATGACATTTAATAATTCATTAATACAGGTATACAGTCCTCTCTGCCAGGCAAGTCAAACAACAGGATGTCAATTTGGAATATGTTCAAAAGCAGCAGCTTGTAATCATAGATTTTAGTGGGGCAGGACATTAATAATGCCTTAAACTAAATTAAGACGAGAGGATATCACACTTGACTTATGCTATAAACTACTGTGTAGTGAATTTTTGGATTAACCCGGTAATAGGCAGTTGAGAGTCAAAAACCGCAGGTGTGTTCCTGTCGAAGCGCACACAGCAAAGATAATATTATTAACCAGGGTTTCTGGGTTTTAGCAAATTGCTTTGCGTGGGAAGCAAAGTCACTGCGATGTACACACATTTCTGATGTACGGACATTATCCACTCCATAATCCCCCTTTCACTCTTCAAATCCTTCCAATATATCTTACAATAGAAATGGTTCCCTATGTCACATCTTTTCCAATAAAAATAAATGTGAGTTACCGTATACCAGATGTGGTCTTATGGATGGTAGGAAGTGTGCAAATATACTGACATTTACATATATTATGTGGAGATTTTAATGCTCGCATTTAGTTCTCCAGCTATTCTCACATCTCCCTGTTGTGACCTTGCAAGAGGCAAATAGACTTTCACAGGTAAAGTGAAGAAGGGCCTTTTTTCTCTCCCAGAAAGTTCTCAGATAACGAGGTCTCTGTGAGCTTCTGTTCTTTATGACATACAGAACGACTGAGGAATATGGAACGCTCAAGAAAAGGCAAAAAATATCAGCTCGGCACTATGAGCAGTACAATAGGGCTACTTTAAGTCTCTCCTTATTTCGTACCTTGGAAGCCTTCATTAATCTTGAATTAACTTAGGTTACCTTTGCCACAAAAAAGAATGAACCCTAACATGAATGGCTCATTAAGATAAATGAATTATGTGATTAAAGTTGTGTGTTTTATACAAAGTGCACAAGTCTTTTAAAATCATCACAAGTAGGAGTAATAAATTGAATCCAGCCAAATTTTCATAGTAGCTTATTAATTGTGCACAATGTCTAATGCAGTACACTATGTACTGGCCTCAGATAGGTGAATTAGTGACCAAGCTTATTTATTGTACTATAAGTTTTGTTTTAATTACCATAAACATATCTACCTCAATATTTTAGGGGATATTCACATTACACAGTTGAAATGGCTCAATTCTTATTTTAGCCAGTATGTAACACAGTCCTGATTTTGTTGGATATAAACCACTTTCAAGCATGGTCAGGCCACTGTGATATATAAACAGCGAGATTTTGTTTTATGTTACACTTCACTGCACAGGTACATCTCACTGTTGTCTCCTCATCCATACCCACACATTACTCAGCACAAATGTGCCAGTAACCGCTGCAAAAACTGCAAAAGTTAAGCATATCGAGTCGTTTTTTGTTTTTTTTCATCCTCTCACCTGATGAGGTGATGAGCTGCAGCCGACCTCCAGAGCAAATCATCTTTGTGATGAAGGCTTTTGCTGTCGATTCATTCATTTGATCATCATTGCAATAATGGATCATCTCACAAGATTGACATTTATTGTGCACATGAGGATTGTTTAAGGGCAAAAGTCTGTTCACATTAGTGATAGAAAGGAGCTGCTTACAAGCAGATGTAGAGACAGAAAGATCGCATCTGAGCAAAAATAAATAAATAATATAATATATATGTATATATTATATGAATTGAGATCCCAATGTAGGAAACATTTGTAATCGTTGTAATTGTATAGTTAGTTGCAGGGTAGGATGGGCATCCAACTGATATTTCGACGCAGAATGATATTCGCCAACAAGCTTACTTGTAACTTACTGGTTACACTCTGACAGGAGACATGCCTTTAAACTTCAGGTAAATGGAGATTTTCAACAGGCTGATGAGCTTGGGTTGCATATAAACAGCTCGGATGAATTCAGTGGAACTGAAAAAAACTTTCCATGTAAATATAGTATAACATTAACAGATAAATCTGTGTTGTTTTTTTTCACAGGAATCTATTAAAATCCTGTGAGTCTCTTGACTTGCACCATGCTGTGAAAACTGAGCTAGATGCTGCAGCACTGATTATGGACAACTCTCCTCCTTTGCCTACCATCCACACTTCATTATTTCTCAGCCTCTGACAAACATTTTCATTAAAGAAAAGTACACAGGATCCCCTTGAATCTTTCTGAAGACAGACGTACGTTTCTTATGAAATGTGGCTCACATGGGAAGCCATGGCCACTTGAAGTGTGCCACTTTTAAATTTCTCTCTGTTGTTCTGCCTTTTAATAAATGCTCTTTGTTTGGATATAGTGCTGAAATGACTCATGCAGAAAGAGACTTGTCCTTAAGGGATCTACAGCCATGGTTGGGTTGTTTGGCACAGGACTGTGGAGATCATGCTCCATTTTGTAAAGTGTTTATTGGGTAACTCCTTTTCTGTAATTCGTTTTGATTACAAATGTTGATTATTGTGAAATAACTACATTTTAAAGAGATTTGGAAGCCAGTATTATTCAGCTGCAGTCCTACAGACCTTAGCCTGGACAACAAGGCTTGCCTTTGCCTGTTTTTTCCACTAATAAATGTTCACTTAACATTGTTAGCTACTCTATGAGTACTGTAGCTAGCAAGTTAGTTAACATGAACCAAACCACAAATATTCAGTGAAGAGTTGGTTAACCAGCATATGTGCCATGCCCAAGCTTAAAGTTTCTTACATCAAGTGGATGAAACCGCAGGTTTTCCAGAGCTGCTGTCTGTCTCTTCTGGGCCATGGGTTGTAAAAGATTGAGAACCACTGATCTAAAAGTATCTCAAAGAGTATTGCATAATGTAGCATTTAGGGGTGTGACAGTGGTCATGACAACCGCACCACTGCGGTGGTAGTTTGCCACCGCGGTGGTGGAGTAAATTTGGATGAAGCCATATGTCGGCTTTGTGGGAGAAAAAAAAAAGTGTTAAATGGGCAAACGCTATAAATCTCAGGAGCTATCTCCAGGCATGACACCCAGCTGCGTTTTTTTATTTTATTTAATATTTAGATTTTAAACATATTATTTAGCTTACCATCCTATTGGTAGTTCTTTCAAAAAGACAAAGTATTCATCAAGGAAACGTGCGACTGTGTTTAACTCCATCTCTTCATTATCAGCTTCTTCTCCTCTCAATCACAATACCGTATCCCACAGCGCCCTCAGGCTGTTTCTCGTTGCAACAACTTGACACAACAAGGTGAACAAGGTGTTGAGTTGTTTCACTGACAGAAGTGCTAAAATAAATCCTTTAAAAAAATACATATATATATCCATCCATCCATCTTCTACCACTTACTCCTTAAAATATATATATATATATATATATATATATATATATATATATATATATATATATATATATATATATATATATATATAGGTTTTGATTTAATTTAAGCCTATTAAATTATATTGTATGATATGATATATTATATAAACTGAAGATGAATTAATTAATCGATATTGTTTGCCAGATGAAGCAAAAATCAAATCCAAGCATTGGATTGATTGATAAGGAGAGAAAATGTAAATGCATTATTCTTTCATTGACGTTTATTGTTTTCCATCTTGATACTGTGGAGTTTAGGACGATAGTGTGTATTTTAGGATTGTTCTTGTACTTTAACATTTTGTTGTCACCCATACTGCATGTGCATGACTTGTTAAGTTGTTAGTATACAATAAAGTATAGTATAAAGTATAAAGGAAGCTTTTCATGTTGGGAATAACGGGTGTGTGTGTGTGTGTGTGTGTGTGTGTGTGTTTTTTTTTTTTTTGGTTTGTTTTTATATCATCAAATGCAAGATCCTAAGTAGTAAAAATGATAAATCATCTCAAATCATGAAATACTTGAAAATCTTGAAAATGTTCAATCTTAAAAAACAGCAATATTTTATGTGATGGGGAAAGGTCAATTATTTTCAGATTCTTGTTTTCATTTTGGATTTTATTTTAACTTCATATTTAATTCACAGTATTGTTCTGAATTTATATTTAATTCACAAATACTTTCATTGTTGCTGATTCATATTCTGCTGTACCCACACTGAGACAATGTGATATAAATAACAGCTGCCCAATTACAATTATTTCCTTTTTGAGCAGAGCAGATGTGAAACTCCACACTTGGTCTACACCAAACCATCACCCCATCATGCATTATGCCTGCTCAGTTAATGGATCTATACTTGGTTAATGTGAACATCTTGGAGTGGGACATGGTACTTAGTTTTATGAATGATTCTGAGAAACACCCTTATAAACACCCTTAACACAGCCATACTATGATATTGGATCTATATCCAATTCCTTTTGTATACACAAAAGACACCAATCAACAAACATCATTTAGGTCTGCCTCTTATATTACAAACTGAACTGTAATCAAACCTGGGCAGTATTTTAAAAAGATTATTAAAATACAAAGGCATAGAACTAACCAGTGGGTGAAAGAGCACAAAGCACACTGACCTGAGTATAATACTGCTACTGGAGTAAACATCAAGAAAATTAGTCAAGTAAAAGTAAATAAGTTGTCTGGTGAAAAATTACTTGAGTAATTGCTTTTACAAATTACTTTTAAAATTCTACAATTGGCACGACTAATTTGAAAAGGTTATATATCTGAGAAATGCATTTTAAACGTTTGAGTAATGTTCTGAGTAACTGAACTGTGTAACTGAGCAATACATTTTGAACCAGTAAACTATGCTGAAGTGAACACTCTCAGTGATCAACACTGTGTAATGGTAATGTTAACTGGCTAGCTAACTCACTCAAATGCTGTTAGGGTGTCAGTAGCTTGCTAGCTTCCTAGACTAACCTTCTAGCTCATGTTAATTTTAATAATAGTGTCTGGCTTATTGGGTGTGGAATTAGCAATGTTTCTTCCGGCCCTCAGTGATTCTGAGGCTATTTCTTGTGTTTTGCTTAGCCTTAATTCTAGTGCCGTGATTAGCTTCACTGGATTCAATGTACTTAGTATTATTACACATTTGGACTGTGAAATGCCATTATCTCCATGGGTTTTGCTTGGCATAATTTGCAGAGAATTCTCACACTTGTTATTTGAAGTATTTAAAACTGAAGATACCTGATAGTGTGCCATGGATGATCATCTGTCCCCACTGTCTCAGACATTGCTACTGCAGACTAAAGCATTTGATGGCTGAAGTGTATACTCAAGAAAGTACTGTTACAGTGAACCATGTCCTGTCTCAAGTACTATAGAATACATGTAGTTTGTGACTTACTTTCCACCCCTTTGGCTAACTGTACTATGTACTGGAGCTAACTGGGGATGTGTTTTAAGTTTTTCCATAGGTTGTTTACCTTATCATAGATACCTTTTAAAATACGTTTTACACCAAACTTCTACATCTACACCAAACTTGTTGTAATCTTTGGCTGTGTATTCTGTTACCTGGATTGGTAAATAATGACATTGCACTTAAACTCAAACTTAACCCCTTAAACTCACAGGACCCAGCTGGGTACAGGCTTCCATTCACTCTTGTATCTACATGTGTATACATTTCTCATTACTATTATTGTGGCAATAGTTCATTGCCATTACTGAGTAATATGCTTTATGATTAATGAATAAACCAGAAGTTCAAGAGGTTAACTTACTTTAGTCGAAATACTCACTACTACAACTCCACAACTGTCCGTATACCTTCAGCATTTACTTAAGGTAAATGGTGCAACAGACTGACATCTGATTCAGGGTGTCCCCGCCTCCTACCCAGTGTTCCCAGGATAGGCTCCGGACCCACTGCAAGCTGACCAGGATAAAGCAGTTTACTGAAGACGAATGAATGAATCTAAAAAACAATGCAATCATTTTCAAACGTGCTGCATCACTAGACCCAGTCACATTGCCACCTCAGACATGTAACCAAATGATTGCAAGCTCAAGTCCTGAATGTTCCCAAAGACGTTTATCAGATAAATGCCCTTTTGGGTTTAACTAAGTTCAGGTTTGATATTATGTAGTGCTGAACATCCCAGTTCTTATGGTTCTTATGGCTCAGTGGTTAAGGTGTTGCACTACTGCTCTGAAGGTTGTAAGTTCAAACCCCAGCACCACCAAACTGCTACTGTTGGGCCCTTGAGCAAGGCCCTTAACTGCTCAGATGTGTAAATCTAAGTTGCTCTGGATAAGAGTGTCTGCCAAATGCTGTAAAACGTAGTGCATTAGTATCTGGACCTTTACACAGTTTGGTGTGGCCTTTAATGCACAATCCTGGTCCAGGAGTGCCCCATGTCCCGCATATTTTAGTGTTTTTCCTGCTCTCAGTATTCAACTAAACAGCCCATGCTGAGTTTGAGTGGGTGTTTTAAAGCAGGGCCAACATTCAAATGTGCAGAATAGAAGGGTTCTCCAGGGCCAGGGTTGAGAACCCATGCTCTACTGTAGCATATCAGTCAGTCGGCTGTGCGCAAGATTTGGTCAGTATGCCACAACACTTTCTCCCTCTAAGAGCGCAGCTGGATACTGCTTGTTTAGCGGTGCGTCAGTGAGATCTGAACTGTAGGGACAAGAAGCAGAAGTATGATGTTTGATCACTGATGAGAACAGCTCGCGCTTACAGGTTGCTGAGTGCGTGAGGCACACGCGCGGCGCCGCACTCACGTCACTCTCCGTCGTCATCCTCCGCTCAGCGCGAGCGAAGCTCACAGCCTGGCACAGAGCGCGTGCTCGACTACGCGGAGTGCAATGGCTCTGCGCTCACACCCGCACTCCAGCCTGATGTGTCGACACGGGCAAACACCGAGCCGAGATCCGAGAGGAATGAATACGCCCGCAATCTTCTGCCTCAGCGTTGTGGACCTGTAAATGCTCTCAGGCCAACCTTTAACCACCATGCTCTATTTTCAGCTGGTGATCATGGCGGGGACGGTGATGCTGGCCTACTACTTCGAGTACACGGACACGTTCAACGTGCATGTGCAGGGCTTTTTCTGCTACGACAACGCGTACACGAAGCCGTACCTGGGACCGGAAGAGGCGAGCGCCATCCCGCCCGCGCTGCTCTACGCCGTGGTGTCCGGTGTGCCCACACTCGTGGTGAGTTCAACATACTCTCTAACACGTTCACAAACTCACTTCATTTTCTTTAACGCTGACCCTAGCGCACAGCTTTGGGAGATGGATGCATGCGATAGTCTTATCCATGTGCGTTTTGGAGTCCCTAGCTATTAAACTGATGTGATTTGCCTTCTCATTTAACTACATGGAATATGATAGTGGATCACTTGTTACAGTTTTTCCTCTAAACAATTCTTTGTATTAGTGTAACTTTCATGCAGGTACTGTTATAGTGCCCCATGCCTTAAACCTTTCTCAATGGGAATATGAATGAAGACATCCAAAATAGCATACTGTAGGCTACTACTGTACACAGGACTCTGTCTTACTAGTTTCTAGTATGTGGATCCATGCAGTATTATTTCAGATCCCAGCCCTAGATTCTTTGGTTAAAATACTGCCTCAGTGATACACATCCTGTGGTTGTGTTGTTTTTAGAAGGTTATATATTTATCATAACCACAGTCTCCATCATTCAGGTCATGCGCTGAAACTTGTATGTACGTTCCTGCTTTCCAAAATTGAGTTTGTTGAATTCTTTCTCATGGACGCCAAAGAAATGCAAATCGTGCATGAGTGCATGTTGTATGGTTGAACCATTTTTTAAATTGTATATAATCATAATGAGATATACAGGAGGCACGGTGGTTTAGTGGTGAGCATGTTTGCCTCGCACCTACAGGGTTGGGGGTTCAATTCCCATCTCCACTCTGTGTGCGTGGAGTTTGCGTGTTGTCCCCATGCTTCAGGGGTTTCCTCCCTCGGTCCAACGACATGCGTTGTAGGATGATTGCCGTTTCAAATGGGTTTGTGAATGAGTACAGTTGTGCCCCTCGTCCAGCGTGTCCCCTTCTTCATGCCCCGAGTTTCCTGGGATAGACTCCAGGTTCCCGTGACCCTGTGTAGTATAAGCAGTACAGAAGATGGATGGATGGAAGGTTAAGAGCTTCAGTTAATGATCACATCAAATATCAGAATGGGGAAAAATGTGATCTCAATGATTTTGACTGTGGCATGGTTGTTGGAATCCAGACGGGCTGATTTGAGCATTTTGAAACTGCTGATCTCCTCTGATTTTCACACACAACAGTCTCTAGAGTATACATAGAATGATACAGGGGAAAAAAGCTAGTTGAGGGAATCTCCAAGATTTACCAATTCTTTGGGTGTGAGTCAAGTAAAACTTAGTAGAAATGAACGAAAACCGCACTCTCAGGGGTATGTTCTGCTACTTTTTAATGGAAGTAGGCTATAAACAAGACGAACATGATTTGACGTTTTGACAGAAAGAAAAAACTTTCAGTGAGTTAAGCAGATCTGCGGGTGGAACCGCCTTGTTGATGAGAAAGGTCAGAGGCCAGAATGATTTAAGCTGACAGGAAGGTTACAGAAATACAAATAACCAGAATGCACAGCGTTCTGTCAAACCCCGAGGCGAATGGAATAACAAAGCAGAAGACCACGTGGAGTTGTGCTTCTCTCAGCCAAGCTAAGAACAGGAATCTGAGGCTACAGTGGGAACAGCGTCACTGATCCTGGTCAGTTGAAGATTGGAGAAAAGGCAGAAGATGATTTTCCACTCTTCAACTGTCTAGTTTCTCTGCTTCCTATAACCGCAGTTTCCTGTTCTTGGATCTCAGGAGTAGAACTTCATGTGGTCTTCTGCTGTTGTCGCCCATTGGCCTCAGGGTTCAACATGCTGTGCATTATAAGATGCTTTTCTGCTTACCATAGTTGTAAAACGTGGTTATTTGAATTTCTGTAGACTTCCTGTCAGCTCCAAACAGTCTGGATATTGTCCTCTTACCTCTTTCATCAACAAGGAGTTTCAGAACAGCTGCTCACAGGATGTTTTTTGTTTTTCGTATCATTCTGTGTAAACTCTAGAGACTGTTGTGTGTGAAAATCCCAGAAGATCAGCAGTTTCTGAAATACTCAAACTGGCTCATCTGGCATGCCATGGTCAAAGTCACTGAGATCACAGTTTCCCCTATTCTGATGTTTCTTGTGAGTATTTATGACTGCCTGCCATCTACAGTTGTGCCCAAAAGTTTGCATACCCCTTGCAGAATCTGCTAAATCTTAATACTGTTAACAAAATAAGAGGGACCATAAAAATCCCATGTTGTTGTTTATTTAGTCCTGTGCTGAATAAGCTATTTCACATAGCTGATGTTTACATATACTCCACAAGACAAGATAACAGCTGAATTTATAAAAAATTACCCCGTTCAAATGTTTACACACCCTTGATTCTTAATACTGTGTGCCGTTACCTGGATGATCCATGACTGTTTTTTTGTTTTGTGATAGTTGTTCATGAGTCCCTTGTTTGTCCTGAGCAGTTAAACTGCACACTGTACTTCAGGAAAATCCACCAGGTCCTGTACATTCTCTGCTTTTCCAGCATCTTCTACATATTTGACCCCTTTCCAACAGCGGCTATATGATGTTGAGATCCATCTTTTCACACTGAGGACAAGTGAGTGACTCGTACACAACTATTATATAAGGTGCACACATTCACTGATAATCAAGAAGGCAACACGATGCATTAAGAGCCAGGGGGATGTAAACTTTTTGAACAGGATGATCAGTGTCTCATGAACAACCATCACAAAACATAAAAACAGTCGTGGATCATCCAGGTAACGACACAGTATTAATAATCAAGGGTATCTAAACTTTTGAACAGGGTAATTTTTATAAATGCAGCTATTATCTTGTCTTGTGGACTATATGTAAACATCTGCTATGTGAAATAGCTTATTCAGGACAGGACTAAATAAACAACAACATGGGATTTTTATGGTCCCTCTTATTTTGTTAACAGTATTAAGATTTAGCAGATTCTGCAAGGGGTATGCAAACTTTTGGGCACAACTGTATTTATTAGCTGTTTTGGTATGTTTGGTCTTTTTTTTTGGTGTAATTGGAATTTAAGACAACACTCTCTACTGGTGCATCAGGTTATTTCTTATTTATTTATTTATTTATTTAAACATAGATTACATATCACAATAGATCTTAGCCCCGAACGTTTTGGAAAATGCATTTTTTCTAAAATGTTGTCTTTATACGATGTTAGAATTCAAATGATTATTTCCCCATGAAGACATGCTCCAGAAAAGACTTTTACTGAAAAGTTTGCTGTTTTTAGGCCATTTTTCGGTATAAAATCTCTATGATAAATCTAGTGATTATCAGCATTTTAAGAAATTACTCACATCAGTAAGTGTATAAAGAAGACTGACATTTGTCATGATGACACATAACATGATATTTATAGCAGGACAAACTTTTCAGTGACAGATGCCCTGTAGTGTGTCTAGTGGTTGGAGCCTAAACCTTCTTTTAAAGTTGCTGAATTTCAGATAATGCTGAATGGATACGAAAGAGTAAAATGAGCACATTCTTTCTGTGTTTATACATTTTTATTGCTAGAGTTTAAGAGTTGGCATGTTATGCATTCAGTTTATCCAAAAATATAAAAAATGATTTATCTGACTAAACTTGTAATTTCTACCTGCATTGTCATGCCTTAAGCACTAGGCAGTCTGTGAAATACTCCTTCACACTTTCTTCGTCTGCCCTTAAGAGTTGAATTAGTAATAGAGCACATCATTTTGTACATTGTGAAATACTTCTTCCTTTGAACACTTGTGTGGGCTTTACACGATCTGATATGTGCATTGAACAGTGGCTTTGTTTGATGAAATGCAGCTCTGCAGAACAGAATCTTTACTGGCGCATGCTCTTGCATGTAAAAATGTTTTTGCATTTTTACTGAAGGATGTGTCTGCTGATGTATCGCTTATATGGTTCAAAGTGAAACAGCTAGAGATGAGTAATAGCAGAATCAGTTCACATGTAGTTTTAAACATAATCACAGTTTATCTATGGCAGGTAAGTCATTGGCTGCATCCAAAATCGTGTACTGCCCTACTGCACTCACTGACTGTGAGAGCTGGGAAGAAAAACCCAAAAACAACAATGTTTGTGATGAACTACTGATTTTTTTCCTTGACCAACCTGTTCCATGTCTGGTTGTAGTACACCAGTGGTTTCTTTCTTTTTCAGGACATTCCTAATTGTCGTATTGGTTATGTCGAATGTTTGAGCAATGCCTCTGATTGATTTTCCCTCTTTTCACAGCTTCAGAATGGCTTGCTTTTCTCCCATAGACAGTTCTCTGGTCTTCATGTTGGTTTATCCTTTTTAACATCACATGCAGTCTTCACATGCAAAAACCCAGGACTCAAACCTAGAGTAGACATTCAGAACTATTAATTGTTTAAATAATCAATGTAACAAGGCACACCTGGGTAACAAGAAACACTTGTCAGTCATATGTACCAATATTTTTGATCACTTAAAAATGTGTGGGCTAAAACAAAAGCAGCCATGTTCTAAGTTGTTTAACACATCTAGATGTAAATATCAGCAAATAAAAGCTGAAATTCTGACCTGTTGTCTCCAGTTCATATTTTGATCTCAAACCCAAATTTGGTATTTCTATAACTGCTGATCTCCGGGGATTTTCACACGCAACAGTTTCTATAGTTTACTCAGAATGGTGCAATAAAGAAAAAAATATCCAGTGAGTGTCAGTTCTGCGACAGAAACTCCTTGTTGATGAGAGAGGTAAACAGAGAAATGCCAGACTGTTTTGAGCTGACAGAAAGGCTACAGTAACTCTGATATCCACTCTGAACAATTATGGTGAGCAGAAAAGAATCTCAGAATGCACAACACATCAAACTTTGAGGTGGATGGGCTACAATAGCAGAAGACGACATCAGGTTCCACTTCTGTCAGCCAAGAACAGAAAGCGGAGGCTGCGGTGGGCACAGACTCACCACAACTCGACAGTTGAAGACTGGAAAAACGCAATCTTGATTTCTGCTAAGATGGTCAGGTCAGAATTTGGTGCCAACAGCATGAATCCATGGATCCAACCTGCCTTGTGGCTCAGGTGGTAGAGCGGGTTGTCCACTAATCGTATGGTTGGCGGTTCGATTCCCGGCCCACCTGCTGAAGTATCCTTGGTGTGTGTGTATGGGTACCAGGGCTCATGGTGGCTTAGTGGTTAGCACATTTGCCTCACACCAGGGTTGGGGGTTCAATTCACACCGTGGCCCTGTGTATGCGGAGTTTGCATGTTCTCCCCGTGCTGCGGGGGTTTCCTCCGGGTACTCCGGTTTCCTCCCCCAGCCCAAAGACATGCATGGTAGGATTGGCATTTCGGATTGGCATTTCCAAAAGTGTCCGTAGTATCAATGGGTGTATGAATCACTGTGCCCGGGGGCCATCTTCAGTCATCTTGACTCAGTCTTGCCACTGGATCATGGTGGTCACCGGGAAGTGAGAGTGAGGCCGATGCTGCGCAAGTCTTCCTCACTATAATCCAATTCATGCGCAAGTCGAGTTCCAGTTTGTGCTCTCCATAATGGAGGCGGAAATGGAAACTTCGGTCTTCGTCGAAATCGACGGACGAACTCCTGAATGGGTAACACTGTAAAGCACTTTGTAGAACCGCTGAGGTTAAAAAAGTGTTATATAAGTGCAGACCATTTACCTTGTTTCAACAGTCCAAGTTGCAGGAGGTGGTGTGGGGAATGTTTTCTTGGCAGTCTTTGGGCCCATTAATATCAGTACCAATCAATCCAAGCTTGAAGGCCACAATCTATTTGAGTGTTATTGCTGACAATGTGCATCCCTTCATGGTCACAATTTACCCATCTTCTGAATTCAATAAAACACCTTTGGGATGTGATAGAACAGGAGATTTGCATCATGAAAGTGCACCTAAAAAATCTACAGGAATTGTGTTATGCAATCATGCCAACATAGACCAGAATCTCAAAGGAATGTTTTTGACATCTTGTAGAATCCATGAAGAATTGAGACTGTTTTGAAAACAAAGGGAGGTCCTACTCAGTATTATAATAGTGTTTCTAATAAAGTGCTTAGTGAGTGGAATTCCACTATTATATGGTTATTATATATTCCACTATATTCCACAATACTCCTTAAAAAAATCTCCTCACAGAAGCCTTCACCATATGAAGGAAGACATGTTTTATTCATCAGTTTATGATTAATACAAGTCTCTGTAAGTTACTAGGTTATTATAGAAACTGTATGTAACACTGCTGTACATGGTCATGTAAGTATGGTGTGATTTTGCCATCTTTATCAGTTTAGATTTTCTTCTGCTGACTTGGCATAGCAGTATTACTGCATTATGCACTTTCAAACCAGATAATTCATTTTCAGAGCGATGTTATGTAAGAGCAAGACATCTTTTGCTAAACATATCCTGTATCTTTTTTTTATATACTCGCTTGCCTCAGCACACAATATTTTATTTTGTAGCCGTAACCAGTGCCTGAAATGTTGCAAACAAGTGCAGATTGTGTCATAAATCTTGCATCGCTTATATTACTGTAGTTTAAATTGAGGCTTAGTCTGTCTGAATCATCACGTCTCGTACAGGTTTGGTGACATTGTTTAGCCAATTTATCTGTGCGCACCACTAATGTTTAGAGCTATGTTTAGAAAATCTTTGTACTTTTGGGAAAGTTTAAAAGAAGGCTTTGAATTATGAATGCTTGAGTAGGTGCATCTCCTTAAAGTACCAAACAGGGCAGACAGATAACATGATAATTTGGTGAGGTGCATTGTGAGTTTTCAAGAAACTAGGGCAATCTGGCATCTGACATACTAAAGAAATTCACTTGGTCTTGCAGATAGAACGGCTCT
The DNA here is from genome assembly GCF_023375685.1 of Ictalurus furcatus. Classification (NCBI taxonomy): domain Eukaryota; kingdom Metazoa; phylum Chordata; class Actinopteri; order Siluriformes; family Ictaluridae; genus Ictalurus; species Ictalurus furcatus. The sequence goes on along the minus strand of NC_071255.1, from coordinate 18,076,021 downwards.
GGAGAAGTTCTATCGTGTATGTTTTTTGCTCAGGTCAGTCTGTGCGTAGATTTTCTAGGAACGTTTTGCAAGGGTCTACGAATTAGAAACTCTGTTCACTTGTAATCTTTTGTTAGCTTTGGCATAGGAAACAACTTGTTTTGAGTTTGTTGTACTCTGCTCTATTCTGTCTTATTTGTTGTTTCCCAGTTTTACATGTGGCATCACATGAGCTGCTGCTCATGCATGCATACATAAAGTTGAGCTGAAAATAAACAGTTTCACAGCCTGAAGGATGGGAGGCATATTATGCAGTATAAATATTAATGACTGCACTGCTACTACTCTAAACTCCAGGAAAATGTATGAAAATCATAATTTCTTAGTTTTAGATTTGAAGGAAAAACTTGGAACCCTATAACGAGGATGCTTGGCAGACATGTTACATTGTTCAATAAGCCTTGATTATTTACTACAGTTAATTAAACTGTACATTTAATTTACAGTGATTATACTAGCTAGTCTTATGCTTAAATTCGTTACTGTTCCATTTCATTTGGCTTAATTTATTTATGACCTTATGCACATCACCCCTTTTATTTATTTATTTATTTATTTTTGGGAACATCACACTCTCAGGATTAGTATTTCAGTGCTCTCAGTGGTTTGAGGGCGAATGAAATATTATCCCATTGTCCTCTAAAAAAGTAATCAGAGAAGAGCTGCCCAGAGCAGCATGAATGTGTGCAGTTGGCTTAATTTTTTTGAAGAGTGTAAAGGTTGTGTTCCTCCCTTCAAAAGATTTAAAAGTTTTGTTCATACAGAACAAAGTGAAAAGCGCATCTAGGTCAGCCTGATTGATGAGCTCAGTATGTAGCACATACAGTGCAAACATGTTTCATAGCAATACTCAGTGAACTCCGTGCTCATTTGAAATGGAATCCAGTGTGTGACTTTCTCTTCATTAGCTTCTGAGAATGCAGTGTCTGTTTGCACCTGAGAGATTCACACTGACAGATTCACACACCTCGGCTCAGCTCTCAGGTCCTAATTGCTCTTTGTGTGTGTGCTGCAGTGCCTTTTCTGGCTGCAGCCTCATGGTATGAATAACTGGCATTAGTGGGCCAGGAGAGTATACTGTAAGCAAAGAACTGTGAGTAATCACTGTGTTCTGCGCTTAATTGGTAGTGCAGTAGACATAAATGAGCCATATAAATGATGAGCATGTATGTGTAATAAATGATGATATGTACGAGTAATTTAGAGCTGAGGTGAATATAAAATAGGTTTAAGGGCTTTATGTTAAGGCTAGCTGTATCTTTTAGGTAACTCCAACAGAGCTGTCTCAGTCAGTGGTCTACACCTATTTATTTTTAATGACACTCGCTCCGCCTTTGTTTATCACAAAGACATAGTAAAGGGAGCAGGAAGCAGGGGTGCTGTGGGGGCTGAAACTGCTAACGTAATAATATTTAGATAAACAAACTTTAAAATGGAGTACATGGTGTCCCAAAAGACTCCATACTAAGGCTGCAACAACCAATCGATAAAATCGATAATAATCGATAATTTAAATAATCTACAACAAATTTTATTATGGATTAGTTGGGTCTGTGATGTCACTGTGGAAAATCCCCCGTCAGTGACGTCATTTCACTATGGTGAAAAATGCATGTCTATGAATAAAACACATCTGGAAAACAGCTGAGGTCACAGAGTGAGCTGCTGGGGGAAAAGTGCACGATCCAGGTTGTCTAAAACATGAGAATGTTTTATATTAAGCGCTTCAAACAAACTCGTAAGTGTATTAACGTGGCTTGTAGTGTCAGATGCTGCGACAGATGTGTTTGCTGTTTAATGTTTTAAATGTTTAATGACATTTTTACCTTTACATCCTTATCTCTAAATGTTAGAAATTCACACCAGTATTTCCATTTTACATAAAGTCTCGTCCTGACAGCGAGTGAGTCTCCATTAAACTTCACTGAATGAGCGCGAGTCCACGCATGCGCGTCAGTCAAACAGTGCAACAGAAAGGAAGCGCAATAACTCTGACTAAAATATTCACTTTGATCAAATATGTTGTTTGTTGCTATATTTAGCGATATTCAGAAACAAAAGTAATGGTGTTTTTTATGAGAGCAGTAACTGTAATGGGGTTAGAACATGGAATTGTAAAGAAATGTAAGAAGTGTCGTACATTTACAGAATAAAGTAATATTACTGTGTTCAAACGAGTGAATGTGTGTGTTACTGCAGAATATTAAAAATAGAAACTTTTTTAGCATTTTTAATATAGTGATTTAACTTCTGCTTTAAAGCTTGTGGACAATCAGATTTTTTTTGTTTTCAAAATATTAATATTAATATTTTTAAAAATCCTTTGCACAATGTATAGCATAGCCCATATAGATACATTTAATACCTTTTTCATAGCCTTCAATTTGCACAATGTTTGAAGGACAACATTGGGCAGAATGTGAAATAACACCTTTAAAAAAAAACAAAAACAAAAAAAACAGAAAATAAAAATTGGCCTTTTAATCCAACTAATTGATTAATCGAAGAAACAATCGACAGATTAATCGATTATCAAAATAATCGTTAGTTGCATCCCTACTCCATATATAGGGGAAATTAACACCTTATTATTATTATTATTATTATTTTTTTTTTTTAGCAAAATGTCTTCCAACATTTTTATACTTAGTTCATATTTAGTTAATATATTTTTCAGATAGCCTTTAAGAACGCCTTTGACAAAATAAGAACGTATTGAAATCATTCTCATGGCTGGATCGGGAAGTTGTCACAAGGTTGCAATGGATTTAACAGGAAACATGACAAACACATCACACACACAACACTGTTGCCAAACTTATTAACAAATTCGAAAAGAGTGGAAGTGTTGCGGACCAACTGAGAAGTGGACGTCCATGAACATCAGCTGACGAAAGCACGGCTGTGGCTATCGCCTCAATTAATCTCATATCTCATAAATGTGTTCAGTTTATAATAAAAGCAAAAGAATTGGCCTTACTTTCAAATGTATATTGCAATGTGCCTTGCAATATAATAGAGCTATATGGTGATGCTGTGTTTTTTCATGATTAAAGATCGCTCTGCAGTCATTTGTCCAAAATGGATTGCCTTTTTTTTTGTTTCTCACCAAAACACCCACAGAAACCCTCTGTATCTGGAAGCTCTAAGATTTTTCAGAGTGATCACAGAACACCATAAAAACAATGTCTTTTTGTTTGTTCAAGCGCTCATTTGCAATATTGCAGGCTACTGAATAAGCACGTCACAACTGTGGAATTTTGACTGATTGTCATACAAAGAATTGTAATTTACTATTTTTTTCTGTTTCCCTTGACACTATTATAATCATAAGAGTAGAAGTAATACACATGGACAGTCATTTATCAATACCAAAAGCATATAAGAATTTTTGTCTGTATTCTGACTGCATAAGAGGAGACTTAGCACAAATAATAAGAAACAATGTACCATACTGTAGCAAAAGATATGTAAATGCATCAGTGTGCGTTAATGTAGTAAATCTGATCATCTAAAACATTTGTTAGAGTGACTAAATATTACAAATCATAGAAACATGGCAAAAATAGTTAATACAGTGTGTCTTATTTATTTATTTATTTATTTATTTATTTATTTTTACAACATGCTAAATTAAATATTTACTAACACACACAGAATTACCATTCAAGGACATTTAGACACACAGATCCCAAAGTGGTTTTTTTTTTCCTCTTAAAGTAACATTCAATGTTAGCAGCATTAGTGATACGCAATAGTTGCTGTGTTTTCTAATCCAGGCAATAATGTAAATGTTGTCATGTATGTTTTCAATAGCAGCTCTGATTCTTGCCTTCAGTTCATCAATATCTGTCACCTAAGTGTTGTACACAAAATCTTTGAGAAATTCTCAAAGAAGGAAATCGCAGGGTGTGATGTGATGTCGGACAATCTAGCTGACCAAAGAATGGCGCCTCTACCAATTTGGAAACGTGTTATTCAGAGACTCATGGACAATCAAGCCCCAGTGTTGTGGTGTCAAAACATGGTATTCAGAAAGTCTTAATGTGTTTCTCTATAAAATGTGACAATCCCAGTATTCCTAGTTGACTTTTTATATTGGATAAAAGTTGTAAAGATAATTTTTGGACACCTTGTACATTGAAGCATTCGACTAAAAATAATGATTAAAATATAATTAAATGAAGAAATTCATTAAGAATGAACATTGTGTTTGGTGAGTGCATGTATTTATAGGAAAACATGAATGGAATTGTTGTTTTCATATACTGACTCATGATCACTTTGATCATTGTGATCAACTGAAACAATTATGATTACGTGATTATTTAATAATTGGCAGGCCTACTGCTGTCAGTATTGCGTGGACAATAATGTTAACAACAATTAACAAAAAAAAGCCCTAAACAAAAAAGTTCCAAGCAGAAACTGGTTCTAAAAGCTGTTCAATAAAAGCTGCCATCAGACGACGTGATTGAGTCTTAGTAAGTAAAAGTATAATGTGAAGTAATGTATGTGGTAGCTTGTGTCCCAGTATTGCATTTCATTAATACTCCTCTCTTCAGCTTCATTTTCATTTTTTTTCTGTTGCCGTTGTACTACAAGTCAGTCAAGTCTTAACTTGGGGTGGACAAATTGGAGATGAATATAGTAGTCTGCTGGGTTAACAGCTTCTCATATCAGGTAGTCCAAGTACACTTTCTGTTAGCCCGACTTTGTGTCTGGGAAAACAAACTGCACTAAATGAACTTTTTGAACATAGCCAGGATAGTGTGTGTTTTGTCATTGTAGTCTTTTCATATGCCTTGCATTCTTCATGTAGTCTGTTCTTTTTTGTTTTCTGATCCATTCAGTCTTATAATTGGTTGTATCTGTCACAAAGGGCCATTTTGAAAGCCATTTTTGGATGCTTCCTAGAGAGGAGACTAAAGGTTTTCTAAATGTTGGCCCTGGTGCTGTTCCCTCATCACTGTCTCTGTATGCATGTTAGGAAATACCCTCTGTATTATTTAACGAAAAGCCAGTTAAACTCAAGCAAGCATAAGTGAAACTTGAAGAGTCTCATAGTGACACGCGGAGTCTACCTTGCTTTTTGATGTTATAGTTTAGTTGTTTTGGACTACCAATTTGTCGTCCAGTGTTAAATGCCTATTGTTCATGATGTACTATTTGTATCTGTATCACAGAGTGTACAATATAACATTTCTGCTGCTCTAGGGCTGTGTAAATCAATTAAAAACATGTTACTATTGAGTTCATAGACGACATGCACGACTGTGTCAACTAACTAATGGATAAAATCGATTATGAAAATCGTTGTCAACGAATCTCATTATTGATTAGTTGGTCTGTGCGCGGTACATTTACTCACTACATTACTTCTGTTCTGAAAACACACATCAGAGAATAAATACTAAAGCTATGTCCCAAATGACGTACTATAAACTTACACTATGCACTATGTACTCTACTGTCTAGTCTATGAATTTTAGAAAGATAATATCATCTCAAATGGAACTGGAGCATTTTTTTTTTCCTAACCAGAAGTATAAGCTGTTTCCCAGACGATGGCAGATGACGTCAGACATGCGTAATGTGATGCCGCTAGCTTTAGCAGATAACCAGAGTCAACTAAAATTACTTTCTCCAGTTTACTGTTTGTCAATGTTACCTTTTATTCTCAACATGTCCTCAGTCACCATCAGACGGAGACGTAATTGTCAAGTGACTGAGGAAGAAAGTGTGCGACCTCCAAGTCCTTTAAGGCAGGGGTGCATTTTATATTAAACACAATTAAGAAGACTGTAACCTGCAAATGTTACAAAGTGAAGCTCGTGTAGCACTGAAGCACAACAGTGATGCATGAGCACAAACTTTTTATATCCAAAATGCTCCACTGTGTGCAAGGGCTTGGGGAAACTGGTACAAGTTGCTTAAAAGATTTAGTTTAATTCCAGTTTATTGTCATCAAATGCCGTATTTGTGCACTTGCAGTGTAAATTCTGTTGTTTATTATAACAGAAGTGATCTGTTAGTAACAAGGCCGCTTTGCTCCTCAATCGCAGTGTAGACACGGCGATGTACAGTGTAGCGCAAGTAAGTTATATACAAGTCTTTATGCATTATTTTTTTTGATGCACAAAAAGCACTGAATTAAACTACAGTCCTAAATGAATAATATATATTCTGGTGTGTGTCTGTGTATTGGGTTCCTTACAGTCTTATATAATTGGACAAACAGTTTAAAGTTTTAGTCTGAAGTTTATATTTGTAACACTCAGTTTGTGGATATTATTTTAAATAAACGAAAAAAAAGTACTGAAAGTTTCCCCCCCGAATAATTGAATAATCGACCAACTATTCAATTATGGATATAACCGTTAGTTGCAGCCCTAGTTCAGACATGTAAATGTGTCTAATAAAAAGTTTTCCAGGTTTTGACGTTTGGTGGAGCATACTCTAAAAACATGTATCAGCCAGTAGGAGACTGAGCAAGGCTTCTGTCCTTCACACTTATGTTGAGGAAGATGAAGTAGGAGAACCTAATCATGGTTGTCACTTCACATGTAGAATAACACATTTTCTGGAGGATGGCAAAAATTTCTTGTTAAACTAGGTGTGTAGTGCTGGATGCCGAAAGTATGTGTTACACCCATTATTCTGTGCTCTTGAGTATATAGCAAGGCCTTGGTTGGTTATAATGTTTGAAGAAAGGGGTCAGCGGGTTCAGCTCTATGATGAAAGAAGACTTATGCTGGAGGTATGCTCATCCCTGTGGATTGTCTGCTGTAGCTGAACTCCTCACCCTGTCGAAAACAGTGGAAGAGATAAAAAGAAAAAGAAAAAGTGAGGTGCATTTTGGTCAATAAAATAGGATATATGAGACAGCTTCGATGCAGTCTGGTTATATTGCGTGTGTGTTTGCTAATAATTGTTTTGCATCATTTGCATTGAACATGTAAGCAGGGGTAAAACAAATCATAGTCGATAAATTGTAGCCTAAGCCTACAAAACCTTGCTTGCTGTTCACTTGACACCTTTCATAAACGCATTTTTCTGGAACTGTATGTTTTTATAGTTAGTTAAGGATCCTGCAATGTAGTGTTGGTCACAGTATTATTTGATTTCAAGACACTGTGATTCAGTCTGTGGATTTTTTTTGCAGTCTGTTGGTTGGAGCATCTGAACTCATCCTTGTCCATGTATATCTCTGTGTAGCTTTCCTGGCTTTGGAAGAACAGTTTTTGACTTGCACCTGGAGTCTTTTAGAGCTCATTGGAGGTGAGCTGTTCAAATTTGAGCTGCATGAATCACCCTGGAGTGGATACTGGAGAGCACCAGAGCTGCTGTTGTGAGGTCCTGTGTGTCAGGAGCATAGTGGTCAGTGCCCTGTGGCCTGAGAGACTGAGATGTTAACAAGCAGTGACATTCTTTTCATGGTCCTGTAATCTGTCTTCTAACTTGAATATATTTTCATCACTTATTGTATCGTTATACTCTGTGTTCATAAAGGCACTGTTCCTAAATTATTACTATTTGATAAGATTTAATAAATGTCACCTTTGTCAGATTTGATGTGAATTTGGTGGTGGGTAGTGTTGCTGCCTTAAAGCTTCAGAGTCTCAGGTTCAGTCCTGAGCTTGTCTGTATAGAGTTTCACATGCTCTCCCTGTGTTTGTTTAGGTTTCCTCATGGCTCTTTAGTTTCCTCCCAAAACCAGGCAAATACGTGGATTGGCTACTCTAAATTGCCCCTAGATGTGATTATGTTTGAACATAGTACACTGTAAAGGAAGGTTCATTCCTGCCTTGCGCCGTTTTTTCTTTCCAGATCTACTATGACCCTGACCAGGATAAAGCTGTTACTAAAGATGAATGGCTGAATTGCTTATGCAAAGCTTTTGTTCATTAGATCATGTATTGCTACTGTCAGGATAAGTCCGTTGATAAGGACAGATACTGATTATAGTAGGTGTCCAGATGACATCCTGTACCTGTGCTCAACAATGTCATCTTCAACATTAAACTGTGTCTCATTCTCATGAAAGTATGTTTTAGATGCCCATTAGACTTCACTGCCCTTTCACTAATGATACAAAAGAAATAGTGGGCAAAGCAAGCAGTAACATTTTATGTTGTACAAATGCTTTTATGGACAATGGCACAACAAAGCACAGTAATTTCCTTAATGGCGATTTGTATCATCTGCAAAATCCATAAGTGGATGTCTCTAGACCTGACTATAAAGAAGCTTGGCTTTGGAGCTATCTATGAAATCCCACTGACATGGTCTGTTTGAAACTGTATTCTGTGCTTTATTCCGCCCTGGTTTCCACTAGCAACTGCAAATACTTTTAGACAATTATAGCATTTCACACAATAGTGACCAATGCCATCCCTTGTTTGTTGGACCACTGTATGTAACATTGTACATCCCAGCTGTTTGTTCCCTGGAAGCCCTCCAGATAACTGACTGTGTGAGCAAAATAGGCCTTGGCCTTTCGTCTGTCAGGAGTGGACGTACATGTTCCTTCTCCTTACTCCTCAGTGATATAAACTGACTACATAAGCTGAGTTCATCTCTCTCAATATGGTGCAGTGTATTCAGCAGGTGGCTTGCAGATGGAGCTTGTTTAGGTGACTGGCCATACTTCCTGTTGAATTATGATGCTTTTACACAGGAGCTGCGCCTGCTGACTTTAGACTGTGAAACATCAACTTCATTTTATAGCCATTAGCAATGAATGTGTTGTTAATCTTCCTCTTTTTTTAATCTCTCTCTCCCTTGTTTTTTTCCCCTCCCTCTTTGTGATGTCAGATAACAGTTACAGAAGCTGTGCTGTTCCTGATGCAATATACATCAAAAGATCTGGATAGTCGAAAGAAGACTATTGCGACTGGGGACTGTTGTTACCTCAACCCTCTGGTACGCAGGACTTGCCGTTTTTTGGGTATGTACTAAATCATAATTTTGGCATCATCGTTTTCTTGAAAAAAAAAAAACTAATATATTGTTTTTAAGCCAATCTATCACTGGGTCTCTAGCTGGAGATTTAACCAGTGAAAGCGCAGGATACATATGATTCTCTTTCATGTGTTCATATCTTTCTTTATGTCTACAAGAATAAGAATAAAGTAGTGAAAGGAATTACTAGTCTGGTCCCACTTTAAAATCTTTGTGTACATAAACAAGCTCCCATCTGCACTCACCCATATTATCTTCCATGTGACTTCACCACATCAACTGCATTGCTTGTTATTGCTTGTTAAACAAATCGGGTTTTTGCTCATAGAAGCGTTTAAAGAAATCTTAATTATTACTTATAGGGCCGTGTTCAGAGTTGGTGGCTTAAGTCAGCAACTCAAGTCCAAATGTTACATCAATATTAATGTGGGGAAATCTGTGTGTATTCATAGTTTGTTTACACAGGTACTTAAGTCAATTGTCTGCATGCACTATTCAGAATATGCAAATCACCTGCATGTAGTCTTAGGTTGCCAGACTTTTCCTGAGTAGGCACATATGAGATTTCCCCCCCCCCAATAGCAGCTAGACCTCCCACCTTTAATCACAAGCATTTGCCTTTAAGCCAAAAATAAACCAGGGATAGAAAATGCAGTTTGAAGAAGGAACTAGTGTTTTTTCCCTTTGGTGTAAGATGCAATACAATGTAACATAAAAGCAAGAGAAATTTTAAAAGTGAAAAATGTGTAAGACTAATACAATAATATGTGATTAAGAAGATTGCAAGTGTTCAAATAAAAATCTAATTAGAGTCTAATATGTTGCCAGTATATTGCTTCATGAATTGTCCTAATTTGAGTCATCACATTAATCACTAAGGTTTCATTTAACAATATGGCTTCCAGCTTATAAAATAGCACTTGATCCAGCAACTCATAATTATAGCTTTTTAAAAAAATATATATTGTGTGATGACCGTTACTTGTGGGTACAACTTGGGATGGGATATGATGGAATACAATATATTAAATTGAGGTCATGAAATGTTAATGTGTGCATTGGATATATTATATTTTATCGTGCTTATAATGAGCTATTTTGAGTTGTTCAATTATTAAAATAATGATATTTGTTAATTTGATGGGCTGTCCTGTAAAGAAAACATATAGATGTTTTGAAGGATAAGCTGACCAAGCATTCATTGGCTACATATACAACTCACAAGTTAATAAAGATCTTTGTCCATAAAAATGTGCCTCAAAATAAGCATTGTATCTGATTCAACATGCTATGTCCTCCAATGTCCTCTGTGCAAAAAAAAAAGGTCTGCTGACTTTAAAAGGGGGGGTGCATGGTGGCTTAGTGGTTAGTACATTTGCCTCCAAGGTCCGGGGTTCGAGTCCCGCCGGGGTTTCCTCCGGGTACTCCGGTTTCCTTCCCCAGTCCAAAGACATGCATAGTAGGCTGATTGGCATGTTCAAAGTGTGTATGCCCTGCGTATGTATGAGTGAGTGTGCCCTGCGATGGACTGGCACCCTGTCCAGGGTGTACCCTGCCCTGTGCCCGATGCTCCCTGGGATAGGCTCCAGGTTCCCTGTAACCCTGAAAAGGAGTAAGTGGTAGAAGGTGGATGGATGGATGGATGGACTTTAAAAGGATGATACTGTTAATTAAGGAATATTATCATATTTATTTATGTAAAATTGGCATCAAATTGCTTGCCATAGTTCCTTTAAGTGCATTTCCACCTAAAACATGAATTTTAGTGGGATGTTGTGGTTACATATCAAACAGCAGTGGTGAACTTGATACTGCTCCTTGCTTGAGCTGATATAGCAGGAAAAATTTTGAAAGTCAGAATTGCGCATGAGATATGCCTCTGTTTTAGTCAAACTCCACCCTGCATGTGCAACTCTCGTATAACTTCTGAAAAACACTTAAGTCTGGAGTTACGTATGAGATTGGGATATTAATGTGTGCAATTTTGGCATTAAATCCTCACTAAATGTGCAAAGCTGAATTCTGAAAACAACCTATAGTGTCTGCACTGTTATACTCTTTAACTCTGGGACGACCTCCAGGCAGTGCGGTGGTTTCTGTGGTGGTGTGCTGCTTATTATATTTAACCTTTCAGTAAGACATTACCAGTGGCTCGCTCTCACTATTTGTCCATTCTTTCTCCATAGGGAATTTGTTTCTTTTTTTCATCCTTTGAATGAAACAGTAGGCATGGTTCTTTAATATTTTATTTGTTGGTTGATTTGGCTTTAATAAATTGCTTATTCTGTAGTTCAGGTAGTAAAGCTGTGGTACTTCGCGGCAGTGGCAATTTCAGCTCCTGACCTACAGTCACGCATCTTATTTACATAATGACTCACACACCACTGTTTTCTAGGAGAAATTAAATTTAGAAAATGGCTCTAGGTCATGACATGTTCAAACCAACTCTGCCTGTGCTTTCACTGTTTATCCTCCTCCATTCTCCTGTCAACTCTGACAGGGAGAAGTTCCTTGTAAGTTTATATTCAAGAGAAAAATAGAGAAAACGGTGGAAAGAATGAGCATTTGACAAATGCTTCAAAGAATGTTTGTGAGGCAATGCATTATTCAGACTTTTTCCTATTCCACAAACCCTATACTGAAACTAAGTTAACAGCAGGGAAACTTACAACATCCTACATATTTAGTCATATATAAACATACATTTTTAGTATACTTTAGGTTTTTTAAAAACTCATCATGCACTGGTATAAAAATATGCGCTCAGCGAGGAACACCTGTTCACCTTCTCATTCATGCAATTATCTAAAAAATATGATCTCAGTGATTTTGACTGTGGCATGATGGTGCCAGACGGGCTAGTTTGAGTATTCCTATAACTGCTGAGCTCTTGGGATTTTCATGTCTCTAGAGTCTCTAGAGTTTACACAGAATGATGCAATAAAGGAAAAATATCCAGTGAGCAGTAGTTCTGCAGACGGAAACACCGTGTTAAGGAGAGAGGTTAATTGAGAATGGCCAGACTGGTTCACGCTGACAGAAAACAAAAGGCTACAACAGCAAAAGACCGTGTCTGGCTCTACATCTGTCAGCCAAGAACAGAACGCTGAGGCTACAGTGTGCACAGACTCATCAAAACTGGACAGTTGCAGACTGGAAAAACATAGCCTGGTCTGATGAATCTCGATTTCTGCTGAGATACACAGATTGGTAGGGTCAGAATTTGGCACCAACAGCATGAATCCATGGATCCAACCTGCCTTGTGTCAGCAGTCCTGGCTGGTGGAGGAGGCGTAATGGTGTGTGGAATGTTTTCTTGTCACACTTTGGGGCCATTAATACCAATCAGTCATTGTTTGAAGGCCACAGCCTATTAGGAGTATTGTTGCTGACTATGTGAATCCCTTCATGGCCACAATTTACTCATCTTCTAATGGCTAATTCCAGCATAATAATGCACCATGTCACAAAACAAAACTCGTCTCAAACTGGTTTAATGGACATGACAATGAGTTCAGTGTTCTTCAGTGGTCTTCCCAGTCACTGGAGCTGAATCCAGTAGAACACATTTGACATGAGGTAGAACGGGAGATTCACAGCATGAAAGTACACCTGAAAAATCTGCAGGAATTGTGTGATGCAATCATGTCGACATGGACCAGAATCTCAAAGGAATGTTTCCAACATCTTGTGGAATCCACATCATGAAGAATTGAGGGTGTTTTGAGAGCAAAGGGAAGCCCTACCCTGTATTAGTATAGTGTTTGGTGAGTGTATATTATGCCATTTTTATGCATAAAATCAATATAAATCCATCAATAATCACAATTTAATTTGTTCTCTGTAATATTCTTCTAATTAAGGACAGGAATGAACATGATCAAGTCATATATAAACAGAGATTTTTTGAATTTTTATTTTTATTTTTTAAGATTTTTTTTATTTTTAGAAAAAAGTTTTGAAGTACAATGTGATGTAATGTTTTTCCACTTTAGTAAGTGAGGTTTATAAGGTTTATTAAGGACAGTGAAATGAATATCATAATGACACAAACTGTCATATACGGAGATACGGGAGATAATGTGGGTGCTTAAGAATTCTTTAAGGTTGATAAGTTTCAGATAATGTGGTAGACTTGAGAAGACAAAAACAGTGGAATAAAGAGTTTTCTTTTGATAATTTACTACAGTTTAGGAGGAGACTATGTTAAATATGCAATTTATCCAAAGATTTGAAAAATGATTGACATGACCAAAATTGTTCTTTCCGCCTCTAATGTCTTACCTTAATTTTGGAAATCTTATTCATGTACAAAATAATTTATTCGCTAATTATAATCTAATTATTCTGTAATCTGTTGGAGGCAGATGAGAGGGTATTTTCTCAGAGGCACACGCATGCATATGCAAAAATGAAATAGAATCATTTATAATCCAGTTATCCTAGCAAAAAACCTTTGATGTAGGCCAAAGTGTAGCATTCTTAATAGGTTGAAATGCAGTATCACATATATACATACTTAGAGCTGGGTCCATACATATTCGGACAGTGATACAATTTTTGTCATTTTGCCTCTGTACACCACCACAATGGATTTGAAATGAAGCAGTCCAGATGTGAATGAAGTGTAGACTTTCAGCTTTAATTCAAGGGGTTTAACAAAAATCCATTTTCACAGGCTCAAAAGTAATTGGACAAACTAACATAATTATATATATAAAGATCATTTGTAATACTTGGACCAGAGTCTAGAACCCGTGGGCATCACCAAATGCTGAGTTTCCGCCCTTGAGATGCTGTACCAAGCCTTTTCTGCAGCAGCCTGTTTATTATACACACACACACACACACACACATTATATATATATATATATATATATATATATATATATATATATATATATATATATATATATATATATACAGTATCTCACAAAAGTTAGTACACCCCTCACATTTTTGTAAATATCTTTTCGATTATATTTTTACGAATATAATACATATATTAGTAAAAATTAAGTATTATATTATATAAATATAATACTTATATTTTTGATTATATCTTTTCATGTGACAACATTGAAGAAATGACACTTTGCCACAATGTAGTGAGTGTACAGCTTGTGTAACAGTGTAAATTTGCTGTTCCCTCAAAATAACTCAACACACAGCCATTAATGTCTAAACCGCTGGCAACAAAAGTGAGTACACCCCTAAGTGAAAATGTCCAAATTGGGCCCAATTAGCCATTTTCCCTCCCCCGTGTCATGTGACTTGTTATTGTTACAAGGTCTCAGGTATGAATGGGGAGCAGGTGTGTTAAATTTGGTGTCATCGCTCTCACACTCCCTCATACTGGTCACTGGAAGTTCAACATGGCACCTCATGGCAAAGAATTCTCTGAGGATCTGAAAAAAAGAATTGTTGCTCTACATAAAGATGGTCTAGGCTGTAAGAAGATTGCCAAGACCCTGACACTGAGCTGCAGCACGGTGGCCAAGACCATACAGCGGTTTAACAGGACAGGTTCCACTCAGAACAGGCCTCGCCATGGTCGACCAAAGAAGTTGAGTGCACATGCTCAGCGTCATATCCAGAGGTTGTCTTTGGGAAATAGACGTATGGGTGCTGCCAGCATTGCTGCAGAGGTTGAAGGGGTGGGGGGTCAGCCTGTCAGTGCTCAGACCATAAGCCGCACACTGCATCAAATTGGTCTGCATGGCTGTCGTCCCAGAAGGAAGCCTCTTCTAAAGATGATGCACAAGAAAGCCCGCAAACAGTTTGCTGAGGACAAGCAGACTAAGGACATGGATTACTGGAACCATGTCCTGTGGTCTGATGAGACCAAGATAAACTTATTTGGTTCAGATGGTGTCAAGCGTGTGTGGCAGCAACCAGGTGAGGAGTACAAAGACAAGTGTGTCTTGCCCACAGTCAAGCATGGTGGTGGGAGTGTCATGGTCTGGGGCTGCATGAGTGCTGCCGGCACTGGGGAGCTACAGTTCATTGATGGAACCATGAATGCCAACATGTACTGTGACATAATGAAACAGAGCATGATCCCCTCCCTTCGGAGACTGGGCCGCAGGGCAGTATTCCAGCATGATAACGACCCCAATCACACCTCCAAGATGACTACTGCCTTGCTAAAGAAGCTGAGGGTGAAGGTGATGGACTAAACCCTATTGAGCATCTGTGGGGCATCCTCAAACGGAAGGTGGAGGAGCACAAGGTCTCTAACACCTACCAGCTGCGTGATGTCGTCATGGAGGAGTGAAAGAGGACTCCAGTGGCAACCTGTGAAGCTCTGGTGAACTCCATGCCCAAGAGGGTTGAGGCAGTGCTGGAAAGTAATGGTGGCCACACACAATATTGACACTTTGGGCCCAATTTGGACATTTTCACTTAGGGGTGTACTCAGTTTTGTTGCCAGAGGTTTAGACATTAATGGCTGTGTGTTGAGTTATTTTGAGGGGAGAGCAAATTTACACTGTTATACAAGCTGTACACGCACTACTTTACATTGTAGCAAAGTGTCATTTCTTCAGTGTTGTCACATGAAAAAAAAAAAAAAATATATATATATATATATATATATATATATATATATATATATATATATATATACACACACACACACATTAGGCTCCATTTATGCTCCTACACTGCTTATGGCTTTTTATTAGTTAGTAGGATATAGCACCTACAGCTTTGATGTGCAGTCTGCACTCAGTGCTGCAGTGAGCCCCAGTCAGCATCACAGTTATCAAGACTGGCCAGCTTTTTAACAGCACTGCCTACATTATAGCCAGAAAGATCAATGTGATGCTGACTACAAAGTTTTAACTTCCCAATAAAGAGTCATTGCATTTGGCAGGTTAGCAAAGATCTGTTTTAATGTGGGTTTCTGCCTCACAGCTCCAGGGTACCTAGTTTGATCCTGGGCTTGGTTACTATCTAACTTTTGCATGTTCTCCCAGTGTCCCCAAAAACAGCACTCAAATAGGTTAAATTGCCCCTATTCGTCAGAGTGTGTGTGTGAATGGTGCCCTGTGATGGACTGGTGTCCCATCCAATTGAAATTCAATTCAATTTATTCACAGTTGCCATCAAAATGATTCACCCCCCCATTGCAAATCAGGTTTATTGTCAAAATTTACAGACCTTCAGCTGTTTGCAATGAACAAATCAAAAAAAAAGTAATTGAAATAGTTCAACACAACGAATGCTTCAAGTGGTTTCCCCAAATTCAACTGAAAAATGCAACTTATAATGACACCTCCAGTTTCAAAATTATTCAACCCCCTGAATAGAATCCTTCCCAATAGCACAAATATGCCAAACAGATGTTGTCTCAAGCACACCTGATGCAACTAATCAAGTGCTTTATTATTTGCACCAGGTGTGCTTGAGCTGGAACACATGAAATACCTGAACCGGGTAGGGGCAGAAAATACGTTAAATAACCTGAATGGGGCAGAAAAAGGAAGCTCTCAACGGCTGCAACCAGATTTCTGAGAAGGCAGGTTGTGAAAAACTCTCGAGTGACTGCAAAAGACCTGCAGCAAGACCTGGTGGTAACAGACACTGAGGTTTCAGTGAGCACAGTAAGGTGCGTACTAAACACAAAAGGTTTCCATGCCAGAACTCCAAGACGTATACCAATACCCAGAAGTACAAGAAAATGAATCTCAAAATCATATAAATAAGCCACAGAAGTTTTGGGATTCTGTTCTGTGCAGCAATGAAACAAAACTGGAACTTTTTTGCACGATGGATCAGCGGTATGTCTGGAGGAAGAAGAATGAAGAAAGAACACTCTATCCACAGTCAAGCATGGTGCTGACTCGGTGATGCTCTGGGGCTGATTTGCATCCTCTGGCACTGGAAACCTGCAATGTGTGGAAAGCAAGATGGATTCATTGAAGTATCAGGAAATCCTAGGAGAAAACGTCATGGCGTCTGTGAGGAAGCTGAAGCTTGGGCATCATCGGACCTTCCATCAGGACAATGATCCCAAGCATTTCTCAAATTCCACCAAGACTTGGTTGCAGAAGAAGTCCTGGAAGATTCTACAGGGCCATCACAGTCACCTGACTTGAACCCCATAGAAAATCTCTGATGGGATTTGAAGAAAGCGGTTGCAGCACGCAAACCCAAGAAAATTACTGAACTGGAGGCCATTGCTCATGAGGGATGGGTTAAGATTCCTCAGGAACGCTGCCAGAAGCTGGTGTCTGGCTATACATCTCTTTTGCAGCAGGTCATGCCAGCAAAAGACTGCTCTACTAAGTACTAAAGATGTTTGCCATGAAGGGGTTTAATATTTTTTGAAACTGGAGAAGTCATTATAAGTTGCATTTTCAGTTGAATTTGGGGAAACCACTTGAAGCATTTGTTGTGTTGAACTATTGCAGTTGCTTTTGTTTGATTTGTTCATTGCAAACAGCTGAAAGTGTCAATTTTGACAATAAACCTGATTTGCAATGGGGGTGGAATCATTTTGATTGCAGCTGTAGATAGTGCTTTGAAAAACTGACTTTGTCACAATGCAGCTTTACAGAAATCCAGATATGGATTCAGATACACTCACTTGTCACTTTAATAGGAACACCTGTGCACCTGCTCATTTATTCAATTATCCAATCAGCCAATCATGTGGCAGCAGTGGAATGCATAAAATCATGCAGATCCAGGTCAAGAGCTCCAGTAAATGTTCACATCAAAGACCAGAATGGGGGAAAGATGTGATCTCACTGACTTGGTACCAGATGGGCTGGTTTGAGTATTTCAAAAACTGCTGATTTCCTGGGATTTTCACACACAACAATCTAGAGCGTTTACACAGAATGGTGTGAAAAAACAAACAAACAAAAAACATCTTGTGTGTGGAGGGTCTGCAGGCTGATACACCTTGTTGATGAGAGAGATCAAAGGAGAATGACCAGACTGGTCTGTGCAGACATGAAGTCTATAGTGAGCAGAAGAGCATCTCAGAATGCACAACAAGGTTCAGTGTTTTGTGCCGGCTGAGATGCTTTTCTGCTCACCTCAGAGTGATTATTTTTTGAGCTATTATATCCTTTCTGGCAGCTCGAACCAATCTGGCCATTTTGTGAGTTTTTGAGTTTTTCCATTTGGAGATAATGGCTCTCACTGTGGTCCTTTGGAGTCCCAGAGCCTTTGAACTAGCTTTGTAATCCTTCCCAGACTGATGTATTTCAATCACCTTCTTCCTAATCATTTCTGGAATTTCTTTCAATTTTGGCATAATGTGTTACTGTGTAAGATCTTTTAACCTACTTCATGTTATTGAAAAAGTTATATTTAAGTGTTGATTTGATTGAACAGGGTTTGCAGTAATCAGGCCTGGTTGTGTCTACTCCAGCTGAACCCCATTATGAATGCAGTTTCATAGATTTGGGGAATTAGTAACTATGGGGGTAAATACATTTTCACACAGGCCCAGTTGGAATTGGACAATCTTTTTTGCTTCAATAAATAACATGATCATTTAAAAACTTGTCTTTTGTGTTTACTCAGGTCGCCTTTGTTTTATCTTAGATTTTATTTTAATCAGTATGGGGGCAAATACCTTTTCAGAGCACTGTAAATATATCTTGGACGATTAAATACATTTTACTACATTTTTTTGTCAATTTTATTTTTTGATTTGTTATGCAAACCTGCCCTGGATTATTACACTAAGACCAAAAATTATTTTGTGAAAAAGACTTTTGCTGTGTATTGAAACCTAAAACAGGCTTTATTAATCCTTTGGAGTAATTCCTTTCAATAGTGTGTTAATAGAGCGGTTTAATAATATCATTTAAATGCATTTTGTGCTCATGAATGGATTCTTTACTGATTCTGGTGGTTATAATAATGGCTTTGATGTAATAATGGCTGTATGATTTTTGAGTACATTAGAGGTAGAGAAATGGAAATCTGGCACCAAGTATGTGGCATTTCAGAACAGAAGAAAGAAACCTCCAGTGAGTGCAGTAAAGGCTTGACATAGTTAATGGCCTGACAGCAGAATTCTTTTCAAAATGATTTTCACATCAGAAAAAAAGCTTTCTAAGGATGCAGAGATAAAAGCTGATGACAGACAGGAAGTCTATATAGAGCCTTTGGCCAGTAATGTGCTGTTTTTTGCCTGCAATCGTGGTTTTCACTGGGCTCTGTAGCATGGTACTACACTACTGCTCAAATATCGCACTTTTTATAAATGGATTTTAAAAAGGCTTTCTTATAATATCTCTGAGTATGTTTCTAGTATTCAAAAGCACAGTAATGCACATATTGTGCATACCTCAATCACAAGTAACGTTATAGCATTTTCAAGTCCAGTTACCACCAAAAGTGAAAAGACACTAGCATGGTTAAAAACAACTGCTATGCATTGTATCTATAATCTATCATCTAAAATAGTAAATATTACCATGAAAGTAATCTTTATACCCAGCTTTATACATAGCCTGTTTTTAGAGCTGTGTTAAATTAGGTCCTTATCTACATAATGTGATCTTTTCAGAAAGCCTTTGCACATTTACAAGGTTTCTAAAAACTTTAAATGGACAACATTGTTTTGGCAAAATATACTTATAATTTTATACAGTTGACGTGTCAAAGTGCGTTATTGAATTTTGGTCAAAACCTGATTTTTTTTACATGTATTTTATTTATTTATTTATTTCGCTGTTCATCCAGAACAACATCCAATGGGTTTTCCTAGTTTTACATATATATATACAGTACATTATAATGAATATTATTTATGTTATATTATACATTCAGCAATACAACAATCCATCACATTCATTTTGTTTTCCCTGCAGGTGTATACATGTTTGGCCTCTTCACTACTGACATCTTTGTGAACGCGGGTCAGGTGGTGACGGGGAACCTGGCCCCCCACTTTCTGACTTTGTGTAAACCCAACTACACGGCACTGGGCTGCCAGCAGGCCCTACGCTACATCAGCCACCAGGAGGCTTGCACTGGCAATGTGGAGGACATCCTGCGTGCCCGCAAAACCTTTCCCTCCAAAGAGGCGGCGCTCAGCGTTTACGCCGCGCTCTATCTGGCTGTGAGTAGCTCATTAATTTCCACAAACGGTTCCTTCTTTTTCTCTTTCTCCTCCGATCTGAAAGTCAGTCGTGCATCTCAGACAAAAGAATTCGTTTTGATCATAGTGTCTTAAAACATGATGTTCTTAATAACTGCTCTTCATACTCAACACACACACAGAGGTGTGTTTATTTATGCTTCCGGCAGCACCCAGTTTGGAAGAAGGCTACTGTATTTTAGTTGTAGCTGTTTCGCTGCTATGTGTTGTCATGGACATGTGTTGTCTCAGTGTCAGTACAATCTTCATGTAGGGTTCTAATGTATCTTGAAGCAGTGGAGATGACACCACCCCGGGTTGCTTTTGAAATGCAGATGTGGAGTTGCAAGAAATGGATTTGCATTCTGTTCATCAGTGTGAGGAAATATTGAGATGGAAGGCAGTATATAATATGCCGTGATAACAGCTGTGATGTTTTTCCCTTACGTCTCACGGAAAAGTGGGAACTCTGAGTTTTCCATCTCTCCTTGTGCATTCTGTCAATTTGATGTATTGCTAATGCACAAAGAAAATGTAGGTAGATATAACTACAGAAAACATTTCCAAAGGCTATGCTTCAAGAAGAACAATGATTTAACATCTTTAGATCACATTTCAACCTAGGGATTACTGCAGACTGAAATATGGTAAATTGTTTTTCATACAAAGTTTTTTTTAGTTTCTTTTTTTTTTTTTGAGTCAAGTGCCTCCCATATTCAGTTCTATTGCAGGAGTTATGGCCTTATCATGCTTCATCTGTTTCCATCTCTCCCACTTTTCCTGTGGTTTAGAAATACGACCACCCTTATAGCCCCAATTCATTTCTCGATTTACACTCCAATTTTGCGTAATGAAAAGCCATGATTAGAGACACCCTGCACTCGTGAATGAAAAGCGAAGGAGACAGAGGATTCAAAATTGTTAGTTAATGAGCATCTGTTTCATTTGGGTCCCATCTCATTTCGCACGCAGCTCCAGGTGTGTGTTTGTGTGCGCCACGTCTTCAGCTCCACAGTGAGAGGGCTTTTCATTCTTGGCTTGTACACTAGACCAGAGCTGGGGGATGAGGGCTGATGGCTTGCCTTCAGAGAAATTCAAATAGTCTAGGAGGTTATGTGGGAGGGAAAAGAGGGAAACAAGTTTGAGTATTTAAAGGTTTAAGATGGCAAAGCTTTATTTGGTGTATTTGCATGGACCATTTCCTCTTATCATGTAAGCATATTTGGGCACAGTGTAGGCCAGCTAGGGTAAAGTTTTTTATGTTGGTTTTTATGCAGGAGTTTCCTCCGGGTACTCCGGTTTCCTCCCCCAGTCCAAAGACATGCATGATAGGCGGATTGGTATGTCCAAAGTGTCTGTAGTGTATGAATGTATGTGTGAATGTGTATGTGAGTGTGCCCTGTCCAGGGTGTACCCTGCCTTGTGCCGGATGCTCCCTGGTATAGGCTCCAGGTTCCCCCATGACACTGAAAAGGATAAGATGGATGGATGAATGGACTTGTATGTAATGTTATATTTGATCAGTTTCAATCTCGTTTGTACTAAGGCAAAAGAACAACAGAATTGGACTGTGGACAGTGTGGACTGTGAGGTCAGAACTTTAGGATGTTTAAAAAAATGTTTCCGAGCAATGACAAATGTCCAAAAGAGTCCAGAAAAAAAAAATCAAATAAAATCCGAATCCATTAAACTGCCGAATAAGTGAGAGAGTAAACATTCTGTTATTGTGACAGGTCCAGTTAAAAATTCTTAAAACAGGGTTAATGGGTGGGCATGGTGGCTTAGTGGTTAGCATGTTTGCCTCGCTCCTCCAGCGTTGGGGGTTCGAATCCCGCTTCTGCCCTGTGTGCGTAGAGTTTGCATGTTCTCCCTGTGCTTCAGAGGTTTCCTCCAGGTACTCGGCTTCTTCCCTATTTCAAAATAAAAAAATGGGTGTATGTGCGATTGTGTCCTGTGCTGCTAGTCCCTTTGGAGAGCTCCAGACTCCCCACGACGAGGAATGTTATGTAATGCTGACCCCAACCCTTGGCAGGCTGACTCGATAGTGGGGGAGGTTATATATGGAGGAGGGAAAGCTGGCATAACTTGACAGCTTAAATATTCAAGCCTCCCGTTTGACCATAATTGATATCTATCCAGAGGAAAACTGTGTACATTTAATGTGTTGGATCTTTGCGTACCCAGGCAGTAGGATGTTTGTGGGTTAAAATTTGAAGTGCAATAAAAGATGTTTACAACGGAAAAAAAAATTGCGTATATACCCCTCTGTAAGAGCAACCTGTACAAAGGTTATACCTAATTTTGTGATTCAAAATTAGATACAACCTTTGTATAAGCAAGTTCTTTTAGACCTTTAAGTCATTTTTGTAGGTCACAATAATTTCTTATTTATTTGGGAATAGAGGCACAAAACACAAACCCATCCAGACCTACTCTCTTTTAAATCCACACACATATGCACACAAACACACACACACACACACACACACACACACACACACACACACACACACAGACAAAGAGACTTCCACATATACAGTCCCTCCTTTGTTACCCTTTATTAAAATGAACAAAAACAGTTGGATAATAATGATTACAAACAATCATTTCATTGATCCAGGAGACACTATCACCTTTTCTCTAACCAAAAATAATTCTCCTAACTAGTACTTTTTTCAATAATTGTATTTGCTGTTAAAACATATGTGCAAAAATTGTTGGCACCCTAAAGAATATTTTGGAGAATTTATTGCGCTTTGTCCCCAGGACCTCTTACGGTATAGTGTCTAGGTGCTTCTACAAAAATCCTGAATAAAGGGTCTGAATAGTTACCTTAATGAGAGATTGAACTTTTTGATTTTACATCATATTTTTGCAATAAAACATCCATTGTGGTTGAATGACCTGTGCAAGACAGGTAATGTACATAATAATAATAATAATAATAATAATAATAATAATAATGATAATGATAATGATCATAAAAATACCAGGAAGCAGCAATGGTGGATTCCTCCTCAAGATTGCGGACAATGTATCCCACAGATACAACATTTCAAAGCATTTGGATCAATGGCAGGTTTTAAGTTCATTTTTGTAGTTTTTCACAAATGATCATTGTAGAAAAAAATCCATAATGTGAACATTATGGGTTCTTGAGACCTTTTCGTTCACCATGAGCAACAAGGCATGCATACGAACTTTCAGACATTTTGGCCTGATGGAGTAGAAATGCCATCATTTTGAATGTGTGAACTTTGAGGTGTAGCCTGTACCTCCACCTATACTCTGTTTATGCTCATGCTTTCTGAGAAGTGTAAGTCCAGTCTCTCGTTTCCATGTGCCACAATTGAACAAAATTGACAAAATTGATGATGCTTCATGGTTCCGGAGGAGAAGACTTACTGTTTCTGTTAGCATTAATGTCTGCCTAATAGACAGTCAGCCCACCCTTGCCAGAAAGCCATGGATGCATGTGCGTGACCCCAAGCCAGGAGGAAGGAAAACATCCACTGTCAGAGTGCGCTAGCATTTCGCCGAGCATGCCTATTTCAGATATTCACAATAACTCTATTTTTCATCTTACAGTCACCCATTTCTCAGATTTGTTACTCAACATTGTCAAGAGTTTTCATATGAACTGATGATTGAATCGGAGTATCTGTTTTATGACTTATTATTCCTTTTAGAGTGGCTGTGGCTCAGATGGTAGAGTGGGTTGTCCACTAATCGTAGGGTTGACGGTTCGATTCCCGGCCCATGTGACTCCACATACTGAAGTGTCCTTGGGCAAGACACTGAACCCCAAGTTGCTCCTGATGGCAAGTCAGTGCCTTGCATGGCAGCTCTGCTACCATTGGTGTGTGAGTGAATGGGTGAATGAGACACAGTGTAAAGCGCTTTGGATAAAAGCGCTATATAAGTGTGCCATTTACCATTTTTATGTCATTGTTTTTGGAGATATGAGGTTGCCATCACACATGGTAACATACTGTAGTGTCCTCTTGGTGTGTGGCACAGATCAAGTCCATCGGTTAATGTTCCATTGAGTTATGGACACAAGAAATATGTGCAACAGTTGTCACTTGACCAATATGTAAATAGTTCGGCCAATTTGTATTTGATTCCTTACTGCTTATCACCCTATAGAAAGACATGTATCCCACACATATGTACCACACTCAATCAGACCTACGGTTCATGAGGAGAAGATTTTTGTAGTTTTGGACAAATTTTCAATGCACTGGAAAATCTATCATGGTGGACTTTTTGGGTCCCCAGTGGCTTTTTTGATCTCTATGAGAAATAACGCATGTATGCCAATTTTCAGTCATTTTGGACTTACTGGCTGCAGGGAAAATCACATAGATTTTGGGCGTGGCCTGTAGCGCCACCCATGTGCTTATGTGGACCATTTGTGGTGTGGGACTTACTCGTGGCCTGTAGAATCAATGTGCCAAATTTCAAAACTTTTTACCATTCAGATCTTGAGTTATTGGGCACTTTAGGGAGATAAGGAGAATAATAATAAGAAGAAATACTAACAATAACAATAGATTTCCTCCTGATGGAGGAATCCTAATAATAATACATTTAAGCACAACCTTCACAACATATTAAGAAGTTTCACATGCCTGGAACAGTAGAAAATATGACAGGAATTGGACATATGAGCCTATAAAGATCACATATTTGGAAGAGTACAGAAAGAGAATTTTTTTTTTTTTAAGTTTAAAAATCAACTGTTAAAACACCACCCCCATAACAACAAGCTGTGTGAAAGCATTCCAAGGAACAAGCTCTTTCTGAGAGAGATCAATCACGTGTAGCACTTTACCAACTGTCATTGGGACTACAACTGGCACTGTGTGCTGTGGTCAAATGAGACCAAAATCCAACTTTTTGCATACTATTTTGCAAAAATTCATGCCATGGTAATCGGTGCAAGATGTCCTGGTATGAGTATTTTAGAAACCCATAACAGTGTGAAAAACAAAAAACATCCAGTGAGTGACAGTTCTGTGTGTGGAGACGCCTTGTTGATGAGAGAGGTCAGAGGCAAGACTGGTTGAAGCTGACAGGAAGGTTACGGTAAGTCAAATAAGCACTATTTATAACCGTGGTGAGCAGAAAAGCATCTCAGAAACCACAACACAGCAAAACTTGAGGCGGATGGGCTACAACATCGGGTTCCACCCGGAATCTGAGGCTACAATAAGTTGAAGTTAAGAAAAAGATAAGAAAAAGACCAGGTGATGTTTTTCCGATTTTCAAATGTCAAGGTCTACGTCACTGAGATCACATTTTTCGCCATCCCGATGTGTGATGTGAACATGACCTGAAGCTCTTGACTTGTAGCTGCATAATTCTATGCATTGCACTGCTGATTGGATAATTACATGAATGTGCTGGGGTATGGATGTTTCTGTTAAAGTGAGCGTATAAATTATGCGATGCTCCCTGGGATAGGCTCCAGGTTATCCCGTGACCCTGAAAAGGATAAGCGGTATAGAGGATGGATGGATTACTAAGTATTATTCAGTGCAGTAATATAACAAAATAGCAAAGGTTTTTCTTTTATATTTTCTTCTTTACAAAAACTTATGTATATTTATAGCACTACTTGTTATATTACCCTGGCATTCAATTATAACTAGTAAACACTGCTGCGAGGGGGTTTCTAATACAGCTGCTGAGGGTGTGATAGTAAATTTGACATCTTTTTCTCATCTGACTGCCATAATCCATCTCTCTATATTTTTCCTCTCTTGGAAAGTCATGGGAAGGAAATAATGGATTTTTTTTTCTTTTACTGTTGGAGCAAATGATAATACAAAAAGGATATTTGCTATGGTCTCCCATATCCCTCTATAGAAGTTTACCCTGCTATAGTTTACTTAAACCCAGAAATGGATGTATATGCATGAACACAATACATTATAGCTGATGTATCGTGTAGCATAATTGAAGTGACCTGTAGGTCTTACATCTTTTCTGCAAATATCTTGAATAGGGTATTAAAACATATTAAATTTGAAGTGCAGATACCTGCAGATACCTTGGAGTTAGGTGCCAATAAATTTTGGTGGACACTATTTGGAAAAGCACACAATAAAACCAGTGTCCTCTCTTGGTGGTGGGCTGAAACTCTGTCATAGCAACATGACATTTGTGTTACAAACAGTAAAACAAGGGACATGGTGCTGCATTATAACTGAGTCTAGAGACTGTTTACAGTATAAACTGAGGCAGATAGATTAGCATACATGCAGTACACAATCCACTCCATGCATGTGTAAATATTTGGCAGTGCCAGTTAAACAAATTTCCACATTCATTTGTTTATTGTCAGTTTTCACAGTGTGGTATTTTATACTTGTTATGAACCAAACTGTATTATCATAATGCTTTATAGTTTCTCGGTTCTGTTTCATTTGAAAGAAGTAATAAAAGGCGAATAAAAAGAGCACAATTTTTGCAGTGGTACCAAAAAGAAAATCTTGTCCTTTAGGGTTTTTTTTTTTTGGTTTTCATTTTCACCCCTAATGTGCCATAAATGTATAATTTTGGTCATTTTCATTTCAGTGCATCATTAGCTAAGACACCTAAGGGGTTACACTTCCTCATGAATGAGTGAAGTATGTACAAAGCTTCAGTACAGTGATTTGTTTAGAATGGGAGAATGTACAGTATAGAGATCATTTTTACTGAAGTGCCATCTTTGTGCTGTGCATCAGCTGGCGGGCAGACAGTCCTGCCTCAGGCGCTGTGTCTGGCTCGCCTCTCTCACTCAGTCAGCCCGATTTAGCTCAGACAGTTAGGCAGCTGCACACTGCTCACACTTAATTCAGGTCATATATGTACATGCACACGCACAGTCCTGAATCTTGCTCTTTTTCTTTTTCTCATTGTGTATTGATGTACCGACATGCACAGCCACTACATTTTCATGATATTCCAAATAGACAGTCTGGCATTTACAGGCCTATCTGGATTACAGATTTTCTTATGTATGTTATCAGCAGTGAGAGGAAAACTGCTTGTAGGCTCGTAACTCCCAGTTGTGGTATTATTCCTCTGACTGATACAACACAGTGTTTCCTCTCTGAGGGGCACTAAAGCTGAACTAATCCAGGTTAATGCTGTACACGGTAATTGATTATCCACTTGAGATGAAGATTTGAGCTGATGTGAACTTCCTTTCCTTCCTCCTTTCTTCTCATTTCAGATGTACATCACTTGCTCTGTGAAAGCCAAAGGGACCAGGTTGGCCAAGCCAGTCATGTCTCTGGGGCTGATGTGCCTGGCCTTCCTGACCGGTATTAACAGGGTGGCAGAGTACCGTAACCACTGGTCTGACGTAATCGCTGGCTTTATCATCGGGGTGGCCATTGCCACCTTTCTGGTAAGGAGCTGTGCTTCATTTGTCTCATGATTTTTGTGCAATGAAGCTTGATGTTAAGTAGAAAATCATTATGAAAATGTCAGGCACCAGACTGACTGTCATGAAATTACAAATAACAGTGTTATGACATAAATAATCATCATAAATGCTAATAAATATATGGACAAGGAAATTGTCCTTCATTCAACTTATTATCCTCTATCCTCTCACGTTCAAATGCTTTTATTTCCAGAAGATTTAACATGTGTAAATATTCGTATTCACATAAAAGATTCAACAACTGAGACATAAACTGTACAAGTTTCACAGACATTTGACGAACAGAAATGGAATAATGAGTCCCTGAACAAAGGGGGGGTCAATATCAAAAGTAACAGTCAGTATGTGGTGGCCTCCAGCTGCTTTAATACTACAGTGCATCTCATCCTCATGGACTGCACCAGATTGGTCAGTTCTTGCTGTGAGATATTACTCCACGCTTCCACCAAGGCACGTTCTCGATCACGTCTGGGGGGACACATAGTTACACGTAATTTTCCACTGCAAGGACGATCAGCTGTCCTTCCTTTCTCCCTGTAGCACTGTCTTAGGTGTCTTACATTACAGACATTGCAGTTTATTGCTCTGGACACATCTGCAGTCCTCACGCCTCCCTGCAGCAGGCCTATTGCATGTTCACGCAGGTGAGCAGGAACCCTAGGCATCTTTCTTCTGGTGTTTTTCAGAGTCAGTAGAAAGGGCTCTTTAGTGTCCTAAGTTATTGTAACTGACAGGAATTGCCTACCGCCTATAAAGTGTTAGTCTTAAGGACTGTTTCACAGGTGCATGTGCAATAATTGTTTGTTTATTTGGATTTTGCAAAATGATCTTTAAAATACAGTCTCTGGAAAAAAAGGTATTGTGGTTATATTATTGTGGTGCATTTATATTTTGGATTTGTTTCAAAATGGCCTATTTAAAAGGTTTTACAACTTTTATTTCTTAATGTCACTTTACAAATCAGTGTGTCAGTCAGTAGTGGACCCGTTCACTGATTAGCTAATTCTGTGCATGAAGAGAAACGATATGCCACCTCTTTTAAAAATAAATCTTCCAAATGGCTCAAAATAGAATCTGCTTAGGTTAAGTCATCTCTGTTTCTTTGTTCTGCTAAACGTTACACCTTGAAATTTATTCAAATTCAACAGGAAGTATGTGTTAGAAAACCCATCAATGAACAGGTCCAACCCGTTAATGGTGATTGACTGCCAAGGACATTATTCAAAAAATCTAAACTGAAATAATCTATAAAGGATCACATTAGTATTTCAAAGGTACAGCTGGTAGCGTTGCCCTGTCACAGTTCCAGGTCCTGAGCTTGGGTTGGAGTGGAGTTCTGCACAGTTTGCATGGGTTTCCTCAGGGTTGTCCAGTTTTATCCCAGTGTCCAAAAACATGCATGTAGGTGGATTTCTCCACTAAATTGGCAACAAAACTGTTGAATTTCTTTGGACTGTCGTGTGTGTAGTGGCCATTAACTATTGTAGATATAGTTAGCAAAATTCTCAGTGCCATTTTTCTCCATTTTCATTCAATAATATGAGCTCCGAGTGTCAGCTGATGTCCAGTACTGACCTGATACTAACCTTTTAATGTTATGCAATATCTCATGTGTATGAACATTCGTACACAGTTTAAAGTGCAGCACACACAGTAATCACACCTGGTGAAGGTGTCAGTCTGTTTCATCCATTGTTCCTGTATCCAAGCATTGCTCGCTCTCTCTCTCTCTCTCTCGCTCTCTCTCTCTCGTCAAACATGCCACAAATCAAGTTATATATTTTGGATGTAGCATGCACGGGGAGGTGGATTTTGTTCTCCACTTCCAGCATCAGTTTGTAGATGTGTTATTCTACAGGAGAAATCTATCTTGTTAGAGCTCTATCAGCGCTCTCAGAGCTTAGTGAAAATGGTGTTATTGTGGGAGATGAATGCATGAGCAGCCTTGACTGTGTTCTCTGCGTGTGTCACTTGTGCTCTGAGCAGCAGGGAACTAAGTTGACCCTCGCTGTGAACATTGTATCCTCTAGTTACTATTTATGACCTTATTTATGACTAAGAACTGGTGACTTTTTTTTTTCGAGCTGGCGCCTGGCCTGTACCAGCTTATAGCGTGTATTCTGGTTAAACCTTTGGGTTGTTTAGATCTGTATATAGATATTTCATTGTAACCCCAAATAGATGTTGCTTATGTAGCTCGCATAGTTAAGGTTTTGTGCAGCCTAGCTTTGCCTGGATGTTGCATTTAAACGTCACTATAGGTCCAGTCAGTGAATGATGACTTTGCATCAAAGATGGAAAAGAGCTCATGGCCAATCCACATTAAGCTTACTAGTGCTTAAAGATTTTCAGAATTTCATTACAACCTTTCCGGTCCCCAGCATGACTCATATGCCACTGTGTGTGATATATATGGACTCCGTCAATCAGGCTGTTGCTGTAGGTCAGGGGTGTCCAATATGCAAAGGGCTGGGAGAAGGGCCAATGTGGGTGCAGGTTTTCATTCCAATAAAGCAGGAGCCACATCTCATTGGAATAAAAACCTGCACCCACATCAGCCCTTTCCAGATCAGAATGGACGCCCCGGGTGTAGGTTCCACATGTGTTAGGGAACAGGATGATTTATATAAGATTGCGATTTGGTTAGATTAATACTGGTTCTGCAAGCATTTCAATTTTGTGCTGCAGCACCTTTCAAATTTGACCATTTTCAGGATTCATAACATATTCACACCTAATTCTTTGGCCACAAGTTACTTTCAGACATGCAGGCTTATGTATACATTTTCTACAAAACTGCATGTTTTTCTTTTCTTTATGTGTGAAGGCACTAATGCAAGCTACATATGTCATGTTGGGCTGGGCAATATCACAATATAATATTGATGTCATGATGAATTATGTTTATCAATCACAATTTATCACATTTTATTTATATAGCATTTAAAACATATAGAATATCACATGAATAATTACAACAAATTTAAGGAAAGTTAGCTGCAGAAGAGTAAAGATGAGTCTTCAAAGTGTTATGTGTTACTTTTAAACATTTAATACGCTTAGGTACACTGAAAGCAGCTGATTTAATATTAAAGGGGTCATAACATTGCTGTTTCCTGTACCGATTATCCTACACAGGGTCGCGGGGAGCCTGGGGCCTTTCCCAAGGGACTCGGGGCACAAGGCAGGGGACACCCTGGACAGGGTGCCAATCCACCGCAGGGCACAATTGTACACCCACTCACACTCTCATCCACACACTACAGACAATTTAGAGATGCCAATCAGCCTACAATGCATGGCTTTGGACTGGGGGAGGAAACTGGAGTATCTTGAGGAAACCCCTGAAGCATGGGGAGAACATATACCATAATAACATAACTCTGCACACACAGGGCGGTGGAATCAAACCCCCAACCCTGGAGGTGTGACTCAAATGTGCTAACCACTAAGCCACCATGCCCCCAGGTCACGACATGAGAAATCTAATTTTCCTTGATCTTTCAACATATAAGAGGTCATTAACATACCATTAAAACGTCCTGCAAGGTTCATAGCTTAATACGTCCTCCTCAGTACAAAAAGAGCATTTATTTAACCAAGCTCCAAAAACAGCTCGTTTGGATGTGGCGGGATTTGTGACGTTACACAGGCAAATACTTTGCATATGACACCGATGCCTACTTTTACATCATCAAACACACGTTTTTTTTTTGTGCAAAAAACTTTACTAATATAATAATTACACCCCAGGGAAGACAATAAAATAAAATAAAAAACATGTAATGACCCCTTTAAAGATTTGGAAAGTGTATATATACATTTTTTAGACCTTAAATAAAAGTTGAATGTTGATCGTTGAACATGGTTTTTTTTTTTTTTTTTTTTTAACAATGCTAATGTTTTGCTGCCAATTTGTTAGTTATTCTATATATTGTGATCTATGTGTTGTAGAATGTCTTCAGGTGTCTTGATACTTTGTTTTTGTCTTATCACCCTCTCCTAATGTCATGTTTTGCTTCATTAGTGGTGCACAGCGGTGTATTAGTATGGGAGCACTAAGCGTTTTCTTGTGATCTTGACTTAATTTTTCTGTGTACTCGACATCCACCATCCCGAAGTCAAATGGGTTTTTTGAATGGGTTTTTGGTTAAATACCTGAAATAAGGTCCTTGTTTAACACAATTTCAAGATATTTTCACGTTTCATTCTACGACATAAAATACATCAGCAATACCCCACTTGTGATTTTGTTAAACTTTTACCTGTATTGAAAAAGACGGTTGCTATCAAGTGGTTAATTGGGATTACAGAGGTTGTCGGGGATATTAAACATCCTCAAGCCAAACAGGAAAACTCATCTACTACAGCCTCGTTGTGTTTATCTTCACGCTCTTGCAAACTATTCCAACACCATGTTTACAATTAGTAGATTTGTCAGTATATACTATTTCCAATTGTAGTGTTTTTTAAATAAACATTATCTTTTTATTTCTGGTGATTGTATTTTCGCTTCAAAATTTATAAAAGTTGTGTTCATATGTGAAGATTAGCTTCATGAACAAAACATGTAAGAATCATAAACTTTTGTTGGTCACAGAGTTTATTTTCTGCGATTTTCCAAAAATCTATTGGATTTTTGTTGAGGGAACCAGGGTGATGGTAACTTCCAGGTTGGCCTACAAAAATACGTCATCCCTGTAAGATTGATGACTTCCACATTAGTGTCCAACACTTGAGAAAGGGACATCCCTCTCACTTAATGCGGAGATAAAGTCCATCTCTACAGCGAGCAGTTATTACCTTTATGATGGCGAAGATGTCATTGTGCATGTAACACCAGTCCCATTCACAAAGCGTGAGATTTTCTCAAGATAATATTTGTCACAGCCCGGTCCGATCAGAACTCAAATTCCCAAGATGCAACACTCGCTTCTCATGCACGCATGCGCTCACCATTCACGGAGTTCTGATCACCTCGCGGAATGGGAACAGGAGGGGAACGGTGTCAGCACGTATGAGCAGCTGACATCACGCTTCCGCACTGTATTCGATCACTCTCCAGACAACCGGGAGACTGGGGAGGACTTATTGTCCTTGGTGCAGGGATCGCGTTGTGTGGCGGATTATGCTCTTGAATTTCGTACTGTGGCCGCTAGGAGCGGATGGAATCAACCCGCTCTAAAAGCTATGTTTCGCCGGGGATTAAATGCTGACATCGTAACGGAGCTGGCGTGCTGCGATGATCAGCTGACCCTTGACTCACTCATCAGCGTATCTATCCGCCTGGATCGTCTACTACGGAGCCGCCACTCCCTACGCAGCGAGGCGGAAGCACCGGCATCTGAGAGCCCTAGCGAACCCATGCAGCTGGGGCAGACCCGGGTGAGCATGCAGGAGAGAGAACGACGGCGCCGTGAACATTGTTGTTTCTACTGCGGCGAGAGGGGCCACTTCGTGCAACAATGCCCTCTCAAACAGCGCTCTACCCGAGGGGAAACCAAAACTGCCAGACAACCTCAGCCAGGGGTAAGTTTAGAACCCATTGCCCAGTACTCAGTCCAGTCTGCATTCGTATTACCCGTTATATTGGGTTACTCAAGTGTTTCCTGTATTTTAGAGGCGCTGATCGACTCTGGAGCGGCGGGGAACTTCATTAACCAAGAGACCATACTCCAATATAACATCCCCATTCGTCCTCTCAGCACCCCCCGCCGTGTCCAAGCCATTGATGGGGCCCCCATTGGAGATGGCTTAATCACCCACTGTACCGAACCTATTAATCTCTGCACCAGCGCTCTTCATCAGGAGAAGATTATGTTCCATGTCATTGTGACAGCCCGGCATCCAGTGGTTCTCGGTCTTCCTTGGCTCGAACATCACAATCCACAAATTTCCTGGAATCAAAGGGAGATCACTAGCTGGTCAGCTCACTGCATCAATCACTGTCTTCAATTCCCTGTGATCTCCTTAGCATCCACATCCATTGAGAGCCCGGACAAGGCAGACAACGTTCTGATCCCCAGTGTTTACCACGACCTCATTGAAGTATTCAGTAAGAAGAAGGCTAGCGGACTACCTCCTCATCGTGAGTACGACTGCGCAATCGATTTGCTCCCAAGCACTACACCACCGCGAGGGAGAGTCTATTCGTTAACGGTCACCGAGCAAAGGGCCATGGAGGAGTACATTCAGGAGGCGTTGCACCAAGGGTATATACGACCATCTACTTCTCCAGCATCCGCGGGGTTTTTCTTCGTGGAGAAGAAGGGAGGAGGTTTACGACCATGCATCGACTACCGAGGACTAAACCAGTGTTGCGTCAAGTACCGTTACCCACTACCTCTAGTACCAGCTGCTCTGGAACAATTACGCACTGCCACCATCTTCACGAAACTGGACTTACGCAGTGCATACAACTTGGTCCGGATTCGAGAGGGAGATGAATGGAAGACTGGGTTCAGCACAACTTCAGGCCACTATGAGTATCAGGTCATGCCGTATGGGCTCTCTAACGCTCCCTCGGTTTTCCAATGTCTGATTAACGACGTGTTACGTGACATGCTGGGACGCCATGTGATCGCCTACATCGACGACATTCTGATATATTCTGACTCCCGGGAGGAACATGTTCACCACGTCCGCCAAGTTCTACAACGACTGCTCCGTCACCAGTTATATGTTAAAGCTGAGAAATGCGAATTCCATAGAACCACCATTGCGTTTCTGGGATACGTCATCAGCCCCGAGGGGATCTCCATGGACCAGGAAAAGGTCCAGGCAGTAGTAGGCTGGCCCACACCGTCGACGATCAAGGAACTACAGAGGTTCCTGGGGTTTGCGAACTTCTACAGAAGGTTTATCAGAAATTTCAGTGCCATCGCCAACCCACTCACGTCCCTGCTAAAGGGGAAACCCAAACGTCTGTCATGGAATTCAACTGCCCAAGCCGCCTTCGACAAACTCAAGAAAGCCTTCACTACTGCACCTATCATCAGACATCCGGATCCATCCAGACCGTTTATAGTGGAGGTGGATGCGTCAGAGACCGGGGTAGGAGCCATTCTATCCCAACGATTTGGAGAGAAGCCAAAGCTCCATCCGGTAGCATTCTTCTCGCGAAAGCTTTCCCCCGCTGAGAGAAACTACGATGTGGGAAATCGTGAACTCTTGGCAGTTAAGTTAGCGCTGGAGGAGTGGAGACACTGGTTAGAGGGGGCTACACATCCATTTGTCATCTTCACAGACCACAAGAACCTGGAGTACCTTCGCACTGCAAAGCGACTCACACCCCGCAAGGCCCGATGGGCCCGATTCTTCACCAGGTTCCATTTCACTTTATCCTACAGACCCGGGTCCAAAAACACAAAGGCTGATGCTCTGTCTCGTCTCGACCACACAGAACGTGTCAACGAGCATGAAGAGTACATCATTCATCCTTCATGTATTATCAACGCGCTAGAGTGGGATCTGGACCATGAGCTAGAGCAGATTCCCCAGTCACAAGTACCCGTAAAATGTCCTTCGAACAAACTGTTTGTACCCGAGGAGTACCGCCAAGAACTCATCATCTGGGCACACACGGTACTCGGCACAGGGCATCCAGGGACACAACGCACACACCATCTCCTAGAAGAGAAGTACTGGTGGCCCAATATGGAGGGAGATATACACAAGGTGGTGACGTCCTGTTCATCTTGTGCACAGAATAAGGTACCTCGGACCCTCCCAGCTGGGAGGCTCAAGCCCTTACCTATACCTGAACGCCCATGGTCACACATATCCGTAGACTTCATAACAGACCTGCCTAGATCCCAAGGAAATACCACAGTTCTAGTCACAGTGGACTGGTTCTCCAAGTCCGTACGTTTCATTCCATTACCCGCTCTCCCCACTGCATTCGGGACAGCCGAACTTCTATTCCAGCATGTGTTCAGATATTTCGGCATTCCGGAAGAGATTGTCAGTGACAGGGGCCCGCAGTTTACTTCCAGAGTGTGGTCCAGCTTCATGACCAAGATGGGAGTGACAGTGAATCTCACCTCCGGATATCACCCACAAGCCAATGGACAAGTTGAACGAATCAATCAGGAATTGGGGCGATTCCTCCGTACTTTCTGTGCCAATAACCCAGAGGATTGGAGCAAGTTTTTGCCATGGGCCGAGTACGCCCAGAACTCACTACGTCATTCGGCTACCAATCTCACCCCTTTCCAGTGCGTGCTAGGTTACCAACCTCCATTGTTCCCGTGGAACGCAACTCCCACCGCAGCTCCGGCCGTTGACCACTGGTTCGAACGTAGCGAGCGTGTCTGGGCTGACACCCACCGACGCCTGAAAGAGACCACAGACATGTACAAGCACAAAGCAGATCGCCGCCGCAAAGAACACCCTAATTACCAACCAGGCGATCGGGTGTGGTTGTCCACAAAGGACTTGAGACAAGCTCATAGTTGTAAAAAACTAACGCCAAGATACACTGGACCATTCAAGATCCTCAAGCAAGTCAATAAAGTCACCTACCGTCTGGAACTGCCACGACACAGCCGCATCTCCCCCTCATTCCACGTATCACGTCTCAAACCTGTTGTCAACGGTCCACTAGCCACCGAAGTACCAGCTGAAACTCCTCCGACCCCTCTGGAAATTGATGGACAACCGGCTTACCGTGTCAAGAACATCCTCAAATCTAGACACAGGTGGGGCAAGCTGGAGTATTTGGTCGAGTGGGAGGCTTATGGACCTGAGGAACAGTGCTGGGTTCCCAAGCAGGATATACTGGATCCACAGCTTACTAAGGACTTTCACGCAACTCATCCTCATCTCCCTGGTCCACGACCCCGGGGGAGGCCAAGAAAGAACTCTGCTCCCGGAGTGAGCCCTTTGGGGGGGGGGTTCTGTCACAGCCCGGTCCGATCAGAACTCAAATTCCCAAGATGCAACACTCGCTTCTCATGCACGCATGCGCTCACCATCCCCGGAGTTCTGATCAGTCACACCTGGCACCAATCACACACACTCACCGCTAGTATTTAGGGAAGTCATTCACCCAGTTTATACGCGAAGTATACGCTCAGTAGCTCCTTTCTCTGCGTTACCAAGCCGTTCTAGTTTGTTTGTTTCTCGTGAGCCTCGACCCTTGTTTTCTGTCTCGACTACGCTTTCTGCCTATCCCCGTTTGTATTGTTCGCCCGATCGCTTGACCCTTGTTTACCTTACGACTACGTTTCTTGAACTTCCCGATTCTACGCTCTACCCCCACCGCCCGCTCCTGCTTCCGTGCCGTTTCGAGGTTTGTGACAATATTATGTCATGAGAAAACAGCTTTTGGTTATGTGAAGATCACGAGAAAATTAAGTAAAGATCACGAGAAAACAAGAAAGAAAAAAATCAATAATGCATGGCCATTTAGGCCTCCGTATATGAGTGCGCTGCTGTACTGCATGTATGTTTAATTAATGTGCACAGGCTTGTGTATATCTGCATGTTGTGGGATGAAGAGACTTGCACCAGTGAAATACCAAGCTTAACTGAACAGGCTGTTAAGACATCTGAGAGCCAAGAGATCTTAGAGATACACAGTGACAGTGTGGAGGAGCTGCTTAGTCACCCTGGCACCCATCATTTTACTGCCGGGCCTTTAGGGAATTCAAGAACTCAAGATGGTATCATTTGGAGGGGAGATTATATAAATCGTTCGCACATGCCTTTCATTGTGCTAGTGATGTTCACCAGTTTTCATAAGAGACAGAATCTGTGAAATTTTCCAAAGCCTATGTCTATTCTAATGACTTGCCAATCTCAGAAGTCTTCTATTAATATTTGCTTGACAGTAATTAGTTTATCAGAGGCCAGGTTGTGTCAGAAGTGATCAGAGAGTAGGACTGCTTTTCTTTCAGTGGCATCTCAGTAACAGTTATATAAATTTATATAAAAATAAGGATCTAATTAAGCCATCATGACTCAGACTACAAAAATCAGATGAATATACAGTAAATTCCGATCATTTAATGTCATAGTGAAAAACATTGCTACTGTTATCACTAAAATACAGTGTTGCTGAAGTGTTCTACAAGATTTCCATGATCTTTTTACTTCCAATGTGTAGCCAGTAGAGATCGATGATAGTGGATTTTATCGATACCGATTACTAAGTTGGGCGGTACCTACCGATAACCGATTACTCAACCGATGGTTTTTAAAATTGTTACTGAATGAAAACACAACACTCAAAGTAAAATATTACTGAACTTTATTACAAAAATAAGCAGTACTGCCTGTACCATGAAAATTTACTGTACTTTTTAAAATGAAATAAATATTAATATATATTAGCTATTAATAAATGCTAAAGTTAATTAAAATATGCAAATGCAAACTGAACCAAAAAGTAGCACTCCGGATAACAAATAAAAATAGACACATCCAAATTGAATCAAAAAACACTTCAAATAACACAACAAAATTTGTCAGTGGTAGTTTGTATTTCGCCTCTAGAGGCCGCTC
Organism: Ictalurus furcatus; assembly: GCF_023375685.1. NCBI lineage: Eukaryota > Metazoa > Chordata > Actinopteri > Siluriformes > Ictaluridae > Ictalurus > Ictalurus furcatus. Next base: position 18,037,958 of record NC_071255.1, on the reverse strand, counting down.
TCGTCCTGTATAATTACAGCGGACTCTTCTCAGTCACTCCCGCAAGAGACGCAAATGGGGGATCGTTGTAGATTTTTGCTTTTTGGTCCAGCAATTGGATATTGGTGCCGATTAATTGGCAAAACCAATCAATCAGTCGACCTCTAGTAGCCAGAATTACTGTACAGCTGTAATTGCTGCTCTGTACTAGAAGGGTTAGCTGTATGGTTTAGCTGTAGCATTTACAGGAGTCACATAAAGCAGAGTTCAGACCAAACACAACTGAATGGACATTTCACTGAAGGGGAAAGGACACAGGACATGAAAGACATGCATTTGCTTCTGGCGGTGGTTACTTTTGCTTCACCCCAACTTTATCTAAGTGAATTTTAACCTGTGAATGCATGAGCCTTGGTCTTGTGAGCCAAGTAGCTGGCCACACTGGACTTTCACCTTACTATTTTTTTCTGTTGTTTAGCACAAATCTGGGAGAAAAGAAAACTAATTAAGTAGTTAGCATCACTCCTGCATTCTCTGCAAAACCAACACACTCTTGATGTGTGCAAATCAACCCACATCACATGATCAGTAATTCTATATGCTACAAAAAGTCTGATTGAATCATAGTGGGGAAAATTACAGTGGGTAACTGTGAAGAGTGGAATGTGCTTTAGAATAAGTGTGTATTTTTGTCAGGCTGTTCGTTGTGCTGTGCATTGCCATTTAATTGATACTTTTTATACAAACATCATAATTTTCCAAACATCAATTCAACCAATATGTGTTTTATCACGGATGCACGAAGCCGTCCTGTCTACCCGCATACACTAGGGTTTTTGTGGTCGGTTTCTCTCTTTGTCTAATTTCCTATTGTCGGCACCTCTGCTATACTATAATTCCTCTGCAACCGCTACACATATATTCATTATGTGCTCATTTACAAATTAAGAGATGCTGTTGTAATAATTGTAGATCTGTTTTAGTGCAGTGCTGCATATGCTACATTGATTTGTAGCATATGAGTAAAGGAATCTGCATGGGTGATGTATAAATATGGCTGAGCGAGCCACTAACCATAAACGTGACCCTCTTTGCTTTGTGATTTATGTAATCAATTATCAACACCATTTGCACACAAGTCATATAATGTACTGTTGCCCTAAGCCCAGCATCAGGCATCTTTCAAAGCTCAGAGTGGAAATGTAGTGAGAAATTAAGCCAGGAGAGAGAGGGAGGGTACTGAAGTGAACTAATGCAGCGCGTCCTGCAATATTCATGAATTCTGGTTAGGACTGCAGGGCAGCGGTCTGTTAGGAAAATGAATGGAGGAATGTTAAAACATCTCGTACAGAACACTGACAGAGCCAAGCTCTGCTATATTAAGCTGTTCCTAATGTAATTTTGAGACTGTGCGCTCAAAAACGCGGACACTAAACAGTTCACATTGTGTTGATTGAATTGTGGTTCGAGTCCCAACATTCCCAATTAAGAGAAAAGCTCACTTGAAAATAGTTTAGAAAGAGGTTGTCTTATGGATTATCAGAGCTATTGTGTGCTTGGTGCATGCCTATATGTGAGGGTTTGACATGGCAGCTAAAAATGACCCTCATTTCAGTCTTATTTTTGGAGTGACATCACCAGAAATTCTCTTTCTCTGATTTGTATGATGTGCATTTTCTCTGTCTCTTTTTAGATCTGGTCAGAGGTACAGCCTTTGCTTTGCAATAGATCACTTAAGAGAATGTTCACTTAACCTTCTGTGGAAGGTTGTGCCTTTGGCTTCCCTCCCTACTTCCAGCTCTAAATTATATGCTGCCACTTCCTCCCCAAAATATAGGTATTTTAGAAAGAACGACAAGTGACACATGGCTGGTTTACACTGTTTCAGGTTGTGTGTGTGGTCCATAATTTCAAAGGAAGCCAGATGTTAAGCGAAGACCCCCGGCAGGAGGACACGATGGGCTCGCCCAGGGTGGAGAGTCCCCTGGAAAAATACATCGCCTCCCAGGTACAACACAGCTGCATTTACCTACACTAACACTTGCTCCATCAAGTGCTCTCTTTTATGCTGGCATGAAAGTTTGACCCAAAAACTAGTTACACTCTGAACATTGAATATTAAACATCGAAAATCAAGATGTTTAAAATAATCTCTCAATGGCCGTCTCGTCTGCTGGGCATCTCTGTGTGTATGTGTTTGTGTGTGTTGCACATACGGCCGTCCTTCAGATGGCTGAGCTAAGAGCGGAAGAGGAGGCGTTGACACCTCGCTCTCTGAAAGAGCGCCTACTGAGTTTCTTTGACTGGATCGCAGGCAAAAGAAGCCGCTTCAACCACCTGCAGAGCACAAGGCAATAATAAACGTAGGAGCACCTGTGTGAGCGGCGTGTGCCAAGCCTCTGGAATACACCTCAATGATATTAAATCCCTGTTAAAACCGGATCACATGCCTTTAGCATGAATAACCCAATGACCTGTTTATAATCAGGCTGTATCCAGAGTGTTTGGCTCTGCTAGCTGATTCATCCTGTCCTATCTAGGTTGTTTTTCACTGTCCTCCTTTCATTTGAAGCAGACACAATGGCATTAATTGTCTGCCTTGAACTTGGATTATAACATCGCTGTTCTTTTAAATGAGTGTGCCTACAAACCTGAGTCAATTGGTCTAATCTTTTTGAGAGTACCATTTGATTCAAAGGTCTGGTCAGCTAATAGAGGTTGATTGTCCACAAGACATATTTAAATGTTTTTTTGTGCAGTGTGTCTTGAGCACAAGAATGGTTTGTCTCTTAATGGGCAAATCTGGTAATAAATCTTTGTTTCCACAGTAACTTTATTAGAACCTTTTATTCACCCTGCCAAGGCCAAGGAGAAGTTGATATAATACATTTCAAAATATCCAATTGTCCCAGACTGCTTAGTCTGAATTTAACTCCCCAGGCTCAGCTGTCCTCCACGGCTGATCTGAATACTGATTTAGCCCAAGCATTCAACTATCAATTAAACCACATGCTGCAGTCTTACCACTGAGCTCTCCCAACTACAGGCTAATTACACCATAAATATGGACCTTTTAAACAAAATGTACAATAGTTACAGGAAGAACATGTGGAAGGAAACAAATCCGTTGTTTTAATCCCAGATTGCTGTGTTGATTTTTTTTGTGTGTGTTTGGTTTGCAGATTTTGTTGTTGTTGTTGTTGAAGTGCATGGGGTGAATTGTGTAGAAAGAGAATGATACTTTGACCAATAAAAAATACTAATGACCTATTTATTTGTTCTTTCAAGGTTCAAGAGATGCTTATCAGTGATATTTGTCTTTGGTGATAAAGCACACATAGATGAATAGCATATGAGGAAGGACATTGGAGGACAGTGACGTACCCTGTTCTGCTCAACTGTTACCGAAAACATCCCTTAGCTCAGGCTGCTGTCACAACCTATAGTAGAGATGAAACGAGTTCTCGTGAAGGAAAGTTAGCGAATGGGATTTGGAAGTGTAAACCGGTTTTGAGGAGTGTTCATCCCACTTCTTGTCCATCATATCAGCATAATTGACAGCATAATTGACATAATTGAGTCATTACTGATGTCTGCTCTTGCAAGGTGCAGACAACTGACACAGATGAAAGTTAAAAAATTCTTAAAGGCGCTTGCTTGAACTTTTGGCACACACAGGGAGTCAGTGTGATGAGTGGATCAGTCGATTTTGCAGTTTTAGTTGATCTCTGTTCTTGAGGTTTTTAGTACAAGACACATTTCAAACTGGAGACAGGTCTGGCATTTCCCAACCATTACATTACTGTACATTTCCAACGACAGCAGTGGAAAAGACAATAATGAGTGCACACATTAACCATAAAATCTAAAAACAAACAGGAAAAGATCATATTTATTTCATAGTTGTAATAAACCATTTTGGTTTGATTTTATTTCCTGCAACAGTACTTCATTGTCAGTGAAGTTCATCTTCTTCGACCTTTTGATAAGATCATCTGCAACAAGCGGTCTCAAAAGCAGGCTAGTCATTAACTTTTTAAAGGGAAGTTTTTGGGGTTTTTTTTTTACCATACATGGAGATTTGGAGAAATGTACATTTCTTTATGCAAATGATTGTGGCTTTGCACGAGCAGAACAGTTTAGAAATTGTAGGATTTAAATCAATTGCATACAGCTGTGCACATACGCCTCATAAATGCCAATTTTCTTGCGTGTATTGGTGGTTGTTACGCACAAGTTTAAAACTTTTAGACCCCTTGTCTAATTCTGAACAGTTCATGTAAGTGCAGGAAAAGAACAAGCAATGCTTCCTGATTGGGATAAAAATTTGTACAGCCTGATAGCCTGATGAATGACAGCTCTCCTTTACCATGTACAAATTGTGTTCCTCTGATATGGACTCCTTTGCTTTCAGATTTGGCCTTCAGACAGGGGTTATATTGCAGCTGAACAACATTATTAAGGTAGCACAAGGCCACTAGTGGCTGTGCTGCATGGCTACATCCCTGGCTTTATGTTGTGCTTCTCCTTAACACCTCATCAGATTCCAAGTGGCACAAAGCTAGAATGGCTGCTCAAAACTAATTCAATTCCCCTCTTTTTACCAGCAAACCAGCTCCACACAGCTCCCTGAAGATTACAGACTAATCACATCCCAGACTGCAGGAAGTTTTTATTCTAACACATTACAATGTCCTGACAGTCTGCCATGTTGTAGCCTGTATATGCATGAGGGATAAATGTAGTTATTTTTGGACCAAGACACTGTGAGGAAATGCTCACATTTGTTCATTCTAGATGGAAGTAGATGCTGAATGTATACTAAAGTGCTATCATCTCATCTGTCTCTCACAGAATCACATCGCCTTCGATGAAGTCACATGACCTTGAGTCAGCAGTGTGGCAGACGCATTGGACATCCACACTCTTTACCGTGCAGTCGTCATAGTCATGGTGCAACACTACCCGCGTCAGTCATATCCTCTATGGTGGTGTTTTGGACCCTACCCCTCCCCAGCCCTGCCCCACCCCGCCCCCCCAGCATATCTGTGTACTGCTGTTTGCACAATGACCACACCCATTCCCCCTCTGGTCTGTGTTTTTTGATCGTGAGCTATGACAACTGGAACTCAAATCAACCCAGGATTCACTGTGTGTAGCTGGAGAAACTGCGTCTGTGTAAGACAAACAGAATTTCAAATTTAAGAAGATATGAACTTACTGCTATTGATGTGTTTGATTTCTTCTTATTTTTCACACTGTATCATATGTATAATACATCGTCGTATAATTTTTGTCAATACAAATGTGGCATAATATTGAATTCTTTCACTTCGAAATCAAATCAGAGTTACCCATGCCCACACATAGGTTATGAAACATTTTAAGAATCTGTTTAAGAAGTACACTTTAATTAATAAATTCAAGGAATCTCAAGACATGGCCTGGTATGAGCGTCCTGGCCTGCTGTGTCCTGACCTGCTGCGTATCCTCCTGTCCCTTATTCTGCTGTGTGAAGTATGGAACAGTTGTGTAGACAATCACCACTGCTCTTTTAGAGGCATTCCTGGAAAATTGACTAAATAGATGTTTTGCATAAATGCAGATACAGGTCAAGAGTTTCAGTTAATGTTCACATTAAATATCAGAATGGGGGAAAAAATGATCTCAGTGACTTTGAACATGGCATGGTCGATGGTGCCAGATGGGCTGGTTTGCATATTTCAAAAACCGCTGATTAATATTCACATCAGACATCAAAATGGGGTGGGGTCTGATCTGGGATGCTGATCTGGGGATTTTCATGCACAACATTTTCAACAGTCTCTAGAGTTGACACAGAACGGTGCAAAAAAAAAAAAAAAAAAAAAAGAGTCATCTGGTGAGTGACAGTTCTGTGGATGGAAACGCCTTGCTGATGAGAGAGGTTAGAGGAGAATGGACAGACTGGTTTAAGCTGATAGGAAGGCTATGGTAACTGAAATAACCACTTTTTACAACCATATTGAAACAAAAGCATTTCAGAACACACCACACACCAAGCCTTGAGCTGGACGGTTGATTACGTGATCATAGTTCTCTTGTCACTCTGGCCATTCTCCTCTGTCCTCTCTCATCAACAAGGTGTTTCCACCCACAGAACTCCTGCTCACTGGATGAGTTTTTGGGTTTTGTTTTGTTTGTTTTTTTTGCACCATTCTGTATAGACTATTATGCATAAAAATCAGAGGATCAGGATCCCAGATCACATTTTCCCCCATTCTATTGTCTGATCTGAACATTAACTAAAGCGCTTGACCTGTGTCTGCATTATTTTATGCACTGCTCCACTGCCACATGATTGGCAGACTGGATAGTTGCATGAATGAGCAGGTGTACAGTTGTTCCTATTAAAGCTGGCTGATGAGTGTCCATCACTTATAATAACAATACTTGAACCAGTCATTTAACTAAGACCATTATGCTGAAAGCTGACCCTGTTTCTCTCAGGCCTGTGTTATTTTTAAACTCTTATTGTTGTTTCTCATCTTCTATTCATTTCTAATTGCATTAATTGGCATGTGATCATTCTGTCTGGAGAGATGCCATAGATGACACCTGCAACATGAAAATCAAACCGAGATACCTCAGATGCTACGAATTACATGAAAAGATGTTTCAATCTTGATCAGTCTAATCTCAAAAACAGGGTGGAAGAAACAGATTTGTTTGCAGTAGAAGGTTTGAGCTGTGCGTCAGCCCCACTACAGTACCCTCTGGAAGATTAGTGGCCAGTCCGAGGTGCTACACGATGCTCACTTTCTGCACTTAAAAATGCTTTGCCATTTGCAATCGCCCCTGCTTGCTCATGTGACCAGTTCATAGAAGAGCAATAACATTTAAAGCTTTCTCACTGGCATGGACCCATTTGGCTGTTTCCTCTGATATGGCCTATTTTATTTTTTATATCAGAATTCCAGCACTTTAAACCACATAAATATCACCTGCAGACTAAAAGAAGATCCTTTAAAATATCCATTAAACTACTAGTTTCATAAGCACTTATAGTGATAATCAGGATCTATTAATATCTAATGAAGGTGGACTAAAGTTATGCAGTGCTTGTGACAGTATTATAGTATAATTAATATATAAAACACGAAGAGTGAAAATGCACATACAGTATAGTTTGTCAGATTTTCTTACTGTTTATTTTCTCAAGTTTGTACAGTATGTGTTATGTGTCTTGTAAAATCACCAAAAAAAAAGTATATATATATATTGTACCATGTGTGCTTCATCTTAAATTTAAAAGTAAAAAATATTCCCGAGAATTTGTGGTATAACTTGTTGAATTACTGTTCCAGTGGCTGGAATTAATTTCTCATTTTAAATACTGATTTTGTTTATTAACATTTCTATTTTGCATATCATGTTAACAACTGCTATTTTCTATTTCTTTAAGAGTTTGTACAGAAACTTTGGTTATAAAAGTGCGTTCTTACAACCTCCTGAACTTTTTTAATTACCAATTTCTATCGCCGTTCACCTGTGACATTCCCACTTGTGTCACTGTTGGTTTTTTGTGTGGCATCTTATGAATTTTAATTAGTTCCAGCTCATGGCTTCATTAAATATTGTGTCTCATCAAATCATGACCTTTTACACTGTAGAAGAAATGTCTTTGAATAAAATATATTCTGACCTTGCTTGGCTGCTGTTTGCCAGAGTGATATGTTGTGAGTTTAGAAAATGATTACATTCTTCTCAAGGATGGATTCAAGCATTCAGACTAAGAAGTGTCTCGAAGGCGTCTCTGTCCTCTGACCTGTGGGAAATGTACTGGTTTGCTCTGCAGTACTTGTAGAATGTGGAATAAGGTGATATCATGTGAAATGGTGGAGGACGTGCCGTTCTCATGGCATCCTGATGGACACAGCATGTCCTGAGATGCAAACACAGAAATGAAGTGCATCAGCAGCCTCACATTTATAGCCGTCATTCAGTAACCTCTATTATTACATCTCTTGCCCTTCATCACAATGCTTCTGTTCCACATGCACTCATTTCTCTTAAGTTGTTTTCAGACAGAACAGCGAGATCTCCTCCTACTCTATCACAGTAACCACTTACCTCTCCTGCTGCGGATATGAAGCTGTTGCCTGCCAGTCAAGTCTCTTTGACTAAACAAGGTTTGCCATGGTCCAAAATATAATGCAAGTTCGGAAGTGTACGTAGCATGATGGACAGTGAAGAGCTCACGGCTCCTTTAGTTATTCTGTAGTTATGCAGATGTGCAACAACTGCTGGTATTGCTTGTGCTTTATAATTTAGGTTTCTTATACCGTATCAGTTCTTATTCACGTTGTATATGGTCAAATCTGATCCTAAAATAAGTGTACTCAAAAGTTTCCTTATTTCTTAAATTTATCTTGGGTGTGTCTGTACAATCAAATTCATGTCTGGTTGGAATGCGTGTAAACTTGAGTGTAAAATTTTAGCCTCAAAATGATTGGATTGCAGTTAAAAATCAATATCAGTGTCATCAATAAATACAGCACTTATTTAGTAATTAGAGAGGTATAAATCATAAGGATAAAACTAGCAAATAACATTGAAAATCACTAAAGAACTTCATACTAAAATGTCAGTAGTTTAGTGTTGAATGTGAATTTGCTAAAATTACGAAATTTAAAGAAGTACAGACATTGAACTTTATCAGCTCATTAGTCCTGCAGCTGAGTAACAGGTGCATTTATGTGCAAGGGGCATTATAATGCACTATTTAATGATGCTTATATCACAAGGATTTTTTTTGGAGGTTATTAATATGAACAGTAACACATGCCCAACAAGCTTTCATTATTTTTGTTAGTCATTTCAGTACTTAATTAATTTGTCAGCTTTTTTTTTTAAACATGACATAAGGAGTTGTTTTTTAGGAAGGAACCCTGGCTGATGTAAGTATATTTATAAATGAAGCGTTAATTCATCTATTAATTAATTAATACAACACAGACACACACACACACACCAGCTGACCTGTTCAAGTTCTAAAATGAATAAAAACCAAGCTATTAATAGACTACCTACAGGTGAGGTTGGAATCATATTCAAGTTTCTACCTAATTATTGTCTTTTATTTGCAACAACCTCAGACAAAAGCACCTCCACCTCAGCTTCCCTGAAATGAATCAGGTGCAGATTCGTTTATACGTCATTGTGTGCGTTCAAATCTGTCCCTGTTTCTACGCAACTATATAATAAGGGCCATTGTCTTCTTGAAGTTATACACGTAAAGTATCTCAAAATCTCAAGATTGTGAAGCTTGTGAGTGGTGGGTGTGTGCATTTCTTTATCCTGATTTGCACTTTGCAACAATGGCATTGTTTCCTACTGTGACACACACACGGTTGCCATTGGTTATAATTGTTAATTAACCACATCTTCAGAAGAGTCAAAAATAGAAATCATGAATAAGGAACGACACAGTGCTCATTCAAATTCTTTAGTCTATAAATAGTTCTAAAAATTTTCTTCTGAACAAAAGGCAATATAAATTGAACTAACTGCATATTAAGATCTATTTAATGCTTATTATATCACCTTGTTCATCTATTTTTAGACTTGTAAGCCCAGAGGTTTTCAGATCTTTTATTAAACATGGTGTTACTGATTTGCTGGCACTTTGTTAGCACCTCTAAATATTGCGATGCAGAACGTGATTGAGCATCGTGAAAAGCTTCTATTTTTGTAATGTATTTGGCCATATTGCCGACCCCTACTCCAAACCCAAAATTTGACAAAGACAATGGTTTGACACTTTTTTTCCCCTCACTAAGGTGGCATGTTTGTTTTGAACTGATGCTTGTACTGGAGGAAAAAAAGCAAAACATCTGACTAATACACTAGCATGATTATAAAGGCGTTGTGCCATTCTTTGGTGTGATAATGGCAGAAAGTAGCTGCTTACCGACAACCAGCTCACACTGTTCCTGTGACCGCTGTCTTGTTGCCCCAGTTCCTTGCCACAGCCTTCTGCTTCTGCTTGCACTGCACTCCACAAACAGCTATACAGGGCTTGGTTACATGGGTCTATTAGTGTAGCTGGCCTTGTGCCATCTTCATTGAGCAGGCCTTTGGATGCTGATGTCCAGCAGAAGCTTTTCTCAACATGTCGGCTATGCGTCTGCACTCCTTTATGACCTACAACTGGCTTCTGGATAACTGGCCTGCGTCTGCTAAAAGGCAGTGCATTTTGGGGTGACTGCATCTCCAGATGTGCCAGTCTGGCCAAGCTTTCATGGTACCATTCCGTTCTCTGGGCAGCTGGCCATTTGCAGAGATGCGGAGGTTCAGCAGGTTTTGCTTCACGGTTCATTGGAGCAAATGCTTTACATCGCCAGGGCACTGATTCCTCAGATGTCTGCTCACGAGTGGCAGGAGACCATCGTGCTAACGGCTGACTCCGTTTTAGCTCCAATATGCTTGGACTGGGGCTATAAATGATATTTGTTTTGTGGGTCATTGAGTGAGTGGACATGGAGTTTATTGGGAAACATTCCATGTCTGAAGCGCTTTGGCTCAAATCGTTGGGCCTTGCTGGGAGAGCCACCGGAGATTTATTAGAAGGAGCATTATCTTGAGATGTGTCACATCTTGGGCATGGTTTTTCTGCCACATCATTCCCCTCTGAACCAGAGAACCAGGGCTTAACAGTTAAATGAGGCGATAACACAATGTTACTTTCATCCAAATATCTGCATTTCTCTTGCTGTTTAGACTTCTGCCAGTCATGAAATGCATCATCATCTGCAATGAAAGAATGTGCTGATGTTAACTGAGCACAAAAGGAATGAAGGAATTGCTTGAATCTTTTGTGTAGCCTCAGTGGGCAGGACTACACCTGAATTGAATACCAAGCACGAATATTGACATTTAAGGCATTCAGTGATTAATTGTATGATGAGCGAGTAGGCAGTGATGCTTGTTGGCAACAATTAAAAGTTTTCGCAGTTTCCCTAAACTCTTCCTAATCATTCACGCTGTATCTAGTCTTAAAAACAAAAAGATTTGGGAAAAAATTTTAATAATTCTCTCACTGCCCTCTCTCTTTCTCTCTCTCTCTCCCATGTGGCCAGCTTGTTTGTGTGTGGTGTGAGTGTGTTCACACAACTACATTAGGGATGCTGAGAGTCCCCGGCCTTGTTAAGCTGATGATTAATCACAGGCTCCCACTATAAATGTCAGAGCTAAAGCTGCCATGGACCAGCTCTGATCGATGACTTACTCTCTGGCTCTCTTCCGCAGCGTTAGCCCTGTGTGACACAGAGGGACAGGACACAACTCATTACTCCCAAATACCACTGAGCCACAGGTAGATGGGGCAAAATTCTGCTTTAAAATAATTCAGACTTGTGTAAGTATGCTGTATGTCTTGTCAGGCATGTGACTGACAAACATTCTCTTGCTTGCTGAAGAAAAAAAAATCCCAAGCTTGTTGCTTAAACATTTTGAAGGGGAACAAAAACAATTCTCTTGATTGCTGTGGAGACCTGTTGCTCAAAATTAATCCCTACTGTGTACTGGTTTCAAGTCATGTTGGGAATTAGCTACACACCTCTGTGTGTCTCACAAGGATTCTTCTGGATACTGGCATACAATTCAGCATGGCAGCAGGTGAAGGAAGAGTGGAATTAGACAATCAATAAAACTGGGCCAAACAATGCATCCACAAATGGAGAAGCCAGTTGTGGTACTTCTAACCTCTCATTTAATTGATACTGATAATATGCCAGATCTTAGACAAAAGTGGCAATGACAATTTGGAAGGAACAAGGCAAACATCATTCTAGATATTTGATATTGAGCACATATGTCATGAAATGACTGATGAGACCCAGATTTAACATTATGGCCTTGGCACAAAGGTCTACATTTGGTAGAAACTCAACATTGCTCATCACTCTGACAACACCATCCCCACTGTGAAGCATGGTGGTGGGAGCGTCAAGCTGAGAGTTACCCTTGGCCTCTTGGTTGCTTCTCTGGCTAATACCCTCCTTATTCTTTTATGGACATTTAACGAATGGCCTCCTCTAGGCAGAGTCATAGTTGTGTCATATTCTTTCCATATTTTAATAATGGATTTAATAATGATGTTCAAAGTTTGGAATTTTTTTAATTATTATTAACAAACCCTTATTTCTACTTTTCCAAAACCTTGTCCTAGACTTGTTTTGATAGCTTCTTGTCTCCATGATGCTATTTGTCTCTAACTAATTCTAGGGCCTTCCAGGAACAGGGACAGCTATGCAAAGATCATGTGCCACTGTAATTACACATTTAATCCATTCAAAAAATTATATGACTTTTGATGGCAACTGGTTGCACCAGAAATAATTTAGGGCTTTCACAGCAGTGGGGGTGAATAAATATGCAATCACTAACATTTTTTCATTTGTAAATTACTCTCAAACTATATTGCTTTTCCTCACGTTATTTTGTGTAGCTTCATGATAGATAATGCCAGTTAGGTCCATTATACTTCCAAGTTGTAACACAAAATATGGAAAAGTTCAAGGGGGTGAATACTTATGTAAGGCACTGTATTTTCAGTGCGAGATTAAACGAACTAACTGCCAGAAATTCCGGTCCTGATTGTATGTCCTGTCCTACTGCTTGAGATAAATCATAATTAACAAAAGAATGGAGGAAATGTCACTCAATATCTTTTTTGCAACTTGGAGCAGGAAGTAGGGCCGTGTATTTTCATTTTTAATTGAATTTAATTTGCTGGTGGGTTTTTTTTCCCCACTTTGGATGATGCTCATTATTTTGTGGTTTGTTTCCTTACCATTCGATCCGTTGTCTGTACCAGAGCTCTCCCAGCCGCTGTACAGCTCTCGCTTTTCATCTTTCCTGTTGACACAGCAGCAAACGCATAAAGAGTTCTGAGTGCATTCATTAGAGTGCGTCAAGCCTGTAAGGTAATATGTTAAGTAATGCTCTAAGACTTTCTTTGGATCATTTCTAAGATTCATTAGTTGCCTATTACTCACTTTTAAAGTGAGTAAAATATGTTTTCATTAAGACATGTCTGTGTGTGTTTTGTTCATTATGAGGAAATACAAAAGATGTATTGTAGCATCTTTGAGAAAAAGGGATTAACCAACTTCATTGTATTCAGTGGAGATGTCAGTGTCTGATGGATACAGTTGTTTTGGTAACAGCCAAGAAAAGAAAGGTACTTAACCACACAATGGCATTATAGACCATGAACCGTGGTGGTAAGCTGTGAAATGAACCGAACATTGAGTTTTCTGTGAGCAAAATCAATGTCCATTTGTTGTACAGCTCATGAAACATTTCACTCTGCAGCCCCTTTCCACTGAGACCTGAAATGGCCGTAATCATTCCTGTGGAAAATGTCCCATTTCCACTAATCAGATTATTCCTCTACGTGCTTCCCGTTCACATGTAGCAGAATTACACAAAATTGCTTTATTTAAGACAACCACGGTAACAAGCCTGGCCTCAAGCATTTTGGACTTTTGTTTCTGTATATTACTGAAATTGTGTCATCATGGCTTACCACACTGGGGGTTGTTGAAGTCCTTTATTTCACTGAGAGAGAAAATTAAGGCAGACACAACTCATGGACAGCATTTCAGAGCATCTGAGAGCTCAGAGAGGAGAAAACAGAAATTCTGCTGCATGATGAGACCTGTACATTACCCCTTATTTTCTCCGGTCAGAGCTCAGACTCTGGTCTGCCTGAGCCTTGTTCTTCTTACTCCTGCATATAAGCTGAGCTAAGAGCCAACATGTCTTTACAGTCCAGTGAAGGAATTGAATATGCAGCATCGTATATAAAAACTAAATCAATGGTGTGATTTCTATGTGAGTCCAAAAAAAATGATCAATTGTGTTTGCAGCTTGAGATGTAAAAATATGTTCAAAACAATTTAATGGATGGACGTGTGGATGATGAGGACGGTACCACTTAAAAACCATGAAGATGGTTTTGGACCTCAATTCATAAGAACAGTTACAGTATGCTACGATGGCTAGGACTACAATTGCTATTATAGTCTCAGCATTGCAATTACCACAAACAGTTTTGCACTCAAGTCTCCATCAGTGAACGGTGGAGAAGTTCAACAAAACAGACTTCATGTAAAAACTGTAATGAATTTTCCTGGTTACACAACTGCACTATTTGACCATGCAGTATTAGCACATTTATAGAAGGGAATTATTTATAATCGCACTCTCCGGTGTCACCCAGATGAGGATGGGTTCCCTTTTGAATCTGGCTCTGCTCAAGGTTTCTTCCTCATATCGTCTCAGAGTTTTTCCTTGCCATCATCGCCTCTGGCTTGCTCATTAGCGACAAAATCATACATTTAAAATCTATATCCTGAATTGATATATTTCTGTAAAGCTGCTTTAGGACAATGTCCATTGTTAAAAGCGCTATACAAATAACACTGAATTGAATTGGATGTGAAACTGAATTTAATACAGTAGCGCAATTGGATTTTACATGTATTGTGTAAAAGCATACTGATAATCAAACATATAACAAGCAACATACCTTTTTTTCCTTGATTTATTTTCAGCAGAAACCATATTTCATTTTCGTCCCATGCTGAGGCTTTCTAATACTTGGAGGACTTGACATGCATGTGCACGGAGTTCCATTCACACAGCATACTGAGACATACAACAGCAAGCAGGTACCTGGTAACAGTTCAATAGATGCAAGGTGAGGAGAACAGCAGGAAGTCTGGGAAACAGGTTCTGCTTGTAAACAGAAACGACAAAGGTGTGTTTTTTTGTACTGTAGTCTAAAGCAGTCTGAGTACTCAAGCTTTTATATAAGTTATATAAAGCCCATACACTGGCTTTAAACTACGTTGTGTGTAAATATTTTTTCCAAAGCAAAAAAGTAAATAAATAAATCAAAACTGTGCCATATTTATAAAAAAAAAAATTGGCTGATTTTCTTACATATACTTCACTAAATTTGTGTGCATTTGGAGAAAAAAAAAAAAGAAGTGATTTAAACTTTTCAGTGTAGTCCATATATAAAATTACAGTAACTGCACTGCAGCCTATCAATGGAGGTTCAAATTAGTGAGTCTCCTTATATGGAAATTTACACAAACTTAGGAACTCTCCTAAGATGTTTTTTCCCTGAACTATCCAGATTTTAATGGATACCACATTTCTTCTGTAAATGTTCGTACAAACAACATACAAACACATTTGATTGTATCTATCTTGATAAATGAGACCCAATATTCGCATCCATCGCATTTGTGGCACAGCTTGTAATAAACTTACAAGAACAATTCAGAAACAAATCCTAGTCAAGTTTACAGCATCATAATTAAATCGTGTTAAGGGTTTGGATCATGAGTGTAACTGCTTTTACCTGAAATGTGCATTTCAGTTCAAACCTCTGCAGCAGTAAGCTCCAGTTCTTCAGCCTAGAAGTAGCTGGTGTTAATGACAGCATGCAAATGAACTCTCCATTGTTTTTTTTTTTCCTTCCCTGTGACTTTTTCACATTATGAGTAAGCAAATGCTAGAGTCACTATGTATACATGCAGATTTACAAATACTGTATTTAACCAAAATAGGATTGAATGCGGAAGGCCTCAATCCTCCTCTTATTCATGTAATGCATTTTCTGGTGAACTTTTATTGAACGGATATTAAGCACAGGAAAGTGTTGCGCAGAACTGTAATTATCTCCCTAACATTAGAATTATAGAGTGCAAACAGGTCAGCATAAGTGTAATTATATAGCATTAAGTCCAATATGTTGGTTCAGTCATTTTTAGGGGGGAAAAGGTCCTTTTCTGAACTTTCACTCTCAATAGTGTGAGGAAGAATTATTCAAAAGTAAGTTTAAATGTCTACTTGTGTAGGAACATAAAGTTTCGAAACTATAATCTAGATCAATGCAATTAGTCATTTTTTTGAAGGGTTTTCTACTAGATAAACATTTATCTTGATCTACAAATTCAAACTGCATAGACAGCCCCAGAGCTTGCACTTACTCCATTGAAGCTCATGGCTATATAATTATCATATAAAGGTTGGAATCCATGTATTATAACTTTTTTGCTCTCAGCACAAACAATAAATAATGTTTCATGCATTGTTTTCCATTAAAACATTCTTTAGAAGCCTGTTAGTATTACCCTATGCCATCCTTATCTGATTTTCTTCTATATTACCCCTTCTGATATTTCATCTCATACTGTGACTATAAAATCTGGTTTCATAATGATGAATCTATTTCCCAGTCTGAGCCAAAGTCTCCCAGCAAATCAAAACGTAATAACATGCAAAGTCTGATGCTAGATATAGCATATGAATGTAAACTTGTCTGCCTTGATTACAATTCAGTCAGTAGTGGAGTCTCAGAAGACATGCACTGGTTTTGACACAATTTTATGGACAGTGAAGAGGAGTAAAGTGATTTTGTCCAGATATTGCAGGCTCTATGGAACACTGGTTCTCAACACAGTCCTCAGAGACAGTCCACATTTTTACTCAATTCCACCTCATACAGCACAGGCTTTGGAGAAAAAAAATGTGCAGTGTCTGGTTTGGGAACCATGGCTGTAGAAGACATTCTCTTACTCAAGTGCGTGAATTGTAGTGACAGGACATTTTTGTCAAGTGACAAAGCAATTCATTGAAAAAAAAATACAGGTTTCTAGGAAGTATACAATGGCAGCTTATTAATGTTCCATTAATATTCCATGTACCATTAATGTTCCAGTCAGAAAGAACAGTGCCTGGTGCCATGTAAATTAAATGAGTGTTCAGACAGCACATGGTATAATCCTGCCTGTTTTTCAAACCATAAAGAGAGGCACAGCCTCTCAAATACATGTGCACAAATTAAATTGCTGATCAAGGCAATAATTTTAGGGCACAGTGTTATTTGAAGAGACCAGTTAAATGTTTAATGTGATTAGGCCAAGCGGGTGACCTACTTTAGGATCATCGAGCTCTCACGCCTGTTCATTCAGAATTGGAGGAAAAATCAGATGATAAAGAACACAAAAAGCCATGTTTAGCTGTATTAAATGATTTCCTTCAACAGTTTATCACCATGGACCTCATATTAAACATGCCTTATGTCACAATTTACACAATATGCAAATATGTGTGAATGATAACTGATGCATAATATATAAAGTAATTGTATATAAAATATTTACATATTTTAATTTATGTGAAGCATTTCAGATGGTTCCATAGTTGTAAAACATGAGCATGAGAAAGATGAATAAGAACTTGTACGACATAATCTAGTAATTCTAAAATAGCTTCAAATAATCCATAGTGCAAAGTAATGCCATTAAAAGGCACCTGTTTTGTATATTTTGGGCTATACAATTGAATTTCTCATTGGCTTGTGAGCAGGTGATGAAAGACTTCAAAGAAGATTAGACAATGATTTGAATAAAAGCAAAATGTACCAAATAATTATAGAACTAAATTCAGAGACTAACGGCATCCAAATATAATAAAGCCATAAACCATTTCTTCTGAATTTAGTTAGGTTCATTTATTATCGCTTCCTTTTTTTCGACAAGGTAAGCCAAAAAAATTTATTTGGCAAAATATTTGTCCTATCCTATTCAGATCTGTGAGCTGCAGAGACATACTTTTCTCTTGTAGGAAATAATGGGTTTACTACAGAGATCTTCGTCCTTGGTTTGGCTGGTGATAAGGCACAGTTATGTTTATACTGACATCTGTGGCAGCGGTATTTTGTTGTACAATCCAAGCACTTGGATTGTAAAGGTAAAAACTTGTCTTTGGTCTTCACTGTTTAGATAAAAGCTTCTGAAGGACTAAGAGTCATCTCTGCCCACTTCCCCGGCCTCAGGTCTCTGAGACAGCAGGAACGACTCCCACACGGCCAGACACTGCAACAGAACACACATTCATAATGACATTAGCATCGAGCCTCTGTACCTATGCCACTTTTTTTGTCTGGATAGCCCTGCAACTGCAGAGTAATGAGAAGCTATTTGAAGGCTGACATGAGGGCTGACACACGGCGACTTCCAATTTAGCACCCGATTTCATTCCCTGGCTGTGGAAGGCTGCAGCCCTCTGCGTCATTTGTGTGTCACTTTCCAAGCTCAAGATTAATGTCTTTCCAACATCGCTAACCTTCTCCTCCCCCAGAGCCCACAAACTTTCCTGCCACTTCAGAATAGCCCACTGCGGCTACCCGCCTGTCATAACACTTAATCAGGATCGCACCTTACCAAAGGAGGCAGATGAGCTCTGACCTTTTTAAAGCACCTGTGAGATTGAAAGGAGCGGCCAAATTAGGAGAGTTATGTGTGCCATTTTGATGACGTGTATAAAATTCAGGTAAATACAACACCCATCCTTTAAATGCCTGCCTCTAGAATAAAGGTCAATAAATTCTAACAAATAGTGAAAACCAAAGTGTTAGGGGTTGATTAATATGACAAACAAGCGGCATGGGGTGACTGGCAAAAAGAGTGTGTTTAAAGGTAGAATAACAAGCTTTTCCTTGCTCTTATCCATGTGTGTGATATCTGAAAATAAATTCACCTGACCTGCCAGAAAGGACAGGTTCCAAGATCGCATGTTGGTTGACTTCTCCAATTCACTCAACATCATTCTACATCAATCCTGACATAGTGAGCAAGTCAACATTTATTTATTTATTTATCTATCTATCTATCTTTCTGAAATGTCATAAAAAAGGAATACATGCTAAGGCTGCCAATCAATGCCTGATGTGATTGATTACTTTACTCATCCAACTGAGAAAAATTTAAAATCACACAAAAAAAAAAGCCAACTACTTCAAAAATGAAGAAACGTTTTTTCTGTCAGAACCAAAATTTACACAGTACACAAATAAGACTGAGAAAGCTCAGGGTCAAAGTGTGATTCTCCATCTTAAGGGCAAAAATATATGAGGGAGCTGAGAAGTGGCTGCTTTACTCACTTCTGAGACTAACTTTGGGCAATGGGTCACCGACACCCTCGAGCTGGGGATGATCAAACTGACAGCTGATGGAGATGATGAGCTGCTAAGTGGCGCTGAGCGTTGTTATGCTTTGCTGTGTGACATGGGCACACATCAAAAAGAAAATTTTACTCAGATCTCATGAGGAGCACTGGGGGGAAAAAAGGAGCTGGACTGAAAAAAAAATAATAAAAAAAAAATCAGACGGACGTGAGAGGAAAGTCTAGAAGCACTGATGTAAAATTAAATGGAAAGAAAATCACATGGAATGTCTTAATCACGCCATCTTTTAAATTCATGAAGATTTTTTGCAGAGGGTCTACAACAGTGTGTGCCAAAACAAAGCCAAAGAATGCACTCGTGATTAGCAGCCAGGTGCTAGGACATAATGGCATGTTTTTTTATGCAAGCATCTGCAGAGGTGAAACTGGTCTCAGCTCATTTACAATGACTGAATATGCTGATACTTTCTGATATAGTATCTGTATCAAGATGCACAGCTGCCGGTATGGGGCGGGTGAAGCCTTAGCCGAGTTTAGAGACTCATTAAGAGGCCCAAGGCCTCTGACCTGCTTCATCCCCAGCTGTTATGAGAGAGTGCAGGTAAACAGATTTAATCAGGGAACAATACAAGTGGTGCATAGAAAATAAAATCAGCCAGTCCTGCACACAAAAAAGGTATGCATATGCACTTACATGCCCACACACAATTCATGAGAAGCTAAAGTTCAGAGTGCAGAATGAGAGGAGATGGAAAAACCTCTGCACAGCATGGCCAAACAGCAATGCTTCTGAAAACAAAGAGGCACCGAGTATTGATTTCAAAGAGGAAACATCTAGTATAAAGCCCTCATACAATGAATAATTGAAGGCCTAAGAGTATCCCCTGTTGTGCCCCATGTCCCACAAGATATGTTTCTCATGCAGTGTTTAAAAACCCCAAAAATACTGTCTAAATTAAGTCTAACACTTAATGACAGGATCTTTGTCTTCCCCATCTCTGAGCAACATCCTTGTTGCTATGGTGTCTCCATGGCAATCCTATGAACTTGCCATCTTATAGTATGCGGCTGCTGTGCCCACAGTGTTGTACAGGCTACAATGCAAATTGCTCCAAAAAAATTACAATATCAACCCAAATAGTTAGACAGGCTTAAATGTGTGATATACACACACATATACACACACACACACACACACACACACACACACATTATTTATATATTATATATATATATATATATATATATATATATATATATATATATATATATATATATATATATATACACACACACACACACACAAACACACATATATATATATATACACACATACACACACACGTGTGCGCGTGCAAATTTAAATTTTTATTATAAATGATAAGAAAATATGTCCACCCGATCAATTTAAAGTGTGATGTTAAGAATGTGTCTAAAAAGAGTGTTTCTTTTCATCTGAGTGACAAAGCCATACCCTACATGTGCCTCTCATTTTGTTCACAGAGCCAAAATATGATCTTGCAAAATGAAATCTAATTTAATTTGGACATACTTATAATACGTGTTGAAATGGCATACACTATTTTTTACCCATCAGTTGCTACAGAACTCACACTTCTTCTGTTTTGATACTTCCTCCTGATTCTTTTCATCTCCTCACCTGCAAACTTCCCTACCAACCACCCCCCCCCCCCCCCACTTTCATCTCATGTTTCCTAATCTCTAACAACTGCTTCACTTTTTTGTACATTTGCTATTATCTGCTAATATTCTTTCCAAGGCAGGGTAATATTCTTTTCCATAAAGGCACGTTGTGGACACAGTTAGTACCCACACAGTCATCTCCCACTCTCTGAGTAGTTTCATCCTCTTGCCTCAGCTTATTGAGGCCATTCTTGTGCACATTAATGATTCAAAGAGTTCAGGAATGCCACATGCTTCCAACTAGCCCACTTCATCTCTTGCATTTCAACTCCGAAAGTCAAGTCCCAGCTTTCTCATTTTATTAGCACAAACTGATATGGCCTTTCATTGTGTCACTACACCTCACACTCCTCTAAACTGTCTCAACTTATTAAGGACGAGCTGCCTCACATGGCCCCTCTCCCTCCTACTTCCACTTTGTTATTGTGGCCTGTATATCTGATATCAAACAAAAAAGGGCCTTGGGGTGATGCAGTCAACAGTGATATGAGAAGCACAATAAATAACAGTAACAATATGAACAGGCTTAACTGGTTCATCTCCCCACTCTGGTGTCTCTATAATGGATAGCTGTTTTACTTAAAAGATCTTGTGCAGTTTGTACACTTCCTTGCAGTGCACAGTGTCACAGACTATAGCACAAGGATGTCTACTAATAAAAAATATATATTCTTTAAGTGAAATATGAGAAATTGTAATCAGGGGAGAGATCTTCTGATGAGTTGTCTTATGTAGTTGATATGTGTCAAGGGTACTCGCACTGAAACTGAGGCACAGCATCTACAAGCATTTGTTCCTTATTAACATTAAGGTTCTAATTAGCAAAACCTGGTACTGTTGTGCATCGTTGGAATATGCACACAGACAACATGCTATAGTCACACTTACTATAATTACCCGTCTCCTATAGATCTATGAAAGCACAGGGAGACCTCAAAGGGCTAGACAGACAGCGAGAGTGATGACAGATCACAGACTTGTCCCAAAATGTCCCCAAATGCTCCCCTCCAGAATGGATTGTGCCAGCAGTGCTTGGGTCACAATTCCTGATTCAACTCTGAGAAGTCAAGTGTCGAGCTGTGGGGAGCAAATATTTATATAAAAAAAAAAAAAAAAAAAAAAAAAAAAAGCAGGGTACGCACCTAATGACATCCCTCACAATATCTCACCTCTCTTAAGCTGGAAATACTAGTCTTTCTTTAAGGCCTTGGAGGCTCATTACTTACAGTAAGCTGAAAGAGGGTATAAAAATGAAATACTACTACCCTCTACTGGCAAATACCCAAAGCAAGGATGCAAATGACTCTAGGCTTACAGCCACATATATCTATCAAATACTTTTAGTAATAAATCCAAATCTTTAGTCTGGTTACAAAAAAAAAAAAAAAATACTACTAATAATAATAATTTGCAAAGCTTTATAAATACTGTACATAGGGATACTTCACAAATGACTTTATAACAGAGGGTGCTAATCTGCCTCACTGTTCCCCAGAATGGGACTGTAGATCTGTGAAGTAAATCTACAGTATGGTTGATTAGCCTCCTTCCCCATCTGTCTTCATGATACAACCTCTGTTGTATCTTCTGTCTTGGATACAGCCTCTTTCAGAGAGCACCTTTGGAACAGGTCATTGCTCACCTTTTCATAGTATTCCACATTCTTCTCTGCAGTTTGGGTAAAGATTGCTCTCAGGTCAGCCCTCATGCTCTTCTGCCAGCGGCTCCAGTCCCCTTTCAGTGTGTTATTGGCCCATTCCAGTCTGTCTTCCAGCTTTTCAATGTCTTCCTTTATCTGCACATGCACACAATAACACCATCAGATAGCGACACACACCAACAACAACTAGTAACCCGTCTCATACAAATTCAGAAGACTTCTTTATCCACAGTTGTGGCACTGAAAATGAAGACATTTTCTGGCTTTCATTACAGTGTGTGCACTTGTTACATTTTGATCAATACTAATCTGGGATGATCAAAATGGCCAACTCTGTTGAATTTGCACATACAATGTCTCACTGTAATTATAATCATTTGTTCCTTTGCACATTACACAAGTTCTGTATGTATGTAAGGGAGGTTCTGTAACTCTTCCAATGACAAATCCAAATCAAACTTTAAAAAGTGTTCTTAGTACAATCGACAGCCCACTCCTTTTGTAGACTATAGTACAATGGTTCTCTTGTTGTTGCATCACATTGATCAGACCACTATATCAGATATAGCTATATCAGAGTAGCTACCTAACAGCTTGCCTTCTAAGCTAATGCTCTCTTGGGTCCAATTGGCTTCCAATACCACATAAGAAGTATTACTGTCCACACACTGGAACTCAAAGACAAAGATTGGTAAACACACTAATCGACGTCTATGCTGCTGAAGGCCCTTGGGGATGACTGTGTCAGATTAGCAAGCTGTGATGCAGTGAAGAGCTTTAGAAAATCAGGCACTTATTGACAGCTGAGCTGATGAAGGTCGATTGCTGTGTGTTTGCCGCTGCTTCTGCCTAGGTCCCTTCTGGATGGTGTGTTTGTACACGCTCTGATTAGGTGAGGCTATGGAACAGGAGATGCTTTGGGTGAATGGGGTTGTTACACAGAGGGAGGGAGGAAGAGGTGGCATAATCAGTAACTGTCTGGCGCCGCTTCTCCCCTGTGACGAGCAGGACAAATCATTAGTTACGCTGATCTGCCCTCACTGTCATTACAAGACACACAGGTACCTTAATAATTATGAACGCACTAGTTTATACACACACACACACACACACACACACACACACACAGTTCTGAGGACACAAAGCTACATTTAATCATATCACAAGACAGTCTTCTTAAATGAAACATTATACATAAAAATCATAGTCACTGCTGTCTTTTGGTACCAAGGAACCGAGTAGGCGAATGGAATGAAGGTTTTCCATTCATGTTCATTTACCTTTACTGCCATCTGCAGGAAAGAAAATTACATCACACTGAGATCAAAAATTCTCTGGCAAGGGCACTAAGAAAAAATTAAATGCAATGGAAAATAATCAATAATAAATAAAATCATGTTATTTACCATTGCATGTCATTTTTAAGATAAGTTTTATTTATATAGCATCTTTCTCAAACCCAAGGTCACTTTACATCAGGATAATAAACAATTGTTAAGTAACACACGTTTTAAAAAAAAATAAACAACAAGAATCAGAAAAAAACAAAAACAAAAAAATATCACAGGACAGTTAACACGATGGAAAGTGTTATGTGAAAGGGGCTGGAGCTACTCATTTACAATCAGGGAGTTCTAGCACTGAGTGAAAAGATAGGATTTGAGTTGTGTTTTGAAGGAGGAAATGGAGGCGATTTCTTGGAGGCTCTGTGGAAGTTAATTCCATAATGGCCAATGTAGGACATGCCACCCATGAAAGAAAGTCTGAATCTAGGGGCCGGGAGTACACTGGAGCCAGACGACCATAACACATGAGTGGGGGTATAGGGAAGCATTAATTCAGTCAAATAACCTGGGGCATAGTCATGTAAGGCTTTTGTATTGAATATGGTAGGAGATGGGTAACCAGTATAACTTAAAGAAAGCGGACGAAACATGAGCAGAAAGTTTAGTGCGAGTAAGAACTTTTCCAACCACATTTTGGACATGATGTAATCTGGAGAATGTTCTGGTAGGAAGGGAAGTAAAGAGAGCATTGCAGTGGTCCAGAAGAGACGGAACAAAGGCATATGCTACAGTTTGAGCATCTTTAATGAATCTGTGTCAAGGTGAATATGGGTCAAGTAACGTTACAAAGGTGAAAAATGCAGTTTTAATATGGGAACTGATGTGGTAAGCGAAGGTTAGTGATTGGTCGAAGCGGACACCTAGATTGCTAATGGTACTGGGTGGCTTGACAAGGACTCAATCAATGTTAAAGCATAGATCTGAGTGTTTAGAGACTAACACATTAAAACCAATTAGACAGACAATTGTTTCAGGTAATTATTGTGCATCCACTCCTTGATGTCATGGGTGCAAGCTAGTAAGCGAAGGTGGTGGAAGGGTTGAACTGGCACTGGTGCTGATATAAAGCTGTCTATCATCTGCGTAACAGTGAAAGCTGAGGTCAGGACACCGAATAAGATGACTGAGAGGAAGCATGTAAATTATGAAAAGGAGTGGACCAAGAACAGTGTCTTGATATACACCGTGAGAAACAGGCGCAGTAGAACATTCGTCATTTCCAGCTGTAATAAAACATTGCTGATTTGTGAAATATGAGGTAAACCAGGAAAGAGCTGTACTAGTAATACCAATAACTGATAGGCATGCAAGAAATGTGATGTAACTCACTGTATCAAAAGCGGCACTTAAATCAAGAAGCAGAAAAATACTGAGAGACCTGGAATCTGCAGCCGAAGGAGATCATTCACAACTCTGTTGAACGCAGTTTCAGTGCTGTGAAATGGCCAGATAGTTTGAGGCGAAATGCATCTGAACCAGAGATGTGACCACCCATTCAAAGAGTCTAGCCACAAAACAGTGATTGGATATTGGCTTATAGTTGATCTAGACCCTGCTTTTTCAAAATGGGTGTAACAGCTGCCATTTTTAGATTTGCTGGCACAATTCCCAGAGCTAAATGACAATTTATTAGGTGAGAACTAGGGGCAGAAATATCTGACAAAGTTTTTGAGAAGTGCTGTGGGTGTAGGATCTAGCTGACATGATGATGAATTAGCGTTCTTTAGTAACTCAATAATAGAGAATCGCGTAGTGGCAACATAGTAGATAGAATGTATACACACGCACACACACACACACACACACACACACACACACACACACACACTACAGAATGAAAGGGAAGGTACTAATTGACAGTCACATTTTGTACTTCAAAGTGGAAGAAAGCCACAGCAGAAAACAGCAGTACAGTTAGAAAACATTCCCCAAGCCACAGCTTAAGTTAGCAAGAAGGAACATGAGCGACAGGGCTGAACATTTCAGAACACTTATGCCTAAGCTGAAACCATGCTCACTGATGAGTCGGTAACATTTCAGGTGGAAACTGGTTCTGCAGTACATATACAGGACCACCCTCATAGATCAGGGTGTAATTCTTGAAATTCCAGTCTTTAAAATGTTACCAGCTCAAAACAATGATGCAGAAGCAGACATACAGGTTAGGAAAGGGACTTCCCACTCCTGTTAGAAAGCCAGTACCTCTTTAATCTCTCCTTTAAGCTTCTGCTGTTTCTGCTGTTTGACCTCCTCTGGGTCTTTGCCCACCAGGCTGTCCCATGCTAAACTCAGCACCTTAGAATCCTTCATAGACACAACCAATACAGGGGGACACATCAGATGAAAAAAAACCGAACCCAAACACTTCCCTTTTAGAGTTACACAGCAGGCCTTAGTGACATTCAGCACAGATAACAGTATTTGCATAGGGTTGTATTCACATTCTGTAGGGTTACAGCATGATCACCACCATACAGTGCTCTCTAGAATTATTGGCACCCTTCTTGAAAATGCCCAAAAATGAATATATAAAAATGTACATGCAATAAGTGATAAGTCAACGACGACAACAAAACACTGATTTTAAAATGATTGTTGCTATCAGTTGGCTCCTGGCTCCAGCTCCTGGCATGTGTTTCACAGCCACAATTGTGCTTAATGTGTTTTTATATTCATTACCTGATTTGTGCAGGTCTGTCTTTTTGGTGCTAAAGTTTTTTTGGTTTTCTCCTGGTAAAGGATCTCGAAAGGATTTTGTACAACCTCATATTTATACACTAAAAAGAACATGGTTATAAAAAGAACATGGTTATAAAAAGAACATGGTTAAAGGCAACAAAAGTTCCTGAGGACTTTGAATGTGATGAATAGCAGTTTGTCTGTATTTATTTCAAATATTGATAAATGTCAACCATTTTAGCACATATACAGGATTGTGCAAAAGCCAGAGTCCACCCTTTTGTTTTCAGTCTAATGGCAGTTCAGTAATTATTGTTAATTATTTGGTTGCAATTTGGTGACTGTTTTCAACTGTTGAAGACATTCAAGTGACATTATTGTTATAATCAATAACAATAATGAACAACAGTGAATGTATTGAACAGAAAAATCACACAAAGGACTTGAACAGTAAAGTCAGCATGAAATGTGTAAATATTTTATTTGTAATATTGAACTTTAATATTGACCAGCATAAATAAGTACTCCATGGTTGATTGACTATAAACTGAATTAATGTACTGTACATTTTCCCATCATTGTTTTTCGCCACCAAATATTTAACAATAAGTACAGAACGGCCATTTGACTGAAAACAAAAGGAAGGTCTCTCACCTTTGCATAGTACTGTATTTCTGAGAGGGAAAAAAAAATACTTACTTAAGGAAGTAGTTATGAGACAGTAGTAGTTATGAATAATTGGATTAGAATATAGTTTCTTATAATTTTTAGAGGAAATTTTTCATTTATTGCATGTAACATTTATTTTATCTAATCATTTTTATGAAGGGTGCAAATAATTCTGGAGGACACTATCTTTCATTCATTTTGTGAGTGTTAACAGCATTGAAAAATGAATTGTTACCAAAAAAAGTTTGTTTGTAGACAAGGTGCAAGGAGCACTGCAATCTAAAACCATTTAAAAAATTTTTTTAAAGAATCCTTTCATATCATGAGACCCATGCAGCATAGTGAAAGCCAAGCAGAACAGTGCTCACTGGCTGTAATTAAATTCACTGGAGAAAGGTTATTGCTAAGCTGGGAAAGGGGGTGTCTTCAACCTTCAAACACTTCTGAAAAAGAACACAACCTTATATAGCCCCTTTCCCTTCTCCACAGAAGGCTCTTTCTCACATCCGTGACATTTGATGGAATCGATGCAGAAAGGCAAAAGCCCGGGAGACTAAAGTATGACATGATTAGCAGAGACTTTATTAAACCATATTTACTGTGTTCTAGCTGAAGCGCATTCAGGCTCAGAGGAACTTACATATTTAGATAATCTCACCACATTTCTCTTTAGGCTTAAAATGGATCGCTTTCTTATGAAAGCAGACACTGCTGCTGAGGCACGGCTTTATTACTAATAAGCTCTGGGAAACTGCAAGAGAGCACAGGGGTGAATTAAATGGGGAAAAAAGAAAGAGATTGCACTCACTGCTTCCTTTTCTGTCCTCTTAGTGGCGAGAGCTTCGTTCTTAGCCTCAAACTCTGCTTGGATGTTGTCTCGTCTCCGCAGTACTGCCTGTGTATCACGAAAACCATGATCAATACCCCTTGATTAAATGTGCAACTAGATGAAATAAACAATAAGCCTTGGTAAAACATAATGCACTATATATTGATCAGACAACTAAATCAAGTCATACTATTCATGTTACAGCACAAATAAACTGAAACACTAGCAATGATCAACACGAACAAAACATGTTGTAAAACTAGAATAGTATACTGTTTTAAGTGGTAGTCTCAGAGGAGACTTCTTTCTTTCCAAAAGCTGCATGCATGTTTCTATTCAAGTCCAAACAGTCAGTAAAAGAAAATTAAGAAAGCAATCATGCGCTTCCATCAATTACTGCCATGCTGTACAACTTGCTGCCATACAAGTGTCAAGAAGTTTTGGCAGTGTAGCACTGGGTGATTCTTTCCACATGTGACATTTCCAACCTTTTGTTATGTGTATGTTTGCAAAGCAGCTCTATGTCTAATAAAAAAAAAATATGTACTTGATCTATACACTATTGGAGCTTTTTTAGTGTGAATATTCAGACATCTGTACAATACTGAATATGGGAAGAAAAAAAAAAACATGAGTAGCTCTTCTCTGAAGAGACACGGTATGCACTGAACATTAACACTATGTGTTGAATTAAAAAAGTTAACACTAATTGACAGAGGAATGAAGTTCCACTGTAGCCACTATTATTTACTTAACTGGCTAACTAACATAATAGCTGGATGTCTAGCTGAATGAGCGCTGCTTGTGAAGGTGGATTCGTGGAGAAGGAGTGAGTAATGTCATGAATCTGTGTACACCTGTGTGTGATTAACGATGCTCTCTTTATACGCTGCTGCTGCTGCTTCTTAATTCGCCTAGTATCTGTCCTAAATAGTATCCGAGTTGAGAATTTAGTGCGTCCCAAATCGTAGCATGTTCAAATGAGTATCCCAAAGGTACCCGGATGGTCTAATATTTTTAAGGTGTGGATCCGTGGACACTTTTTCAACTCCTTGTGCAAGGGAGGAGGGGTTTTGTGACTGTTTGCTTCACCAAATTCAAGGACGCATTTTATGTAAATGAAATGTGGAGGAATAAATCAAGGGAATGGTAAATTAAATTATATAGTATAAATTATAGTATAAGGAATAACGAATGAAGATGCAATGAGGAGGTTGTTTACGGTGACAGTGTGCATATCTAGGCAACAACTGTCTCTTCCGTTACATGTGTAAGTATGTCCCAGACTTGCAAACTCTTTTGCTACACACTCAAAAGTATCTACTTTTTCTTCACAAAAAGAGTACATACTTTCAATGCATAGTATAAGTAGGCGAACTGAGATGCAGCAAGTGTGATTTTTGCTGTGAAAAAATGCCAAGCAGAGAGAGCCGGTGGTGCCGAGCAAAGCAACCTGATCTGACAGAGTCTTGTCAAGGTTGTGTATGTGTAGCGGAAGTTTTGCTTTAGTTTACAAGTAATGTTCTTCAGTGTACAAGGGTGCACGGAACGTAAAAACACCTTCACTACTAAAACTAAATAAACAGACCCGCACTCTCTGTCATGCCTGCCTCGTGACTCCTCATTCTTCTCACGACAGCCAGGGTGCAACAGTCACACACAAGACTGTGCATGTGTTTGTTACTTAACTACTGCTGAACTGGAGTATACAGTATGTGAATTTCTCACTTTTCCAGGTGGAGATAGTTCCATTTTTACCTCCAACATCTCTGTAGCATTCAGGTTTGTGCACAACAAAAACAATTCATAGCACAATAAAGTACCTTGAGGTTGTCTGCACAGAGCACATACTCATGCAGTGTTGGGAGAAGGCTGTTACTGAGGTGCTCGATCTGTTCGTCAGTCTCCTTGTAACACCTGTCCAAGCAACTCGCCATGAGCTTCAAAGGCTCCACCAGCTCCTCCTCTGAGCCAGACCACAGGGTGTAGATGGGCCCATACTCCTTCATTTCATCCAGGTACTCTGGAACAACAGCAGCTCATTTTATATGGCACAACCAACAATGGACCAAAAGTGAGTGGCCTGCGGTTGGTAGTAATACAGTCTTAAGGCAGTACCTCTTTTTTCTTTGATGATTCGCTGGGTGACTTTGTCCAGTGAGGTCAGCTTCACACTGAAGTTATCCACATAGTCCTGAATGGCACTGAACTCCTCTGGCCGATTTTTGACCCCTCGGACCGTGGCAGTCACGGCTCGCACTGTCTCGCCCATCCTGCTTAAGAAACCTGGACCTTGCTTCTTATGAGATGCTAGCTCCTGTAGATGCAGAGTTATGAGTGAACATTGATAACACAAATACTGCAGCTTTAATAACTAAGACTGATTCAAAATGCAACCTCAGAAGCCCAATAATATTTTATGACCAGAAGTTAAAACAAACATTGTACTACTACTTTGTACTACTGTACTCCCACAGTAGTCTACTCCAAAAGTGGCACAAATACAGCTCCATCATAAATTCTTTGCAAGTTATGGAAACCTAAACAGAACCCTCAGTGTATTTCCCATTGTCAAAGCCGCATCCTATTAGAGGAAGAGACGGTGCATAGGAGAATACAATTATTTATTTTCGCTGATATTCAGATAATGAACAAATTTTTTTGTTTCATCTCATGCTAAAATAAAAACATTTCTAAAAGCTAAAAATAAAAAAAAACTGCCATTTTTACAGGCCAAGATTTTAAAGTAAATTCTGAAATATACATGTGTAAGGGTTAGTGATACACCGAAAGGAAAATTCAGGTCCGAAACAGAAACCAGAAAGTCAGGATGCACTTGGCTGAAAACCAAAACCAAAACTATTTCTGGTTTTAAAACCCATTTTAAAATGTTTTTCTTTTTTTTTTGTAGAATTGTATTAATATTAGTCTACTTTAATTCATGAAAATTAAATGAAAAACTACAATCCAATAAAATGATCACACTTTTATTGAAATTAACACACCAAAACAAAAACCAATATTAAATATATTATTCTTCACTCAGTTCTGGTAAATCAAATTTAAAACATTTTTGATCCAATTATCCAAATAATGTAAAGTTCTAGAAAACTATTATGATATGCAAAACAGCAGTCAAGTAATGAACTATGAGCCTCTGTTCTGTTTATGTAAACATATTTCCACATTAATTAAGGATTATTGTGCAAAACAACAGAAATAGAACTAAAACCAACCTCAAACTGTAAACTACAGATGTAGCCTCAAGTCAAGAACAAAGTTTTGCAGGGCTACATGAATTTGAATGTATTTGCTATACACATAGCAAATTGGACGGCTTTCTATTTAAGCAAAAGTGGCAGGTTTCTCTTCAAGAACAAAAGTTGCTCAGCTTTCTGGCAGGAGAGACAGTTCCTATTCTCACCAAGAACATGAGATGCTGCACTGAATAGTCTCTCCCTCTCTGTGCTGGTGCTTGGGGCAGATAAATAAATACCTGCATGCAATCCGCACAAGCAATGGAAAGCATAGCTGCGCTTGTTGTGGCACTGCTGTGGATAGGGGCGCTTTCCTGAAGAATCTCATCAAACGTCAGAAAGTGAGGGAGTTTGCACCTCATCACTTGTACGCACCCGTTTCTCTGGCACACTTTGCTCTGTGCTGCGTGTCGATCCTTCAGCAGATGCATTCATCACCTCCAGCTCTGCCTGTATCATTTCCCGTGCACGCCGCTTTTCCTCAGCGTCAACGTAATGTTCTTTAAATCACAGATCTAGTAATGTTGCAATGCAACGATAAGCGCTGAGCACTGAGGGGTGGGGCGGGGCATGATGGCATTTATTTTCAGCTCAGATTTTCTCTTCCTTTTGGCCAAAAAACCAAAAACACCATTTTCGGCCAAAAATTTCTCCTACCTAGTAAGAGACATTTTTGGTTCCGCTTCTGAGAGACACAAGTTTTCCATTGCAAATCAAGTCAAGATAAACATAAATTCTGCAGCATTTGAAGCAAGCACTACATAAAACAAAGAGCCCCATCTTCCCTTATTCACTGCAAATGAGCTATGAGTCTACAGAAGGAAAGGGGAAATACAATGTTGGGAAGCTAAGCAATGATTGAGTTTTAATACAAACCAAAAACCTGAAACCTGAAAAGAAACAAACTTGTCCAGTACAGCTAAACAAATATTTAATATGGTGTTCTGAATAATAAAATCCTAATTACTAAACAACGACTAAATGACTGTGTCAGGCGAGTGAGTCATGGCTGCACCCACAATCTTGCTCTTAACTTGTTAATGAAGCATTGTGCTTGGACCGTGTTTATCAAAACCATTTTTTTTTTTTTTTTTTTTTTTACCCACAAGTGGCTAATGAATGTCTATCACCAGAAGACCAGAAACATCGCCATGACTAATGATTTAACTAGGCATTAACACTGCTAGGATTCAGTAGCACTGGTTTCCTCTACATTTTGGGAAGACACACTATGCTCATGGTACCTCCACAGAATTAAAGTTGTGGTGGATATTTTTTCTCAGGAGTACAGATGTGCCAGTAAAGTTTTTGAAATGCATATGATCTTTCATTCACAAACTTCACTAAGAATATATTGCTACCAGTGTAATGTTTTTTGAAAATGTGTTTTAATATAACACCATGTGCAGTGTGTGTATATGTATTTGTTAATCCAATAAGACTTTCACTTTGACGTTCTGTGGCACCGTCCATTTCTTCAACCATAGGCAGATTTTTTTTCTAAGCCAAAAAAAAAAAAATTCCTGATTCTTGTATATATTACAAATCATGTAGCCATAGTTTGTAACTGTAACTCGTGTGTGTGTATGTATATCTTACCCAGGCTTGTGCTGTAAGAAAGATCTTGAAATCTTCACTGCTGGAGAGAATGGGGTGGTCAGCTATTCTGTTGAGAAACCGGTGTAGTGCCTTTTTCCTTGTCTCGATGAAGTCATTAGTGAACCTTTCCACCATTCCCTTCAAAACAAATTTCTCTGGTAGGGGCTATAGAAGAACAAACAGTCAATGTTTCGTACAGTGGTCACCAACCCTGTTCCTGGAGATCTACCTTCCTGAAGACTTCCTCCAACCATAATCGTGCGCACCTGACCATCTAATCATTGCCTTAAGAAGTTCTTGATCAACTAAAACAGGAGTGTTAGATTTTGGTTGGAGATGAAACATGCAGGAAGGTAGATCTCACGGAAGAGGGTTGGTGACCACTTGTTTAGTATGACAGTATAAAACTAAATTGAATAAACACTGTGAAAACACCGCATAATTACATAATTTCAAAGCATGATTTCACCCATTTAACTATTTAAGTTCACTTACATGAACAATAAGAGTTGGATGAGCCTCCTCCAGTTTGCTTTTTAACCAAAGGAAGTCCTGGTAGCGCCTGCGGACTTCATACTCACTTGAGTCAAACTCACCACGTGTAGTCTGAAGTTAGAGAGACGGAGAAGGATTTTAAAAAATTAATAAATCAACACAGTAGGTGATATTTAGCAAGCAAACCCTTATCATAAAACTGTTAGCTCTTGCCATACCTTAGTCACAACCCTGTATGTAATAAATGTCTCAATGGTTGTCACATGACTCTCAGGATTATCAACTGTGATGAAGATGTCCTTAGTGCCAGGTACATCTTCCTCCTCGTCAAATCTGTACTGATTGACCATAGATCCAGGAGATGTCGGCAATGACACACTGAAGGAGCTTACATCTGTGAAGGTTGCATCCTACAATGAAACAAGAAAAAAAACAAGCATTAAAAAATGTCAACCTGAACAACAATCAGTTACTTACAGCACACCTATTATAGTACACACGCGCGCACACACACACACACTCTGAACTGAATACCATCCCACTCCCATTGCAGTATTTGCACACTCCTGCATAGATTCTGTTGCATTTTTACTGCTACTGTATTTATAAAAATATAGTATTTAAAGCACACCTATTATGGTTTTGAAACATGCCAAATTTTGTTTTAAAGGTCTCATACAATAGATTTACATGCATCCAAGGTCAAAAAACACGTTAACGTGCTCATAATTTAAACTGCAGCATTACTTATTTCCCCCCAATGTCACAAACGACTCGTTCAATGATCCGTTCTAAAGGATTCTAAACTCCTCCTTTCAGATAGCATACCCTGTTCTGATTGGTCAGATGTCCCAGTCTGTTGTGATTGGTCTACCGCTGTCAGTGTGCTTCAAAAAGGAAACACCCACTACCATAACGACTTTCAGCGGGCAGTGATGAAGAAGAGAGGCAGGGCTTTTTGTTACAAACCTACGTAAGTTAGTACAGGAAGTAAGTCTGGAATCACTAACGACTCATTTCAGCTGTTCACAATCGGTTCCTTCTTTTGGCAGTCAATAACTTCGTTTGTCGTGTGCTTTGATCTAAAAACTTTGCTGATGTTTTTACCTTCACAAACAGCTCTACTTATACACTACATGAAAGGTTATATTTGAAAAAAAAAAATCACAAGGTTCACTGAAGCAGTGTTTCCCAAAACTTTATAAAAATATCAGCAGCAGTATGATCACTGATCTCAGCAAGATCTAAGCAATATGATCATAAGGCAGGGGTAGAGTCAGAGGTGTTACCCCGTCCTAGAGGGTTACAGTGTTTTGACACCAGATTCAGCCTATGAGGAGAAAACCTTAATAATCAGCTGATGAGTTGAGGCAAATATGTTCAATGCTAAACTCTAGGAACTGAGTCTGACATTGCTGTGTACATCACAATGCAATGTTTACCCTATGCTTATCAGTGCTGGTTAGAGCTGTAACCAGTTATGCTGGTCTGTTATGAACATTTCTGTCTTTTGTCTATGTATCCTTAACTGTCAGATTAACTGGCTGATATTTCTCTCTCTCTCTCTCAGAAAAGTGTGTGCACTACACCTTGATATATTTAGTGACAGACAAATATTTCTGCTTTTCCCAGAAGCCTGAGAGCTGATTAATGAGAGGACTGTGCCTCTATGGAGCGATTCTGTGCCAACAAACTGCACTGTAGTCAGCACAAATTTCACATGGTGCTACAAAACAAGCCACGTTACTAAAACCTTCCTGTCGTTTGAAAACGTTACTGTATTGTATAGTCTTGCAGCAGACAGACTCAGTAGACAACCTGCTCTAGGATAAGTAGCTACCGCTGTCATCCCCATGATACTGCCTGATATTTGACCTTTGAAACTCGACGACTGTAAATTCAAAGAATATAAGTTTCATTTGGCATTTTCCTTTCATTTTTTTTCCTCTTACATTTACTTCCGGCTAACAATGCTGTAGTTCATCTAAACCACTATAAAGTATAAATTACTCAGTTATAATATTTGTACTGCGAGGTTTCGGAACTTAGCATGTCATTTAATTCAATCTTGTCACAGAATAAAAGTTGCTGCAGATTTGCTAACATGTCACGCGTCCAAAACAAATAAACACTCTGTAAACCGGCACTTCCTGGTACTTTGTCCCAGGTCGGCTTTTCAGATGTTTACGTGTTTTGTTTGTTTACTCTTATTATTTATTATTATTATTATTATTTACCTTACTAAAAACTTCCAAGTCTTCGTCCTCGTCCAGCTCTAACATTTGGCCTGAGATGTCTTCCGGTATCGTAGCAGTTTCGACAGCAGTGCCGCTCATCATGGATCAAATCACTGCTCACTTTCTTTCACGCAAACTTAATTTCATTGAGTTTGAGGTTTTGCTTTTTGAAAACAAAACGAGAAACAGGGTGAAACTCAGTCAGAAGCAGAACAGCTTTACTACACGGAAACGGAAATCCCGTGATTCAGGAAAGAGGAGCAGGGTTTGTTGTCCTACGCACTATACTACCTTACTAAATAGTATGTGAAAGTAGTGCGCACTGGAAGTCTGCACCAAACTATTATGGGATGTGAAGCAGGCTAGTGAGCGCTGAAGCTGGAAAGCATATATGAGCACTCGGCTAGATGAAGTGACGACATGCGTGAAGTGTGTAGTGGAATGTAGCCGTTAGTTTTCCTCACAGATAGTCTGAACTGACACGACACTTTCTAAAGTACTCCTGACTTCTCCGGAAGCTTAAAAGTAGTCTCGACTCGTGTTCCCAACCGTCCTGCTGTGTGAAAAGTCTCTCTATTACTGAAGCAACTAACCAAACTGATTAATGAATGCATGAGAATCCTTTTGATAACACACAGCTTACTTAGACAACACATAGCTTTCTATCGTGTTCAACCTTTGCCAAAGAAAGAAAGAAAAACATCTCTTGGGACATCTGTGTTATTAGTGACTTTTTTTTTTTTTAATCCTCAGCTTAACAGTGTTTGAGGCTTTCTTGCTGCTGGGGTGTGTGTGGGAGTGTTGTTGCCTTTATTAAACCTGTTTTATGCAGATGTGTCACCTTCTGCATTCTTTA
This sequence comes from Ictalurus furcatus, assembly GCF_023375685.1. NCBI lineage: Eukaryota > Metazoa > Chordata > Actinopteri > Siluriformes > Ictaluridae > Ictalurus > Ictalurus furcatus. The sequence continues at coordinate 18,001,616 of NC_071255.1, read as the reverse complement.
AGCTGGTTAGTTACTTGACTTGTTTTGTCCCAACATGTATTGATGTCTTGCAGATAATCTACACCACCAAAAGATGTCACTGTAGCACAGTCAAAGGCTAAACAGGGCCAGTACTCAAGATCCACCTACATATCTACACTCCTAGAAAAGGAAAAAAGAAAAAAGGTTCCTTTTATAGTCATGATTATAGCTTTGCAGAGTGGTTCTACTTGAAACTTTTGGTAAAAGGGAAACTATCTGATGTAAATCGACATAAAACTTTTAATGATTCCCTGAGAGAAATACTTTTGGGTGCTTTTCTCAGTATCCACCCATATGTTTTCTGTAACGCTTATCCTATACAGGTTCGCTAGGAGCCTAGAGCCTATCCAAGGGGACACGGGGCACAACGGTGCCACGGGGCGGCCGTGGTTCAGGTGGTAGACTCCACATGCCGAAGTGTCCTTGGGCAAGACATTGAACCCCAAGTTGCTCCCAATGGCAAGTTAGCACCTTGCACAGCAGCTCTGCTACCACTGGTGTGTGAGTGTGTGTGTGTGTGAAGGATACACAGTGTAAAGCGCTTTGGATGAAAGCGCTATATAAGTGCACCATTTACCATTTACCATTTACCACAAGGCAGGGGAAACCGTGGATGGGGTGCCAACCCATCACAGGGCACAATTGCACACACATTCGCACATTACGGACAGTTTAGAGATGCCAATCAGCCTACAGTGGATGTCTTCGAACTTGGGGAGGAAACCGGAGTAATCGGAGGAAACTCTGAAGCACGGGGAGAACATGCAAATGCCATGCACACAGGGTGGAGACAGGAAGTGAATCCCTAACCCTGGAGGTGTGAGGCAAACGTGCTAATCACTAAGCCACCGTGCCCCCTCACTTCTCTCTCTCTCTCATATATATATTTTGTCAAATAGTGTTTTGCCATTTTATCTACATGTCTGTATATAGAAAGGTAAACCGATCGCTATCAAAAAATACATGTAGATGTAAAAAGGGAAAGGAGGCGCTAATTCATTCATCATGAAATAAACTGGATTGAACACTGCTGCCACTCCACGTTAGTGTAAAGTGCTTTATATAGACACCTTTATTATCAGTAAACTGAGCACTTCACGTAAATTCAATCAGAATCGCCATGCTGATGTTATGGAATACACTAGAAACTGAAACAGCAAAATGCTCTATCACGACACTGTAGTGTAAGTGTATTGTTATATTACATGCTTTGTATGAGTTGCTGTGTGTTATGTAGAATGCAATGATTTAAATGTAATGAATATAAAAAGAAAACAATCAAGGGTACTTTAATGAAGAATTACTGTGTATTAAACCTGCAGTATACAATGGTTTTCTTGGCAGATTGCCACTAGCACAGGGATTGGGTAACCTTTTGCACACAGCTTTAGGAGCATATCTTTCAACAGTTCAGATTAGGCAGTATTAGAATAATTCTACAAAGGTCAGTCCTTTACTGTGTTCACCTCATACTGGTAGAGCAACGAATGCAGAAAAGGTCATGGTCCACAATAATCATATTATTTTTGCTGACTTTTGTCATTTGTCTGTGTGATTGATTTGAACTTGATGTTTGAACCTTTATGTTGGTCTAAGTTTGACCAGCTACATATTCCAGATATGTTACAGCTATCCAGATATATGTTCTTGATGGTAGTAGTAAAGTGAGAGATTAGTGTGCTGTGCTTTGATGGAGTACCACCATTAGCAAGAGCCATTCAATACAGGCCATTAATTGCCCCTTAATTGTACAAAATGTGAGTGATAAACGGCACCTCAGTAAAAGGGAAGTCTGCTTCTACAATGAGGTTGTGAACTGATTACTCTCTAAACCTGATTATGATCTTTGTTCGTTATAGACCTTATTCTATTCAAGAGATTTTCCTCAGTACAACTTAATATTGATGTTTGTTGCAAAATAATAAATCATTCTAAAACCAACTCAGAAAATTCCCCGAAATTCACATAGTGCAGGTTTTAACTCAGGCAAAATTCGGATTACGTTCACTGACTCTTCCCTATCTTAGGTAGTCTTTGCCCAACCATTTTCCACTGGGCCATTCTGCATGTGGAAAAAATGTTGTGCTTTGATTTCAGGATTGGATTTCATGCATTCACAGTGTAGGAAATGGAAACTGTGTTTGTCTGTGTAGGAAATTCATGATAGTATGAAAGGATGTCTCAATTAGGCTTCAATACTTGCTAAACATTATTTTCAGTGTGTGGTTATGAGGGAGTGGCAGAGAGACAGGTGCATACTCTTGGATCCATTCTCTGCTGAGTAGGAGGTCCAGTGCAGCCTGGCACCAGGAAGTGCTCCATGGCACCATCCCAAATCTCCCCAGAAAAAAAATAAATCCACACAGTGCTGTTCTTCCATCAGTGATAGTTAATAATTAGATCAGCAATATGCCACAACAATGGCATACATAGATCTGCCGCTTTCAAATTACATTTGCTTCCTGTCTGAGCCATTAGAGAGGCTGACCAGACCATCTTCAAAAAATCCCTTATTGTTGCTGTTTCGAAGTGCAGACACTTGGATAGAGCAGGATGCTGTTCAGGCAATTATGCCTAAGCATGCCCAAATATCTCTGAAATGTGGAGACGGTGTTATTTGGCAAAATTGCTGGCAGATCTATAGTATCTTGTAATGTACTGGGATTTTGTACCCTGCGCATAAAGCATATAAACAGCAAATGAAGAAGATTTGGAGCCACCTGGAGTGAGAGCAGGAGTGAACAATTAAAAATCAATTTGCTGTCAAAAAAGCTTTGCTTTCTAATTAAAACCACATGCAGACAAGTTTCTCTCGCCACTGGCGGACGCAAAGTGCACATTTATTTATCTTCTTCCACCAGACGTGTTCCAGTTATTAGCTTGATTTTAATGATTTTTCATTATTCTTGCTTCTTGAGATTTAGAGATTTCAGATGGGACCATTACATCGGAGTTTATATGGATGTAATCATGCACCTAAATGAATTTTAAATGTGACTGATACTGAATTCCTACCAGATGTCCAATATAACAACTGTGGCTTGATTATCACTCTCATTAGAGACTTGCACATGCCATATTAATGATCACTTCTGCTGCTTTCTGCTTTTTTCTTCATTTTCCCCCCACCCTTTTATTCCAGCAGTACCTATTTTTGATTTGTGGTCATTTATATCCAAATTATCATTATCACATCCCTTACAAAGGCTCAGCTGCTCCCACTACTGAGGCTACTTCTGCCATTACTTTACAGTGGCCTTTGAACATTTATTAATAACCTAGACTCTTATCAACTCATCTGCTCATTGCCACTGATGTGCACAGATAGGACTGAAATAGTAATGAAAGATCTTATTCTCCTGCATGATGTAAAAAAAAAATTTTAAAAAAAAAGGTCAATAGTGTTCAATGGGCTTCTGAGAAATTTATTGCCATTTTTTTAGACACCAAAAGAAGGAATCATTGTGGATTCTGGTTAAGAACAAGTTATTTATTTGATTCTTCACAGTTAAAAGCATGGATACCAAAATGCAGCTATTAATGAGATACATTTGAAATCATGTTGACATTTCTATATCTTACTTCTTTTTTTTTTTAAAGAATATATCCTTTTCTTCAGGACAGAGAATATTTGAATATTTCATGTTTCTCAAAAGCATCATCTTTTCTCTATGCACACTTGTCTTTAGAGTTCAACAGCAGACTGTCTTAATGATGCTGAATGGTGTACCACACAAGGCTGCCCTCCTCTGCTCCCAAATGTCCCACAACAACTGGCTTTAATGGCATCCCCTAATTAGAATAATAGTGATTATCTTGAACTTTCAGTATGTAGACCTCTAACCTGTGAAATCTAATTAAGTCTCCTCCACAAACAAATAAAAAAGCATTACTAATCAATCACCCAGAAATAAGATAAATTGGAATAGAGAGGCAAGCGATTGTAGGCTGAGCTGGGGAGATAAGGAAAAGGGAAAACATGTGCAAGTGCTTTCAGTGGAATTTCAAATCGCTGTGTTGCACACATGCTGAGCATCGGGTGTGGCCATTGCTATTTATAAATTCATTCTTCATTTCCAATTTGTTTGTTTGCTCATTTTTATATTCTAGTTTATTTATTTATTTTTACTATGCAACTCTAGAATTTTCAATTAAAGGTCATTATCACAACCATACAACTTTTAACCTGTAGGGTTTCCTATACGCCACACACCCATTACTGACCCTCTTGCACTTCTATTGTAATTTTTCCAGAAATTCTAAAGTGTACTTCCTACTATCTCTTGGTCTGGATTTAGGTACAAGAGATGGTATTGCCAACTATGTCTTAATATTAGAAAGCAGCACTCTGGCAGCACAGTACGTGTGACCCTGTAATAATCTGGTGAATTTAACAGTATAGAAAGATATATGGAAAACATCATATTGTAGCTAAAGTAACATGATCAGGTGTATCACATGCCTGTGGGAAAGTAGAGGTTCATTCTAGACAACATGGTTGTACATGTCCTACCTCACAGTCTTATAGACATACCATAAGTAGCCCCTTAACTCCACCTCCATATTTAGCATTCAGAACAAAGGTCATGGTGGAATTCAATGCTAAACACCCAGCGTCACTAGGTACTACTGCTATCAGCAAAAATCCCTAATAACACAAGGAGATATGAAATGAGAGTAAATGTCTGAACTTCTTTTGCAAAATGGAAATAAGTGTTGCAATTAAAATTTAATGCCCATGCAACTTATCCAGGCACAGTTCACATTTATTTCCAGCTGTCCATCTGGTGCATACTATAGCAGGCTAACTCTGGTACACCTTTATGTTAACAACATAAATAAAGCAACTGGCAGAAACTACGAGAGCTAACTATACCTGTAAGCTAGCTAGTTAAATTAGCTTGCATATACCATCCATTTTCTGTACCGCTTATCCTACACAGGGTTGCGAGGAGCCTGGAGCCTATCCAAGGGGACTCAGGGCACACACACTCATTCACACACTACAGACACTTTAGAGATGCCAATCAGCCTTTGGACTGGGGAGGAAACCGGAGTACCCAGAGGAACCCCCTGAAGCACGGTGGAGGCAGGACTTGAACTCCAAACCCTAGAGGTGTGAGGCAAATGTGCTAACCATTAAGCCACCATGCCCCCCATAGACAAAAACATCATCATTGGGATATTGTTGTGTCTTAATTATGTAGTTAATATCGTGTCCTGTTAGCTAGCAGATGAAAGATTAGCTAGCTACTTAACTAATGTGGATAAAATTCTGGGACTCATGGAGGTGGGGCTTTGTGTACAGGGGAATGAATTGAAGGGGAAGTCAACAAGAAAAGCCATTCAAATTTTATTCGACTTAACTTTCTGACCACTAGAGCTTCAGTTCCACCCACTGCCTCTTTAACTATTCCACCTATTTCCTGGTGTCTACAAACAATTATTCTGAGGGAAATAGCTTAAATAAAAACATGTATATGGATCCACATCACTTCCTGAAGTTCTACTTAAGTTTTACAGTCATTTAATCATTCAAAGTAAAAATACGCACACAAATCCATACAAAACAACCCTTGATTTATGCACAGAGAATGATATAGAGCTCACTCATTAGGCTGCTGTGTTCTCTAGTTTACTTTCCAAACTTGCATGGCTGACAGAAGGTTGGGTTCAGGAAGAGAGTGGGACAGGCTGGTGGGCAACAGAAGGAGGACAGTACCGGATGAATGTAGCCCAGACACACAGCACAGCTGACTCGTTTCAATAATTAGGCTTGTGGCTGCTACAGCATCAATTCCGAGACCTTATGCCGGCACCTCCTCCTCTAACGACTCATCTCTCACTCTATTTCAGCTCAGTATGTTTTATTAATAACAGCAGTGGTGCTTCTTGGAATGTCAGGAGCATCACTATAATTGTGTGTACTGGAATTATTTGCTATATGCTGGTGTTTTAAAAGAAGGAACTCATTTGTAAGTGTGCTCACTTGCATTCATAATTGCTTGTGTTCATTAAACTAAGTGAAGATAGAGTTAAGAGTGGGAATAAACTGAAGTGATTTCAAGCTTTAGAATAGAGCAAAACAACAAAAATAACTGCATTGTGCTAATGATTTATTACTTTAATGAATGTTCCAATTTTGGGTTTGTACAGTGAAAGACGAGCGTTTTATAACAATTTTTACAATGATCTGAATGAACTCATAAATTCATCATCTTCCTTTTATTTTACCTTCTTTGGTATTTGATGATTAGTCTTTTTTTATTATTATGACACATTTTGAAATGTATCCTGTAATATGTTTATTTTCTATTCCAAAGTTAATCACTCAATGTCTCATCCAAATCCTTCAATCTCTCCTTATGTTTGCTTTACTCTGCCCCACCAGCCTTGTATCTGTCTGCCTCATTACTTCACACCTCTCACCCTCTCCACTCTCTTCAGTCCCATTTCTTTCATCAACTCTCTGCCTCCAGATACATTATATAGATTAAACATTGCACAGGCGCACAGCAGACTATCTCCGACTGCAGCACTTTGTTTTGCTAAATAATTAACAAGCCTGGTGTTGATTTACCATCTAATGTAAAACTTCCACATCCTTCTGGAGGAGAGATGGACAACTGGCTCCTGTCCCTGCCTTGATGGGCCCCCAGAAGCCTCTAGTGTGAACTTGGAACATTAAAATTTAAAGCGATGCATAGGCACTAACCACAGTGGAGCCTTTTGAGCAAACAGAGCAAATTGGCTGGCATTAGACACAGAGAGAAAAGCTTCAGCAGTACAATGATAACACTGTCTTTCTCTAATGAGGTGTTTGTAGAAAAAAAATAGGCAATTGTAATTTGGGTTTTCCTTTCCTTTCTTTTCTTGGTAACTGTGTTTCCTCTGAGGTATTGATTTAAACTCTGGCTCTGTAATTAGTGTCCCTTGGAACGTCCCAAAGTTGGCATGTCATTTTAGTTATGTTAATCTGCGTGGATAGTATGATCCTGACACATCCATTGGGACCTCCATACAGGTCATCCATTGCTAAGGATACTATCTGCTTCCCAATTACACTATCCGTTTGAGCTGCTCGCCTGCTGTTCTGCTCCTCGGTCACTATCTCATAATGGGGAGAGCTTTTTTTATGGGAGCTAAATAAACAAGCATACTGGAAAAGGTCCCATTTAATCAGCTTACCCTTTGCTTTGGTGCTGGGTGACAGGATGTCTCTAGGAAGAAGCTGGGCCTGTCAGGGTTCATTTACTAGGACTTGCATTGATAGCTGTAATGACTAACCATCACCTTCCATTCTTCACATTATCTCCACAGTCACATCCAATAGTGGGTCTGGCTCTTCCTTTTTCCTAACACATCCCTAACGCAATTGACTGTATCTACAATGGAATGTAAAAAGCCCTGTATTTGTATGAATGTGGTTATGTCTTATTATAGCCAGATGATTATAGACTTATTATAGAATGTCTTATTATATTTCATATATTTTATGTGGTGAAATGTATAAATACATTTACTACTCACAGTGATTAATATTGTTATATAATAAACAAATATTAATTCATCATTAATTAAGAGAACACTTGCAGTATAGCACTACAGTGACCAGAAGATGGTGTGTCCATTCCTACTCAAGCTCTTAGATATCTACTGGGTGTGACATCCACACAGGATTATTTGTTATACTGGAATTGGGAGAAAAGGAAGATGCCTGAGGCCATTTTTGCTCTTCCTGTTTTGCTTTGGTCTCCTGGTAGTACCTGAATAGCCTGAGGAGTGTTATGTGGAAGGATATGAAGTTTTGAAGTGGCACATTGATTCAGCAGCTTCAAAGACATCCATTGCAAAGCCACAAAGCCATTACCCAGACTACCTGGTTGCTCTTAATGCAAATAAGGGCCAGCATTGTTAGACCACATCATAGCAGCCTGCTCTTTCAATTCCCTCTCATCAAAAAGCAATGAGAGTGGATCCAACATCATTATTGAGCATTTGGTTGTGTACAAACGTGTGTTTCTGATCAAGTACGCTTGCTACTGAGTATATCTACATCCATGAGCTAGTATGTATGTTTGTGTCCTCGTGTGTGTGTGTGTGTGTGTATGTGTGAAGGTGATAAAACATCAATGGCTCTTTGATGACAAGGACTGGAAGGTCTCGTTCAGGCTGCTGGTGGCATATAGTGCAGTAGATCAATAGCAGAAGCGGCTCGCTTTAAGGAGCACTCGCCATACTGATGATGATCAGAGCACTGGCGTGACCTCCACCCCTCCCCCAGTGATGAATGGAAAAGCCTGCTCTACACCTGCTGTCACATCACCACCACTCCCTAATTAGGTCTGTTTTCCCTATTAAAGAGCTTGCACACACTAAACACCACTCCTGTTTATTGCAATTAGTTTACCCATTAACTTGCATTTCATAACACTGCTGCTGTCTTGTGTGGAAATGAGTTGAGCGCTGTGTGCATTATGTATGAGGCAGTATTGGGGGGCTGTGAGGAGGAGGATGTAGAAGACTGTTTGGCAAGCCCTTTGAGAACATGCCATCCAAAGTGAACACTTTTCTCCTGACATCTTCCCACAGACATCCAAATGCTCCTGACCACAGTACAAAAAAAAGGAAACTCGTTGTGCTGTGTTTTTCAATACAACATATTGTATTGGTGACCCAAATAACGGGCACTACATTCAGAGGAATATGAGATCATTAGGTCACGCTGGTCCATGTGTTAGTTTATTGTATTATTAATTTCAATGGCTCAATAAGTCTCTGGTCACATTTACTAGCCTTATAATGCACTGATGAGGTGTATTGAACCCAGTGAGTTGTCATACCGTGCCACATGAGATAATTTTTGGGTCACTGTGTCTCTTAAGGCTTGAGATCATAGTGCAGTGAATCATTTTCAGGTCAGTGGGGCATCACAAGTCGCTATCTCATCTATGATATCATTTCATTTCAACTAACTGGAGTCTAATGGGCTGCATAATAGCCCAGAGAAAAACAATCAGAAATGAAATCTTATGATCTGTACAATTCTTGATATGGATTCATGTCAGAACACAAAAAGATTGCATCATTTGTGGGAAAAAAAAGTAACAGTCTATCCATAAGAGGCAAATCATGAAGTCCATGGTATATTTGCTCTTTTGCTCTTTATCTGCCCTTTCTAAACCATTTATAGTCCATCTTAGTAACTGCAGATATTTTTCTTCTCTATTATCCCTTGTCTCTTTGTCTGGGGATGTTTGGTCCAGTAACACCATGTCTTGTTCCCAGGTATACTTGCCTTCAAAAAAAAAGAAAAAGAAAAAAGAAATGCATGAATAGAAACTCAAGGACTTGAAGTTGGAAGATTTTTTTTTTCTGTAGCTTCTCTCTCTCACACACACCCTCTATCCCTCCATGAACTGGCTTTATCATTTCTCTTACAACGGCTGTATTCCAGGCTTAGACAGATCACTGGAGCATTTAAAGAGCAGTAATGATTCCACACCTTCAAGAGAGGCTTGGATAACCTAACACCTGGAGGTAGGATGCAAGCAGTCGTCGGAATAAGCCCTTTCTATTAATGACCCAGAGCTTCATAGCATTCTGGAGCAGAGGCCCCGTCACCTCACATGTCATCCGGCCTAATCATCAATGCAAGCTCTCTCTCGCTAAAAGGCTACCATGTTCCTCCAAATTAGATTTGCGCTGGAGCACTAATTATTTTCTTTTCACATTCCTGCTGTAATGCAACCCTTTTATGCTAATCATTTCCTGAAAAATGAGCAATTACGGTTTGGGTTAAAATGCACGCTGGAGTAAAGGATATACTCTCATGGCCGACAGATAATAATGACGGCAGCCCTGTTCACTGTTCAATTTGTCTCATGATTAAAAATACATTGAGGCACCTGCATAAATAATTCAGGCTTAATGTTGAGTATGAGGGGAAGAGGGGGGAAAAAATATTTTTCCAAATTACTGGGATGTCCTGTTTTATGTAGAGTGCATTCTGTTTGCGCGTTACAGAGTCCCTGGTGTAATTGCAAATAACTGCACTCCTGCTGCGTCTTTCCTGTTGTCCTCTTCCATCTCCACCACAAGCAAAGTCTAAATCAGTCCTCATCACCAGCCTAACATATGCAGCAACAACGCCACTGTTGAATTAACAAGGTTAACTCTGCACTGTGTAAAATGAACACAGTAGGATTAGAAAACAACTCTCAAGCTCTCTCCTGTATGCATGAATTGAAAGCTAATCCTTTTCTACATCATATCTTTCCTCATCTCTATTCCCTCTTCGAAACATCTTACTACGCTCCACCCCCAATGATACTTACATCTTGAGGTCAGATCTATGAAAATATTTTTCCTAATGGTCTCAGGCAATATACAGTATATCATACACTAAAGCTGGAAATTGTATCTGTATCTACCTTCAGGAGATTACTGGAACTCTATGTGGTTAAGACTTGTTGAATAAAATAAGATTCAAATCAAATCTGTAAATGGGCTTTATTCTGAGTATGGACGTGTAGAGTGATGTGGAATGAGATGAGACATTATGCTGGAGCGGGAAAATCATTGATATAATGCAAAGCATGATCTCTACACTACTCCATAGTGCAGTAGCCACCAAACCTAATTTCCACAAGTCCTTTAATGAACGCATTGAACACAATGTGGGAAAGTTAAAGCATTTCGTGAGATACATTATGGCATAGAAGTGTGTGTTTGTGTGTGTGTGTGTGTGTGTGTGTGTGTGTGTGTGTGTGTGTAGGAGGATGGGTAGGTGGGGGAAAATGTAGCCACCTGGATCACTACAATATCAGACTGTTAGGAAAGGCATATTAGTCCCCTGCAGAGAAAACATCATTCCGAATCCATTGGCAAGGCTTTAATTGTAATGGAAATGAGATTTGTGCACGCGAGGAGCTGGTACGGTGGCATTGTGCTACTGTCAGATCTCCTGACGAGTTAATGCGCGGTCTCCACGGAGCGGGAGCCTGTGATGAGCTGCAGCAGCCAACAATGCCTTCAGAGCCCCAATACAGCCATACAAACTGCTAGAGAGTAGAGCCACGCATTCTGACACTACTGCACTACTTTTGACACTGACACAATCTCTGTCATTCTGTCAGTCTGTCTCTTTCCTGACTGTAAACGTACTGGACTCTGTACAGAGCATATGCATCTTTTTACTCAGCACCTGATTAATTACCCCTGTTGTTACATGGCTTTATTGCAATGATTAATTCAGTGTTGCCCTACACTGCTCTCTTACCTACTACTTAAGATTACTTATTGTACTGAACACCAGCATGTGGGTAGAGCAATTATATAAGGCATTATGGTGAGTGAAAAAGGGTAACAATAATCAATGCAGGACACAGAGGAGACTTGAGATATTGCTCATTATAAATGAGCCAGGGCTGTTTTGTGTCACAGCCTCCCCAGAGATTGCCAATAATCAAAGAACAAGCAAATGTGCGTCCACACCACACAGGAAACTTCTATCTGTGTTACTAATTGGGACATTTGCTGTAGAACGTTGGACAATGCATTCGTAGAGGACTTCAGTCTCTATAATCTTCTAAATGACGCTTTAGTACCAGTATCACCTACTGTGTTAATACTCTTATTCAAGATTAATTCTATAATTTAATTAGGTATAATTGACTATGTTTACATGCACATCGAAATCCGTTCAAGGTCTATATTTGGGGTGCAGCCATATTCCGAATACAATATTTATATGAGTACAGGCATCGGAATCTTCTTGTATACATGGCTGTTGTAAGTATGCCTGAGTTGCCATTCCTAAATACCTAGCCTACAGCAAAGCATCTGTTGTGGACTGAGCATGCACATATTATAATAATGAATCTTTATTTGTGACATATACATTACAGCACAGTGAAATTCTTTTCTTCGCATACCCCAGTATGTTAGGGTCAGCCATGATACAGTTCCCCTGGTGCAGAGAGGGTTAAGGGCCTTGCTCAAGGACCCAACAGTGGCAGCTTGCCAATGCTGGGGCTTGAACCCCCAACCTTCCAAATCAGTAACCCAGAGCTTGGCAGTGCTGGGGCTTGAACCCCTGTCTTTCCGAACAGTAAACTAGAGCCTTAACCACCAAGCCACCACTGCCCCATCTACTTTCACTAATCAGAATATTGTGTTAATCTGAATTGGGCAATCAGACTGCATGTAGCCATAGTCAGTGATATTAATTGGAATTTGGCATTATTTGAATTAGTATTCAGTCATGTAAACACCGCAATCTGATTGCACGATTCAGATTAAGACAATATTCTTATTCCCCAAATTCTGATTCCCACCCCTGGAATATGCCTGTTTTAATCGGAAATGTGTTGCATGTAAACACCTCATTCAGAAAATCCACTGAAAGGAGATATATGCGCATGCTCAGTCTGCAGGGAATTGTGGGTGCTAACAGATGCTTAGCTGTAGGCTAGGTTTTTAGGAATGGCAACTCAGGCATACTTACAACAGCCCCGTATACCGGAATTTGCTGATGCCTCTAGGCATATAAACATCGTATTCAGAATATTGCTGCAACCCGAATATAAACCTTAAACGGAATATGATGTGAATGTAAATGTAGTCAGTGATACATTTAAATTTTCTTCATTACATTCAAAGGTATGAGAGCTAAAATCCAATGCTCTCACTGTGCATGTTTCCGGTGGTGCAGTTTATAGCATGTTGCTGCAATAATCTTTAAATACTGCTGAATGAATATAGGCTGCATAATCTTTTCAGCAGAGCCCCCACACCACACCCACACCTCATTCTCTCATGGCATAGAAGAGGAGGAGACCAGACAATATCACGGGATTAGCACTGACCTTTGTAGTTCTGACATTCACCAATTTTACTTAATTAACACCAAGCAGCCTGCCTCTGACCTTTTGTCATGTGAGCTGTCACTGGAAACCTTTCTGTTGACTTGAATAGCAATGCTATTTGTTAAAATAATCAGCTGGACTGGCCTGTACAACTTCCCCAGCCTGGTCCACACAATGCACCGTGACCGTTATGAGAAAGCTCATTCACACAATACCACAGGGAACCAGAATGCTGACAAATATCATCTCCCTTCATTAACCATTATACTCATTGACTGAGAGATGACAATATTTACCTATGGGTTTACATCTTCCTGGTGACAGGAAAGAACATGCTGAAATGATTGGTGCAGAGCTGTTAGGGTGTGTGTGTGTGTGTGTGTGTGTGTGTGTGTGTGTCCATCCATGTGTGAGATGATCATCACCAATCGTGCGATGCAATTGTTTTCCTGACTGATTTCATTTTGTGCGCCGCTATGCTGAAAGTAGGGCAGCTTATAGCCAAATACATTCAGCGCGCTCTGCAGTAGGATTTCAATTAAGTCTGTTAAATACAGTTTGAAATCGCCGATCATGTCACCATTGTTCAAGGAACTGTAAGATTGCAGAGACATTTTTTGCTTTTAGTGTTGAGGAACCAAGCCTTGCTGGGTAATGTTCTGTGTAAGCAAGGGAAATGGCATTGTTAAGGAGAGCTCATGTAACGGTAATATCCTGTCTAAATTGAATTTGGAGAACAATCAGAGCCATTAGGCCCCACACTGAGTGAGATGGAGACAGATAGTGCCATGTGCTTCTTAAAAGAGTAATGCTTTCCCTGCACTGAAACATCAGATTGGCTTTAATGTTGTTAATACATAAGCATGGAGGGGACATGGAAGGTTCTCCTGTGGTTTCAGATTTGTGGACATGTGGATAATAATATATGTGGACAGGGCTGTTGTTAAGCCACCCCCAAGTCCCACCCCTTAAAAATGTACATGATTAGTTTAAATCGTCAATAGTTTTAGCTTATTCATTCTTCAGTATTCAACCATGGCATCATATCTCCTAATTCAGAATTTACTAGGGATGTAGGGTGCTAGGACCTCGGGGAGGCTGCTGCTGCTGCTCTAATCCAGCTTGCCTTGGTTGTACTTCTGTACTCGCTTGCCTAAATGTTGCCTAAAGCTTATTAAGGTAAACATTAGACTGAAATTACCATCATACTTCAGATCGCACTCATTCTTCCTTACAATCTTACAAACAGAAATGATCATGCACAAACTCTGAAAACTATTCTACCAGTTAGTATAGAGATAAGTGTACAGAATAGCACAAACTTCAGGTTGTGGCCATATAAGGAAAAAATTATATTAGAAAAATACTTTTTTTTTTTAAGTACCTGGAGCAAAATGTTTTTTTTTCTTTACAAGTATCTCCAGCAACAGTGGATGAATCTTGCTTTTTTGCTTATTTATTTTTATTTTTTATTTTTACACATGGACACAGTGAAGTCACATTTGTGTGTGTGCATTTAGAGAAAACAAATTTGTTACAATTCTGCCAATTCTCCCCTACTAGGCTGCAAACAAAGTGAATAGGAAGCCCTTTGGGGTTTGTCCTAACTAGAATAAGGTGAATTTCCTAATTAATTAGTGATTAGAAAATGTTACTATGGATAAATAAATAAAAATAAATCCTTTTTGTGGTTAAAATGCTGTTTAAAACTGCTTAAATTGGTGGCTTCTAACATTTGCCAGAAAAAAAAATACCCATGCAGAAAAGTGAAATTCTGCATGGGTTTTTAAGTAAAGCATGGTTGCTTGGTGAAAAGCGACAACATAGAGGATCATGGGTAAATCAGTGTTATAGGGAAGGATCACTGTAAATTGGTAGAAGGTTATTCTGACTGATCACCTAATACTGATTGTGACTGATATCCATAGGGTATGAGGACTCTCTGAAAAATAATGCAAATCATATGCTATGGCCTTCACAGTCACCAGAACTCAGCTGAACACCTGAACACGTGAGATTTTGACCAATTGTTAGACAGCACTCTCCACCACCATCATCAAAACAATTGAGGGAATATCTTTTGGAAGAATGGTGTTTCTTCCCACAGTACTGTGCCAGTGACTTGTAAAATCTATGCTAATGTGTGTTAAAGCTGTTATGTTGGCTCATGGTGGCCCAACACCTTAATTTGTAATCTGTTTCTCTTTAGTATTTTGAAATAATAAGTGTAAGGCCAGTTAGGTAAGAAGATTTGAAATGATTGATCCCTCATTAAGCTGTGAGTTCTTGTAAATAATAATAATAATAATAATAATAATAATAATAATAATAATATATTCCTAACGGGCAAGAACAGGGAGAGAGAGTAGCTGAAAGTAACTGACAATAGTGAACGAACAGGCGTGAGGGACGTTTCTGGTCAAGAAAAAAGTGAGTGGGAGTTTAAGTTTTCAGTTAAAATGAATACTGAATTTGATAACAGACCTTGCGAGCAAAATCACTCTTTTTCTGATTGCATGAACCTATATGTATCCTTCTAATACTACATTATCTAGGTTATCCCATTGGATATATTTATAGGTACTATTTGTAGGTTAAATCAATATCTATTCTTTTTAGCATTTCAATTTCCAATAACTTAAAATATGATTGGAATCTATGATGAATGAAAACATGATGAATCTGATGACTGCAAAAGTTGGGACAGTCAACTGTTCACCACTATGTACCATCACCTTTTCTTTTAATAACACTTGTTAAGCATTTGGGTGCTGAGTGAAGACACCAGTTGGTTAAGTTTAGCAAGTGGAATTTTCCCCTGTTCATCCGTTATGCATTTCTTCAGCTGCACAACTGTACAGGGCCTTCGTTGCCTTATTTTGCACTTCATAATGCGCCACACATTCTCAATCAGAGACAGGTCAGGACTGCAGGCAGGCCATGCTAGCACCCACACTGTCTGTTTACGCAACCATGCGCTTGTAATCTGGGCAGAATGTGGTTTGGCATTGTCCTGCTCTGGATGGCAGCATATGTTGCTCCAAAATGTGTACATATCTTTTTGTATTAATGATGCCCTCACAGATATGAAAGTTACCCATGCCATGTGCCCTGACACACCCCCATACCATGACAGACGCTGGATTTTGGACATGACGCTGTTAACAGCTTTGATGATCCATTTCCTCTTTGGCCTGGAGAACACCACGGCTGTTTTGTCCAAAAACTATTTGAAATGTTGACTCGTTGGACCACAAAACACGATTCTGCTGTGCTACTGTCCATCTTAGATGAGAGCGAGTCCAGAGAAGTCGGCGGCGCTTCAGGACAGTGTTGATGTATGGCTTCTGCTTTGCATAATAAAGGCTTAACTTGCATTTGTGGATGCAGTGGTGAATGGTGTTGACTGACGAAGGTTTACCAAAGTATTCCTGAGCCTTTGTCAGGATATCCATTACAGACTCATGATGGTTTTTAAGACAGTGACATCTGAGGGATCTGAGACCATGCGCATTCAGTAGTGGTTTTCGGCCTTGCCCTTTACGCACCAAGATTTGACCAGATTCCTTAAATCTTTTAATTATATTGTGCACTGTAGAAGATGAAATGCCTAAAATCCTACCAATTTGTCTTTGGGGAATGTTGTTCTCAAAGTGTTGGATTATTCACTGACGCATCTGTTGGCAGATTGGCGAGCCTCGACTCATCCTTGCTCTTGAAGGACTAGGCCTTTTTTGCTATTAGTCCTAAATTGCCCCAGTCCCAACCTTTTTTTGGAACGTGTTGCATGCATCAATTTCAAAATAAACGTTTACCTTCAAAAAACTATACAGTTGATTAGCTAGAACACCAAATTCCTTGTCTGTATAGGTTTTTTGTTTAAATACAAGTGAAAGTACATTTACAAATCTTTGTTTGGTACAGATACAGATGTAGATACAGATACAGGTACAGATACAGGTACAGATACAGGTACAGACACAGGTGCAGATACAGGTACAGATACA
Organism: Ictalurus furcatus; assembly: GCF_023375685.1. Lineage (NCBI taxonomy): Eukaryota > Metazoa > Chordata > Actinopteri > Siluriformes > Ictaluridae > Ictalurus > Ictalurus furcatus. The sequence continues at coordinate 17,984,719 of NC_071255.1, read as the reverse complement.
GGTGCAGATACAGATACAGATACAGGTGCAGATACAGGTGCAGATACAGGTACAGACACAGGTACAGATACAGGTGCAGATACAGATACAGGTGCAGATACAGGTGCAGATACAGATGCAGATACAGGTGCAGATACAGGTACAGACACAGGTACAGATACAGGTGCAGATGCAGATACAGGTGCAGATACAGGTACAGATACAGGTACAGATACAGGTTCAGACACAGGTTCAGACACAGGTGCAGATACAGGTACAGATACAGGTTCAGACACAGGTGCAGACACAGGTGCAGATACAGATACAGATACAGGTGCAGATACAGGTGCAGATACAGGTGCAGATACAGGTACAGACACAGGTGCAGATACAGATACAGGTGCAGATACAGGTGCAGATACAGATACAGGTGCAGATATAGGTGCAGATACAGGTACAGGTACATGTACAAAGACAGATACAGGTATAGACACAGGTGCAGATACAGGTACAGATACAGGTGCAGATACAGGTGCAGATACAGATACAGGTGCAGATACAGGTACAGATACAGATTCAGGTACAGATACAGGTACAGGTGCAGATACAGGTGCAGATACAGATACAGGTACAGTTACAGATACAGGTGCAGATACAGATACAGGTACAGGTACATGTACAGAGAGAGATACAGATACAAATACATGTACAGATACAGGTATAGACACAGGTGCAGATACAGGTACAGATACAGGTACAGATACAGATACAGGTACAGATGCATGTACAGAGAGAGATACAGATACAAATACAGGTACAGATACAGGTATAGACACAGGTGCAGATACAGGTAGAGATACAGGTACAGATACAGATACAGGTACAGATGCATGTACAGGTACAGATTCAGACACAGGTACAGATACAAATACACGTACAGATACAGGTACAGATACAGATACGGGCATTGTGTTATACCTCGAAAAGGCACACAATTTTCATAGATTCAGTGTCTATGTGTGTTACTGTGTTGTCCAGTTTGTAATCAGCAAAATACTATGCTACTCTCTTATTTGTAACACTGGTTGTAAATTGCCCAATTCCCACTGAATGCAGGCATGATTGTGAACATGTCCTTATCTTTGGGTAATGAGCTGCTGCCGTTGATGTGTCCCTGTCTTCCCCCAACCCTCCTGCTCTTTCTCAACATTTCCCCCTCCTCTCCAAAAATGGAGACAGGGGGCTGCTAAACCGGATGGTTCATCCTGTTTGCTCATTATCGCACTGGGTTCATTGCCAATAATAAAGATTTCTCGGGCTGCAAGACTTTTGAATTTAGAAGAAATTATATTGAGCAACAGGGAGCCTGTGGCTCTAAATGTTTAATTAGAGCTGATAAAAACAAGGGGATCAATCACTGGCAGTGATCAGGGCCTGCAAGTAAAGAGCTGCAGTCGAATCCATCATCAGCAGTTGGGTTGACCTAGGTCCCTACAAATAGTGCCATATGCTGTGACATAGCAGAGATGCCAGTAATGTCCAGCTGTAGGATGTTTGCTGAAAAGCTCTTTCACAGATACACAGAATGCATAACAGGAGTGGGTTTTCTGCACTCTATGTGTCAAGTACAACCAAATGGGGGAATATAATATAAACATAGCAAAATCAGTTCTCTACTGGCTCAAGTAACAATATTGTGTTATCTGACTGTAAGCCTTCAGGATCATAGGTCAAACTACAGGTGTTGTCCAGTCTGGGATAAGTAGCTCAATGTATGTATGTTCATTTAGAAATCATTAATCACTCTGTACCATATAACTAAAAAAGGCAAAATAATTTAGTAAGAAGTTTGTTGAATACAGCACCAGAAAATAAATCAAGACCTTGGGATTAGAAAGTTCTATTAGACTATATATATATATATATATATATATATATATATATATATATATATATATATATATATATATTGAACCATACATCTTAAATAAGGTTGAAGCAGATTCAACTTTTCAACTGTCAACATAGAGCGTAATTTTCTGTTCCTTTATGCAATATTTTGGTCTAAAACGCATATATTAATTGGCATGTAAATATACCTACAACATTCAATGTCAGTTAGAATGTCACGAGTTCCCCTTTAAGCAGCGCGCTGTGGAGCATGTGAGCACGCGTACACGAGCAGGTGCGCGAGCACCTGCTTTTCCCTTGTGGACAATCGTGACATTTCGACAAGTGCATTTGTTTATGTTTCTGTCATGTCTCCTCCCCGTTCTGTCATTGGTTGTAGTTTCACGTGTGTCTGAATTGCCCTCAGCCGTCAGCCATTACAATGCTGATTATCTCTGCATATATACCGCGCGCCTCCCAGCACACGATGAGGAATATTGAATGAGTTATAGTAGATTAGTTTAGAGGCCTCACGATAGATAACCACAGTCAGTCCATTGTTTCATGTTTCATGTTTCATGTTTGTTAAGTTCTCGCTGGTTTCTCCGCTACCAGTCCCTCGCTGTTGTTTATGTTTCATGTTTGGTATATCGACCCTGTATCCCGTGACCACGACTTTGATTCCTGCCTTGCCTCGTTGTTGCATGTTTGCCGATCGTCTGAACTTTGCATGTTACTGGATTACGTTTTTGGATCACGTTCTGGATTTACCTGACTGTGTGTCTCTCAATAAAACTGTTCACACTGCGCTTGCATCCTACCTTATCTCCGTTACGTCACGATACGTGACATAGAACCTTAGAATTCCAAAGTCTTGACATTTTGAACCATTTTTATTGCAGGTAGAAAACAGCAGAAACACATCACTATCAATCTCTCATTTAAAGCAAGTGTGACACCTCTGAGTTTGGGAATAAGGTATTTGCTTACTGGTCTTTTGGAAGAATACAATAAAAAGCACATCACAGAAACCCCCTGATCTCTTTTCGAGGAAGGAAAAAATCTTAAAAACTCTCTTGTGACTGGCCAACTAGCTCTGCATCAAACTCACCCTGAAGCTGTGCAAAAAATCATGTTGTAATCCTGAACCTGAACAAGTCGATTTTCCCCACAGTCAAAAGGGTCACCACCCTTAGCTGTGCAGTTGCCCTGTATACATCTATGTTCAATGGGCTGTGGTGAAAAGGTGAAACCACTGGGTGCATAGACGAGTCCTTCAGGGCCTGCAAAAAGAACAAGGAAATCCAATCTATTCAGAACTATCTGGGTCAATCCTAGCAGAGCAAACAAAATGACAAGCAAGAGAAGTTTCAGAAGATGCCTGCTCAAGGAGAAAATCTGTTAAAGAACAGAGTCAATGAAGCCATTTCTCTTCTTCAATGTGTTGAACATTCCCTAATATTTCAAATGGCTTAAAAGTGTATTAAGCAAAGCTACTGTACATCTGATAGAGGAATCATGAGTAATTGCATTGGGAGGAAGAGTGAGATGTGGAGAAAGAGTGGGAGAGATAACAGATAGATCAGCATGGTTCGTCACTGGGACTCCTGTAAATGATGGTGATCTGAGTGTAAATCTCCTGAATGCCATGTTTCTGTCACCCTTTGCCTGAGTGATTCACGGCTGGCTTCTGGTAAGAGCCGTCATACAGCCCTCACCACACTGCTTCTCTGAATCAATTAACTGCCTACTCATAAACCTGAATCACCCTCCTGTAACCCTCGAAAAACCACAACGCAAACATCACTAGAACAATCAGGACTGCTTACTCGAGGTAAGTGAGACCAAACCATAAATGCTGGATTGATAATGTAGCAGATAAGAAAATTATTAACCCCCAGCCAAAAGTCTATATTTTAGCTAATTACTGTAATGGACAAATCATTAGCCCTGTGTTTGGAACAAGCAGATTTTGTGTTTGGGCTGTTAAATATTTTATTTGTGGTTGGTTGTTGGAAACAATTAGGTTCAACAACCAGAAAAGAAAAATGAAGAAGACTTGGGAGAAGTCTTGTTGACTTACAAACAAAAATTTTCATTTGCTTTGTAGCTGTGTTTAAAGATGCAATACCTCTATGCTGTACCAATAGCACACACTACTCATTAAATCCCACTGCCTGCTGTATTACACACATTGGCACAATCTGGCTGACAGTAATATGATTTTTATTACTCGGATTAATTAGCATGCACAGATGACAGACGATCCTTAAAGTCCCTGTGAAGTGCTTTGAAACTCACAACGTTAATCAATTTCCGTCCATCCATTTTCTGTATCGCTTATTCTGCAAAGGTTCACGAGGAGCTTGGAGTCTATCCCAGGGGACTCTGGGCACAAGACAAGGGACACCCGGGATTGGGTTCCAACCCATCGCAGGGCACAATCATACACACATTCTCACACTATGGACAATTTAGAGATGCCAATCAGCCTACAATGCATGTCTTTGGACTAGGGGAGGAAACTGGAGTATCTGGAGGAAACCCCTGAAGCATGGGGAGAACATGCAAACGCCGCACAAATAGGGTGGAGGTGGGAATTGAACCCTTTGCTAACCACTAAGCCACTATGCCCCCTGTTATTCGATGTGTTGATGTAATTTCCACTGAAACAGGAAGTCAGTGTAGGACATATGGAGCCTTTTTAAATAGCCAATAGCATTTAGCCGTACTTGACGGTTAGTATCATGGATCTTTACAATGTTGGGGGCGAGACACTTTAGATTCTAGAGAGCATTTGTTTGGACAGAAAATTTTATGAGAAGTTGAAGTACAGAATGATGTCATCAAAATTGTTAATCCGTATTGGTGATAGAGAGAGACTGTCAATTTTGAATGCATATATTCTATTCATGTATTCTATATTTTATTAGCAATAAAGGGGTACAGATTTACTCCAAAACAGACAATTACAAAGATAATTATAAGATTTTGAATACCCTTCGTCTGCGTAGATGTGGGTTAATAATTTGCTGTATGTAACAAATGCGTCTCTGCCTTTCGTAGTAGTGATTCAGTAAATCTGCACTTTGATGGAGAACAGTAAATATACTCAAAATCTTGAGCAGCACAAACAGTCCTGTAATCCGCCATTAGTTTGAATGTCTCATGCGTTGTTTTGAAGTACTTGCACGCATGCCTATAGACTGAACACCTAATACGCATGCGCATGCCATCATCGCTTTCACAAATTCTCATTTTTGTATGTTTACACGGAGAGGATAACGGCATCACTTTCAAAAACTTACACTTTGAAACCCGTTTTCAAAAGTTTGCGTTTTCAGCCCCCAAAACTCCATTGTCGTGTAAACAAACAGCTAAAACGCATGAAAAGTTTTACGTTTTTAATTGAAAACGTTGTCGTGTAAGCTGCCTTTTAGTCAGGACACTGTTGGGTTTCTGTGTGTAGAGTATCACGACTCTGTGTTTAGCTGCTGGTGAGCAGGGTGGTGGGAAGTGGGGGGTGAGCCCCCTGCTAGGCAAACAATTCACACTTCTCTACAATAACATTGGTACAGAGATAAAATGGACAGCACAATTAAGGCCCTGTTTACATTAGTGCGTTTTCGTTTTAAAATGCATAACGTTTTCGGGCATGTAGTGTGGACGGAGATCGTTTCTGAAACACAGCGGAAACGCCAGTGTGGACGAGGATCGTTTCCATTTTAAAACGCCATTTTAAAATGAAAACGAACTAGTGTAAACAGGGCCTAAATCTTTTTTGATAGTAAAACACTGTACACGACTGCCACAATAAAACTATAACATTTAAACATAGTAGGCTAGAAAATAAATGCTTATGAAAAGCTTCAAATTCTTTAAGACCTGATGTGTCTACTTTCATATGAGCTATTTACCACTACTGTGGAGTATAACATCACAAATATATTCAGTGCTGAATAGGGGCACACTCAAAACAGGCGCAAATTAAATGTTGGGGCCTCTGGTAAAAAGAGTTAAGGCACTAAATACCTTATTATATATAATTACATTATGTTGGCTAGATATTCTTTACAGCATGTTGTAGCCTCGTCATTTGGTGTCCAGGATAACAAAACACTGGACAAGCACATTGGATTTACTTGCACAGTTGGTAAGCTAATGAATGGATCATTATTAATCCTCTGTATCTAGTGTTCATTTCAATGTGTAAAAGCAAAGATGGATGGCAAGTGTCAAGTGTTTATACGTGACTATTTAATTGTACTACAGTTTAATACTGGGGATGTGTGTGTTTGTGTGATGGTAGTGCATTGCAGAAAGCAGATGGCAGTCTTGCAGAAGTCTGTCTGAGTGTGATTCTGTCACTCTCAGCCCACTTGTCCAGTGTCATGTGTCACAGAAACCAGCAGAACACTTCAACACTTCATGTATCACTGAACTGGCCACGCTTCAACTCAGGCTCCCTCAACTACATAAATATCTGATCATTCAAGAGTAAACTTGAGTAAATGCACCAAAAATAATCACATGCATGCAAGCGATGCAGAAAGGAAGACGTAAACATCCTGAAAATATACACAGACAAGCAAACTAGCTGGTAATGAACTTCTTTTTGGAAAGGAACCAGGCCAAATAAGTTAACATTATGCAGCACCGCTTTCCACAGACGACTTCCTGGAACGTGTACGCATTTGTATGCATGCAAATCTGTTCTCCGTGGCCCAGGTTGCACAGTGGAGCAGCGCAAGGGAGAGTTAAATTAAGAGCATCTTTTCTGCCTAGTCCTAGTCTCGCACATTTCGATGTGTCATGTCTTATGAAATGATCATATCACAAAGCAAAGGAGAGGGCAAACACGGTCCACTACTCCATAGGGATTCAAAAAGCCAACAATTTTGAAAGATTTCATGCATTTACCAGTGTGCATGATATTTTTTGTTGTGGTAGTAGTATCTAATTTCGAAGCTGGTTCAGCTCTTGAGATTGTGGCATTTAGGATTTTGTCACGTTTGAAACTTCTACTCGCCCACACTCGCCCACACATATACAAAAACACACACTGCGGTATAATTTAGCACCACGCACACGCACACACACACACATGCAAACAACAACCCAGCTATGTTTACACAAAGCCTCTCTACATGGCTCACGCTGAGTGCTGACAGTCGAGCAGGCTTTTCTCCTGTGGAGCAGATCCAAGTGCTGACGGAGTGCTTGCAAGATACACACACACAGACACAGACACACACATCCATCCCCTCTGAGACTGGTGTTAATTGGATAATGAGGCTGTTCTGTGGGCAGAGCAGGGCACAGTGGGAGCCAGATTGTGCCTGATGTTTTAGGACTATGATTTCACATTGCTCCTCATTGCTCAGCCTCCATGGGTCAGAGACATGACTTGCAGCAGAGGTCAAGATCTCTGGGCCAATTTATGGGCTCAAAACTCAAATAGTATGGAACTGTCCTGTCAGGTTTAAGCTCACTGGTCATAAATATCTGGTGGCGGGCAATAATTTTGCTTTGTCGGTATTGACAGACGGATGGCAGGATGAGATTGGCCCTCGACGAGTCTCTGGACGACAGCCAGCCAGCCACAATTGATAGGTGACAGCAACACAGAGAGCTTTCCAGGGGAGAAAGATATATCTCATGTGTCCACTGAGATCTGGAGCTTAATATAGCCAGACTTTTTATATGCACTGCCACACGTCATGCTTTCTGGGCATTTTTTTTTTTTTTCCCTGACGCAAATAAGTTGCTCTAAACAACTTTTAATCAGCTTTTTGTTCAGCGTGCGTAGGGTGCATTAGAGGCACTTGTGTTCAGTGTCCATTGAAACACTAAAACCCACTGGGGTGGCAGCTTTTCCAAACAAGCTCTCCCATTTTAATAACTAGCAAATAATTTGCATGAGAGAGAATGCAATTTGCATACCTAGCTGTAGTATGCATTGAATGCTTGCATATATATATATATATACATATATATGCATACAGGCTCAAATGTGCTCAAATGTATGCATACTTAGAGTCATGGAGTGTTATTTAAAAAAAATTTTTTAAAAAGATTGTAGGAGAGGAGCACACGAATACATTTCTGTCTATACTACTCCACCCCTTAACTCATGTATTTGCAACAGTACCTCACATAAATATAGATACAGAACAATACGTTCTCTACTTGCGACAAGTTCCACAATCAGAAACCAATAAAGAGAGTAAGCAACAATGCCATTTATAGTGTAAACAGTTTGCATTACTGTATATATAATATGCTAGATTATGTAGATACATATGATAGTATGCATGGGATATACACTGCCACAAGTTATTGTACACCTGCCATTGTTTTATTACAGTTTAATCACTATCATTGCCACAGACCAAACGAAATAATACAGAATAACAATTAAATAAAGAAACTTAAATCATTGTGTGACTTATTAGCTACTCAGGACTCAGACAGTGCTAGTATTACTGTAACTGTAAAATATGAATATGGGGTGTGCTACAAGTGCCTAAGTAGATCATAATAAAGATTATAAAGTAGGCCAGAATAAAGTAGGCCAGAATAAAGATTCTGGCCTTTTGTTAGTTTAAATGTAGATCGTTCCAATAAAATACATTTCTAACATTATTCAATTAATGAAACATTTAGTACTAAAAATTCACATATTTATTCCTGAAAAGGTTTCACATTTTATAGTGTTTAAATTGAAAAAAAAAAAAAAAGGCAAAATATAGGCTGTTCAAAAATTGTCTGTGTACAAATATAAAATGAAAAATTCTATAAGGAATAAAAAAGTTAGTAATTGTATATAATGCTGCATGAGCACAGTGCCATATGTTCTTAATTGTTCACAGTCAGATCAACATTATTCATTATTTCTACTCATCTACATATTTTGAATATTAGGGAAACTGGTGATTAGGATGTAAATGCTGCCTGCTTTTTGAAGGGGCAACATTTATGATCCTGTAGCAGGAGTTCAATTGGCAGATTCAGTACCTGTGTGGAGTTTAGTCTCTGTATCCGTCCTAATAGAGTGCCATATGCTCGTCCCATATGTTGTCTTTGTTCAAACTTTTTATTTTAATGTTATGACTTTTCTTTCTGTGTCTGTACTTTAAAGACGTTAGCGTAAATGTGCAGGGTTTTTTTTTTTACCTGTGTATCTAGACATGTAGTAGTAGTAGTAATAATAATAATACAAATTATTATTATTATTATTATTATGATTATTATTATTATTATTATTATTATAAGTGGTTAGGCACTTATCCAAAATAATGGCTAAACGGTTAGCACATGTTCCTCACACCTCCAGGGTTGGGGGTTCGATACGCTCTTCCCTGTGTGTGTGTGGAGTTTGCATGTTCTCCCCGTGCTTCTGGGGTTTCCTCCGGGTACTCCGGCTTCCTCCCCCAGTCAAAAGACACGCGATGTAGGCTGATTGGCATTTCCATATTGTCCGTAGTGTGTGAGTGTGTGTGCGATTGTGCCTTGTGTTGAGGTGGCACCCCATCCAGGGTGTCCCCCGCCTCATGCCCCAAGTCCCCTAGGATAGGCTCTAAGCATTCCACGACCCTGTGTAGGATAAACGGTACAGGAAAATGGATGAATTGATAATATAATTTTAGAATAATATAAAAAGAAAGAAAATACTATTTTTGTTTAAATAAGTAAAAACTGCCTCCATAATTTCTTTCATTTATTCTGGGCTAGTGCTTGTTGCTTGTCAAACTCATTGTTCAGTATAGACAGAAAGTAAGTACGTCTAAAAAATTTTTTATCTATGTCTCTGTGGTAAATTCATTTTAATCTGTAATGTTTGGGCTAATATCATGCTGTCTCTGCATCCTGACAGTTTACTGACTCTGCATTGACCAAAACTCACATTACGGTATCAACAGTTCTGATCTGAGTGTGTGTGTATGATCTTGCTTGGCCTTTAGAGGGCCAGAGGTCACTTTGTGCAGCACCAGTGGTGTGTTGGTGCACAGTATTGTCTGGCAGCCAGGGGTCTCTAGTGCTCTGCCTGATAATCCAGGTGCAGCAGGATGGACTCTGTATTATCAAAGCAGCACTACAGCACTGAGCTTGCTACGGCAGCACATATGCTAAAATTGGAACGATACAGAGAAGATGAGCATGGCCCTGTGCAAGGATTTCCACGCAGAATCATTAGCCTAGAGCCTAGATCACATCACATACCTTTTGTGTTTTATATATTCACCGCTAATCACATGTTTTGGAGCAACCAATATTTCGATTTTTAATGCACTAAATCTCAAATAATACACTGAATTCAAAAAATGTTTATGATGAAATGTTTTAGCGAATTAAGAAATGCTAGAAATGCCTTTAGAAATGTTAACGGAACAGGAAAAGGCCAAAATCTTTATCACTCTAATGAGGCACTTGTAGCACACCGCGTATTCATATTTTACAGTTAATACTAGCGCTGTGTACGAGTCGTTTATCTATAGACTTAGCAAATTTACCCTCCAAATGTGCCTGCCTTTAATAAAGCACTCATTTAGAGTCCCATTAGGAGCTAAGAGTGACCAGTTAATAATTCACACAGAGATTTAGGTTTGTCTTATTTAATTGCTATTCTTTATTATTTTGTTTGGTCTGTGGCAATAATAGTGATTAAACTGTAATAAAACATAAGAAGCTCCAGGTGTTCAATAACGTTTGCCTGGCTGTATATTTTTCATTATTATACACACTATGAATTATGTGCTATATATGCACTTTCTTCTCTACCAACACTACAGGTCTGTCCACACAAACATGCACACATGCACATAGACAGGAAATGAAAACAACATTGAGAACACATGCACAGCCGTTTTGAGAAGGTAGGCAAAAATTACACAGAGCCCACTTATGTCTTTCAGTAAAATATTACCCTTTTTCTGTTTATTGTTGGCCTGTTCCTCAGCTGTAGCCCAGGGCGATGCATTCTTTAATAATGCATTCTTACAATGCCCAGATTGAGAGAGAATACCATTTGGTTACAGGCATCACTGAGTATGGCCTTTACAGCCTACCCATATCCTCTCTATCCCCAGAGTGTGTTTCAGCCCACGTTTATTTGAAGAAATTGTATTTACTGGACATGTGTTTTCTGTGCGTGTGTGCGTGAGTGTGTGTGTGTGTGTGTGTGTGTGTGTGTGTGTGTGTGTGTCTGGGCTAGTCTGTGTATGTTAAGTCTATGCAAGTGAAACAACCAACAACCTGTTTGTGTGTGTGTGTGTGTGTGTGTGTGTGTGTGTGGAACTGGAATATTGCCCAGCCTTTTGGCACAGCAGTGTTGCACGAGTAGGTGAACATTCTTTTTTGCAACTACCATGTGCCACGAGGTGAATAAATTGAGTGCATCAAATTTGAATAAACCATTTTTCTCTCTCTATAGAGTGAAAGTGCTCCCTTTGCACAAAGAGGGAATAGTTACAGCAGCAAGCAGCTGCTAATGAAGTAATATGTTTTAGCTAGCAAGATGAGCAACATAAATTTACCAGCACTAATGGCAGATCATTATAATCCACTCACATATGTGTTAGAGGTGATGGGGAGCTGACGCCTGTGTGTCTGAATAGCAACACTTGTGTGCTGCGTTGTGTAGAAAGACAGTGTGATATGAAGCAGGTATTCATTTCTTTCATCTCATTTCCTTTCTTGCTTTATTTTTGTTTAGCTTTCTGAACCTGGAACAGGGCTTTTATTACACACTATTGATTGAAAAAGGCCTGGGTCCTTCCAAAAAAGCAATCGAAAGACGGCAATCATACCTGAGGTGCCCGTACCGTTCCATTTAAATAAATAAATAATTTGTGGTAAGACATTCACGCTGGACCTTCAACGTCAATGATGACCAATTAATGCGTTCCTCCCTCTCCTGAAAGTCAATTTCAATTAATTTAGCAAACAAAGGGATGAGACGGGACTCTCTCGTTCTCTCCCCTCGCACAACGATACACTCTCACCTTAATTGCTACATTGTGTCCAAAAAAAAGATAAAGAAAAAGAGACAAAAGCAGAAAGTCGAAAGGAGAGGCGAGAGTGGGAGGCAAGTGTACTTTTCATTATGTGGATGTCTTTGTGGCCAGCTGAGTGGTGGCCTTGGAGGAATGAAAACCAAAGCGGTTCGGCATTTGTGAGGGAACTTCACTTCTCCTTGAGAGAGCAGGAATGCGAAAGCTTCTCTTCCACTTTGTACTTACCCTCCTCTCCGCCTTTCTCCCCCATCACACCTGCATTTCTCTTCATTTTCGGAGCAGCCTGCAGAGAGCTCCCTGCCTTGTCTTTGCTCCGCTTCATTTTAAGTCTTCGGCTTTGCTGTTTGTCACTTGGCATGATTAGCTCTTGATAAAGAATTATGGGCTGTTCCCCTGTAATTGCTGCATGCGCCTTCCCAATAAGGATTGGTTGCCTGGAACAATGAAGGCCCTGCTGCTCAGTCAATCAACCGGTCAACAGGGGGCAGTAGATGGCTGTCTTTGGCATGAAATTCACCATGTCTGATTTCTTTGTCTGCTTTGTATTATAATCCAATAACCAGTTAGAGCAGTTTTCTTTTCATTTATCCAGAATATAGATATGATTTGTATGTATTCTCCATTGGGGGGCGGGAATGCATTCACCAACAAGTGTGTGCGCATTGGGGCTACCGGGTTTTTAGAATGAGGGAGAGCTGTATTCCTATTTTGTGGCTGAACACTTCACTTGCTGTTCTTCATCCAGAGCTCTGCAGCATCTCAGCCATGTACCTGTTTGATAGCATTTTAATAGAGATTAATCTATGTAGTGTCAAAAGCAGAGGAAATTGTGCTGCACAAGAGGAAAAGGAAGCCTGCTGGGTGTTTGTGTGTGTGTGTGTGTGTGTGTGTGTGTGTGTGGTGTTATCATTTTCACAATGCTCTGTTACTTACATGGAAGAGAGAGAGAGAGAGAGAGAGAGAGAGAGAGAGAGAGAGAGAAACAGCTCCCTTTCAAATCATTTTAGGCTTCCGTAATCGGAAATGTCAGCTTCAAAAGTCAGTCCCATTGTGGGAAGTTAAAAGGCTTGTTGGCATTAAGGCAACCTTACATCATTCTGAATGAAATTAGGTGCACTTGCTTGGTGTTTTCCTTTTCTTTTTTTTTCTTTTCCAGTTCTGGGAAACTCTTTCATTCTTCATTTTCTCCCATTTAACTCAAAGGGTTTCTTTCCACTTTAACGCTTTAATGCTGTCATTCAGAGAAAAAAACACACATATGTCTGCTCTTGCCATGAGCATGAATGGTACTTTTCCGATTAGAAGACAGGATCAGACTGCATAATGTTTTATATTTCTCTGCGCATTGTCAGTCAGCACATGGAGCTGAGAGAGGTGTGGAGAGTGCAGTCATTTTCACAATGGCAGGTTATTTATTTATTTATTTATTTATTTATTTATTTATTTATAAAAATTCATTGTGTGTTAACAGTGGTTCTGGGGGGGGGGGATGCTCCGTTTGAGAAGTCAGGACTGGGAGTCTGTGGAGCATGTAGCACGTCAGATCTCCCTCAATTAATCCACCATTAGAAGTCTCGGATCCACAAGTCAGTGCGCTGGGAAGCGTGTGTGGCTCAAATCTAATTATTTCCTCCTTTCCTCTGAGCAAGGAGGGGTGTGTGTGTGTGCGTGTGGAGAGAGAGAGAGAGACAGAGAGAGAGGAGAAAAGAAATGGCAGTATTTAAAAAAAAAAAAAAAAAAGCTACAAGGCTGTGGACCGACACTGGATAGATTTTTTTCTCTCTTTCCCTCTCCTCCGGTCCGTCACTCACTCAGACCCTCCTCTCTCTCTCTCTCTCTCTCTCTCACTCATTCTCTCACCCCCCTTCTCTGTCTCCCTCACTCCCCTCTCTATCTCCCTCTCTCACACATGACAAACACGCACACGCTCTCCTTTCTCTCTCATGGTCTCTTGCTGTCTCTCTCTCTCTCTCTCTCTCTCTCTCTCTCTCTCTCTCACCGTCTCTCTTGCGCTCCCTCTACCTTGCTCCTTTCTATGCTGTAAGTTCATTCACTGTGTCAAGCAACAACTGGCTCGGGAGTGAGAAGTGGGCTTTGGATCCTCTTTATCGAGCATCCCAGTGAGGATGCAACATCCGCATCCACCTGTACACCCTGGGACTGCCTCGCTGCCTCATCGCCTCTCTCTCTCTTTCTCTCTCCGTGGCTCTCTAACTGTATCGGAGGCACTGCGGAGAGCCGGTGCTCTGCTATCCTGACCGTATCACAGGCAGAAATCTCACGCAGCAGACGCTCTGCAGGAGACAGACACTGGACCCGAGAGCTGGGAGGGTAAGTGACTTCCACACATGTGGACATTTCTCATATCTCCATGTCATCTTCACTTTTTCTTCTCTGTAGAAAAAAATTGCGTCCTGAAAATTTTGGGCTATTAATATTTGTGTTTGCAGCTTTAGCACAAAAATAGATCCACACCCTTAAAAAAATAAATAAATAAATAAATCCCCATTCTATTTTTGTTTTGTGTCTTTTGTGTGTGTGTGTGTGTGTGTGTAGTCTTGATTCATATTTGTGCACTGCCCCATCTAAAGCCCTCCTTTCAAGAGTATTGTGCCATATTACCATATTCATGGGCTCTTTGCAATTAAATTGCAATCAGCAAAGGGTCCAGCCAGAAGTGTTTCTTTTTTTTTTTTTTTGTATGCGGGGTGGAATAGGGCACCATGAAGCTCTCGTGGAGAGAGGCAGAGAAGTGGAGGTGAGGCAGAGAATACAGATTCATTCAGCGATGCTCAATGCTAGGCTGAAAAAAAAAATCTCTTTTTCCCCCTGCAACCAGGCTAGCATGCAATTCCATCATAAATATACAGAGTTCCAGTAACAAAGAGGTGGGGAACAGATTCAACAAAATAATGGAGGGGGAAAAAAGGAAGCGTTGGTGGAGAGGAAAGATTTGCATGCACCTGGAGGAACTTTGAAGATAAACAGAAATAGATCTTCATGGAGGGGCATTGATTAATTCTCACAGTTGGTGATGGGAGGAGAATCCCCGGCTGCTGTGCTGAGTTAGAGAGTGTGTGATGTCTCAGAGATGGAGCGATGGAGAGAGATAGATAGAGAGAGAGAGAGAGCCCTGGGGCTGGAATGCTGGGTGAGCGTTGCCCTGCGTCAGGGCAGCTTTGTGTGTGTGTGTGTGTGTGTGTGTGTGTGAGTGTGTGTTTTGTTTGAGAGGTGCGTCCGTTGTTTAGCGGGCTGGGGGGCTGTGTGACTGGGGTAAGAGAGCAGCAGGCTGCTACAGCACCATGATGCTCCAGAGCTGCTTTTGTTGTGTTCAGTGTTTCAGTCCAGCTCCCTCTCTCTCCATTTCTCTGTATTTTCTCCATCCATCTCCTCTACCTTTTTTTTAATCTTCCTTTACTGGGATGTAGTAAGGGTAAGTTTGTTGTTTTTCCCTCTGTCTTCTTGGGTTTCTGCATGTGCTCTTTGCTTTCGTTAGTTAAAATGGCGTAAAGACTGTTCTATTGGTCGTATTAGTGTTGTGAGCATTATTCCTTATGGAACTTAATCTTATAATACAATATATCATTTTGACAAAAAAAATAGTCATTGTTTTATGTGGGAAGAATTAGATATTTAAATGAATTATTTTCCACTTGAAAATACACTCCTAAATTTTATTATTATTATAATAATAATTATTATTATTATTATTATTACTACTACTACTACTACTACTACTTTTATTTATTTATTTATTTATTTATTTATTACCATTTTACATTTTAAATTTGCTTGGAATTTGCCATTTCCTCAGTTTGTTTTTTCTGTTGAGTCCAAAAATGAAAAGAACATTTTTATATTTATTTTATACTGAAAAAAATATATAGCTGTTAAATTAAACATATTTCAGTTTTCAATACCTGTCAGCATAATAAACAGAAAGGAATGAATAATGATTGAAATGTAGGCAGCATTGCCTGAATACTTAAGCAGTAATATCGATTAAAAAGGAGATCAGTTAAACGGAGTAAGTTATTTATATTAATGTGCGAAGAAAATATTTTTCATTCACTAGTTTAAATACTATGCATTATTAATCATGTTTACATTGAGCGTTTAGTTCTAAAACTATGGCAATTAACATGGGGGATTTTTTTCTTTACTGTAATCAAATGAACACTACAATTTATACTAAAATGTCAAAATTATTTGGGACAGCTTATGCTGAAAAGCAATTTAGAAGTATGTGTTAAAGCACTCACACACACACATGCTGTGCATAACACTATACACATGATCTCTGTCCTTTTTGATCTTTAGCCTTAATTAGTTTGTTTAATGAAATAAAAAATAGAATGACATTTCACAGAAATACACATAGTAAGTGAGTGTGTGTGGGGGGAGGGGGGGGTTAGGCGGTTAGATTTGGAAACACTTCATTACAATTCCTTTAACCATACAGAATTCTCCTTGTGGTGTCAGTAGACAATTTGTCTTTGGCTTTCCCCCTCTCCGGTTTTAGATAGATGGCATAGTGCATGTGTGTGAAGGGCTGGACACAGTAATGTGTAGGGAGGCTTGAAAGGTCACAAGCTCTCCATTGAACCCTAACCACCTTCTGTCTATTTTCCAGCAGGAGCAATTCAGTGGGATTTTGTGTGCGGCGTCAAGACAGGGAGCAGCTCATGCGTTGGTGCTGGAGGAACACAGCATGAGTCGTGCGCTTAAAACCTCGGCGGTCCAGGTAAGTGCCATACAGAGATAGGTGAGGGGCGGCGCAATCCATCAGCTCCCCCAATCACCCCACCCCACCAAACTAATGCTGCTATATAATACACACTCTTCATCTGACAGGCATGCACTGTTGGAAGACAAAGCTATTGCCACACATGTACTCTCAAGCATGGATTGAAAAATGCACTATGTCGATTTCTGTTTGCAGAAAGACCATTGATGGGGCCTTGCCTTGTGCCGCAAATCATCTTCAATCAATTGTTTTGAAAGGCCTTGGCGTTTGCCATACGGCTGAGGACAATGCTTGCGATTCCGCTATTGCTTTCTCCTTAGAAAGACTCTCTTCGGTGACGGGTATTCTTGGGTGGATAATACGGATCACGTTGTTATTGCTTAAGAATACGCGTAGTCGAGGAGAGTCATGTCGGCGGTGACGGCAGGGGACTAGAGAGAGCACAGAGGCCAGAGAGCCCACCTGCCCACCACACACACACACACCCACACACCCACACACACACACACCCACCCACACACTACCAAAGCTCACACTCAGGTCATTTAACAAGCAAGCAGACAGGTCTTGTGTTTCTGTTATATATATATATATATATATATATATATATATATATATATATATATATATATATATATATATATGTTGTTGAGGCTCTATAGATGGGGCTTGTTCACCATGTAGCCTTATTCCTCCACAGGATGAATATCTGTTTGATGTAAAATTGCACTGATTATAAATCACCGTTTTCACCTGTGTTCATTCTGCCCAGCATTTTTATCTGTGCATAAACTTATAGATTCCATTTTTGTTTCATTCTCAGGAATGCTCTTATCTGTGTTTGTATTGGTAAAAGGAGTAGCTGAATCAGGGTGGTTAACTAAGTCTGTAGATGTAGGCAATGCACATAGTCTACGGCATTTACTATCTGTCCTTAGGACCACACACTCTTCACTTTGCACGCCACCTTTTTTCATGCAAATTGATTTAGAAATGACATTTATCGTGCAGGGTTTCCACATAGAAGCCAACCGCACCACGAGGGCTGACAAAAAAATGTCCACCGAGCCAACGACAGCTCAATTTATGCACTCGGAGGAAGACTGAGTGGAAAAGAACACACAGCAGATAAACAATTACCACAGCCTTAGATTGACTAGAGCTCTGCTTTGTATGTAGCTGCACATATATCATGAATATGTATCAGTCGCCGCATATGATGGTGCATTCTAAAGTCTAACACCCATGAAAATCCATTTAAGCGGCATAATAGGATCTACTTGATCTACTTGACATGCTAAATCTTATAAATATACATGAGATTATTTTTTTTTTGGCACGAATGTATTTTTCCTTATTTTTAAATTGCATGAAAAAAAGCAAGGATATGTTATTCCGAGAGGAATAAAATGTGGATGTATTAATAGAGAGTTTAAAAAAAAATCAGCAAACAGTCCAATTTACTGTTAATTATCATTAAGCACATTGAAATGACACATTAGCATTTCAGACAGACTAAAGAAAACAATTCAATGGCTCTCCTCTTGATCACCCTGTAATTATCATTCTTTTGGCTGTGCTTTAATGAACAGAGAGTGGAGGAAAAGCTTATAAGTACATGTTATGGCCTTTTACCACTAGGGTACCCACAAAACTGAAAAATGATATGTCTGGTTCACTATATTTTCTGCTTCCTGGCATAAGTATAGGTTTGTTTTAAGAGGGAATGTTAATTAATTGTAAAAGGCTTTATTTAACTAAACAAGAGATTTGCTTTATTTTATTTATTTATTTATTTATTTATTTATCTATTTATTTTATTTGACATTTTCTGGTTTAAAAAAATCCTGCGGTGCTTTATTATATGCTCTTATACTACATTAAGCCATTTAAGGGAGCATTAATAAATGCACATTATATTTGCAGTGAAATTGATCATATAAATAATCATTCAGACTGTAATATCTAACAGAAATAATAAATTGTTGTATCTTAGCTCTTTTTAATAATCCCACACCATAAATACCCCAAGCATGCAGTGTTTTTTTTTAAAATAAATAACGCTAGAAAATAATTCTTAATATTCCAAATCATCCAAATGAAAAGGATATAACAGCATGCAGGCTGCAGCAACAGACACACAAAAAAAGCACTGAGCTCATATTCCCCTCCCTCTAAACCACTGGAATATCTGTCCTTTATTGATTATCTGTGCTACTGATTATATTCATAATCATTTGGACATTATATCATATTCATTATATTCATCAAAATTTTCTCCACTGAAAAAAATATTCTAGTAAAGAATATGCATTGTGCTATTATGATGTCATTTACATTGATTAAAATGTTTTAATAGGAAGATTTTGCTTGTTGTGGATTCAGATTTTATTTAATATTGTTGATAAATAACCTCATTGAGAAGTGTAATGATATCACTTGGTCTCTTCTACTGGCATTATTCAAATGACCTCAGTGAGTACACTTTGGAGAGTACTGTATTTATATACCACAAGGATCCTCAAACAGAATGCCTTTTATATTTATATGTTTATTATATATTTTTTTTAAATAAATAAAGCTGTATTTAAGTGAAATGTATGCATTTGTATATTTTGTCTCAGGTGTAAGAATGTTGGTTTTAATATAAATATTCAGAGACCTAGTGCAGTAGAATAATAATAATAATAATAATAATAATAATAATAATCACCATTGTCATCATCATAATATTAATCATAATAATAAATACATTATTTTCAGGATTATATTCATTTCAAGATTTTCAGAAATCTCAAATCTATTTACTTATTCACCAAAAAGCTAATTTCTTAAATAAAACATTGACGATTACATTATTTCAAAATGCAAATCAGCCCTTTATGTCACTACTTTATTTTAAGCTGCAGAGATTTTTAAGATAATGTGTATGATTATAGGTACGTAGCGATTTCTATGTTCTTATCACATTTGGACAGATTATCGCTGTTTATCCTGTTTATTCTAACTGTGGCCTAAGCTCTTCTGCCTGCTTCATCTGCACTAATCCATTTACACTCCAGAGCATAGCTCACTAGCCAACACCTACTCAAGCTTGCCTGCTCTGGCCTAACACATGCTAGGAGAAGCACATTTACATGAATATATTTCTCTGTCAAACCCTATCTGTGCACATCATTCACACATACACTAGGACTGGCCAGCATGTATAAGAGTCTGATTCATTTGCCATAATCACCATGGATTTATGGCTAAAACTGTCTGCTAATAGTTCCTGATTTGAAATGAATAGCATGAATAATGTCAAATGATCCCATGTAATTATATAACCTTAATTATGAATTTAATTAAAATAAATGTAACTAAATATGTCTAAATTTGAGTCTAGTGCAGAGCTTAAAAACTGGCTATGTTTACCTTTTCTTTTGGGTCAGGTGGATATTCTAAACATATATAATATACAGTACTGTGCAAAAGTTTTAGGAACCCTATATTTTTAGTACAAACTTTGTTACAGTTTTTTATTTTATGACTTCTACATTATCGAGTCAGTACAAAAAATATTTTAGATTCACAAGCAGTAAGTTTTCTAGCACAAAATTAAATGTTACAGAAAAATGTTTGTATGTCAGTAAAGAAAGCAGCACATTACGTAAGAGACACTTTTCAGACAAAAAACACAATGAAGGCTGCTGGGTTTTGCTGCAAAAATAAGAAGCAAGTGCAACAGTCAAAGTCTCCAAAAGAACTGTGGCTGGTTCTGCAAGATGCTCAATAAAACTTACAGCTCATTTCCTTATAAAACTGCACTAATTGTACCGGAGACTGCTAGTTTTATTTAGTTTACTGCTCTTTACGGTTTTTTTTTTTAAATGTAGAAACATTTAATTTCATTATTTTGTAGGCATCTTTGCTCTACAGCATTTGTACAGCATGTGCCTAAAACTTTTGTACAGTATATATATATATATATATATATATATATATATATATATATATATATATATATATATATATATATATTTTATAAAATGTATAATATTTTTATTATATATTTTTAAATTAAATTATTTATGTGTCCTTATTTATTTAAGATGCTATTCCCCTAATGGGGTTTTAGAGCATACACAATAGATCTATCAGAAAAACGATTAAGGGACAGTAGGGACTACTATCCCTATATACTACTGAGCTGCCTGAATGCTCCATATCACCTCCTACCCATTCATATGTCCTCATTTCGTTATTTTTATTTTTCACCTACATACAGCATGAATCATCTAGCTATAGTGTTTACTAATAAGAATCCATTTGAGGACTCTTCAGCTCAATCATTATGTTTTCAGCTCGTACAAGAGGAGAACCTAAACACCTTTAAGTACATGCTATTATGGGAGTTCTAGTATATATCCGTGTGTAGCTCTACTGATTCCCCGTCTTCCCTCAACTTCCTTCAGGAACATAATGTGGTTTCTGCAAATAAGATCTGCAGCATTAATCAATTGGAAATGTGCTGCATTAGCGAGCTGCATTTCCGACGGCTGCCTCCCTTCAGCAGAACACAAAGGCACAGGCAGACATTAAGTTCATATCCTCAGGCTTATTGACTCTTAGAACAGGCGCACATCATCATTATACTGATTCTAAGAGCTGATACCACACATTAAAGTCCATTACATTAATTATGTGCATGCTACGTATTTTTAGCTTATGTGTTTGAATGTTTTAGCCAGGTTTGTATAAGAGGACCATGTGTACTTTATCGATTTATTTCAGGTTAGCTTGGTCGATCCAACCCAGAGGTATTTTTTAATAAGAGCGTTCTGCCTGCTGGAGCTAAGGTTCATTTAAATAGCAGTGTATGAAATGTATCCACATCAGTGCTTCAGAGATAGTACCAAAGCAATATATTTAAAAAGCAATTTATTTACCTAGGATTGGAGATTGCACAGATTGAATGGAGGAGTCAGATCCACTGCTTCCAAACTCTCCATGGACACCACTCATCCCATTCTGGTGCGATTGCACTCTCTCTCTCTCTCTCTCCCTCTCTCCCTCTCTCTCTCTCTCCCTCTTCACTCCTTTATCTCACCCCACTTCACAAACTCTTGTGACTAATATTTCTCCAGGAGGAGTTTGAGTAAAAACCATTTCAGCTTGGAAAATCCCCAGCAGTCTCAAGAGAAGTGACTGGAATGAGTTGAAGGATGCTTAATGCTGAAATAAAAATAACTGTAAAATAAATAAATAAATAAATAAAAACACAAACACAAAGTCACTCTGTGAGATGCATGTATTTGTTTTCATAATTAATACACCATTAGTTTACCTGGTAGATGTGTGCACGTCTGTGGACATGCTTGAACCTGTGAGTTCATGTGTGAGAGTGTGTGCAGCATTGAAGACTGGTTTGAGGTGGATAAGGTGATAATTCATGAATGAGGCTCTTCATTCATCGCCTCTGCTCACACTGGTCTGTAAACTGCGGTCTCTCCCAGGATGCACACTCTTAATGAGGGCCTGGCCTCCTGAGCTAACACCTCCTAGAGCGTGAGAGAGACAGAGAGAGAGAGAGAGAGAGAGAGAGAGAGAGAGAGAGAGAGAGAATGAAATTGAAATAGAGAGAGAGAGAGAGAGATTAATCAGGATGATTAATCAGATCGCCTAAATGCTCATTCCCCCCCCCCCCCCGGGCCCCTCCCTCACATTTCAGACTGAGGCTCTTAAGTATATCTCTCTCTCATAAACACAGGTTGCTCAAGCTTATTGCAGAGCATCTTTGACAAAATGGGGGACAAGAAATAAATGTACATTTGCAAGGCAAGTTAAAGCTACACAAACCTCTCTCTCTCTCTCAGTGTTACTGATCAGGAATAATCAGTACCAGCACAAGATTGTTCCAGTTCTGCCTCTGGGCTTAGGAGCTCTTATTGCACTGTCAGGCCACTTTTATTGCCAATTCACTTCATCCCTAAATGAGGCTCATTGTGATGAAATAGGATGTATATCCTTGATCGGATTTTAATGCAGAAATGTTCATTAGTTGGAAAAACTTTGTTGCTCTCATGCGTAATATTTTACATGATATACTGAAATTAAATATCCTACCCACATTTCTATAATAGCTTAAATTAGTCATTATGGAAGGAAAAAAGTTATGTGTTTTTTTTATTCTTAATATGTCATTTGTCATTTTATTAAGTTTTGTTGCAACATGTTAAAATTTAACCACACTACAATGACTGGGACATTTTGCCGTTAAATGAGAAATTATTGAAACCTGCAAACACCTTTAATTACACTTGATTGCTTTTAAGCAGAGTTTCTAATTCATCTTAATCTCTAGAAAGCACTTTCACCCGCAACAGTTTGAAATGGATTTGTTTATCACATTGGCATAAGGTTGTTGTGTACGGTCTCCTGATTGTTCCACTTTGTTGGCTACGGTGACAAATCCAGCGATGTTTTCTGGTGTATCATTCAAATGCAAAGCAGGGCCATCCACACGCTTGCCCCAGACTCCTGTTATCTACTGAGTCTCAAGACACTGAGGAGAAGCTTGCTGATGTGTGAATGGCTTTACCATGTGCAAAGAGCAACAGAAGAATATGCTTCCCATTGTAGCACCATGAGGGCTTCTTTCAGGGTGAAAGAAAGAGCCAGAGAGAGAGAAAATAGATTGGATATTCAAATTCTAATATTACATTAGAGACATGGTGGTGTGCAGACAGCTAGTATGATCTTCACTTACCTCAACAATATAATTCGGAGTGTGATCCTCCCTCTTTCTCTCTTATAACCCCTGTTAATATAGTTATTGTTGCCTTATTGTAAATGATAAGCAGGACCATCTCTAATGACGTGAAATATTGTGACAATTCTAGGGGAACACGGTTAGAAGGAGGGGCCTCAAAAATATATTTGAATACACTTTAAGTATATGAAATGCAATTTGAACTTGAAGGGAGTTTGGGCACGGTTTAGAATTTCTAGTTATGGTTTCAACCTCTATTAAAATGTACATCTATCATTCATGTGCATTTTTTTTTTTGCTAACTGTGTGCATTTGATATGACTCAGAAGTGTAGTCACTTGTCTTACTCAGCTATTCATGTCTATGTAGTAGCGTAGCATAAAGAGGAAGTGGAGTTCCCCAGTCAACTTCCTGAGTGGAGAGTGGCACTGTGACTATCCTCATCTCTCCATCTCTCTCTTACTCTCTCTCTCTCTCTCTCCTTCTACCTATCTTTCTATCTATCTATCTGAGTCCAGTATGCTGTGACTCAGCTCAGTCGGCCTTGATCCAGGCCATAGACAGCAGGCAGCCATTTGGAACAAGCTTATTTAGTATTGCATTATGGATGATACATGAGTGTGATGTTCTCTCAGGCCAATATATTACAGTGGCTTATCTTGATGTTGGGTGCTGACATCATCATCATCATCATCATCATCACCATCCTCATCATAATTTACTGTGTGTGAAGGAGTTACTGGATAAACCAAAGACCTCATGAAAAAAAACCCCAACAGACTATTGATACAAATAAGAAGCTGAATTTCTTTAGAACTGTTGAATTACTCAATATTGCTGATTTGCTCTTGCACCACATTACTCAATACATCACTGTCAGAATTACTTTACTGCACGAATCGAGCCCTTTGCCGTTCGTTATCAAATTCTAAAGGAATAAAAATGGAACTAAACACAGAGGTATAAAAGTTACTCAATCTTCCCGTGTTCGGTTTAAAGTCGTAATTACAGGTGAGCACTTTGTCATAATGAGAGCATGACAAAACGACCCATAGCTCTTTCCCAGGTTAAACACTGGCAGATGGAGACTGTCGAC
Source organism: Ictalurus furcatus (assembly GCF_023375685.1). Lineage (NCBI taxonomy): Eukaryota > Metazoa > Chordata > Actinopteri > Siluriformes > Ictaluridae > Ictalurus > Ictalurus furcatus. The sequence continues at coordinate 17,960,237 of NC_071255.1, read as the reverse complement.
GGCTAAGTTTGCGAGCAGAATTAATTAGCAGTTATGGCGGCTGACACATGAGTTTCACACTGACCTGCAGTTAAGAATAACACTTCATTTTGAAATATTTGCAATAGCTGTCCATCTTACTGGCAACAGCACAAGCTGGCTAATTTATAATTAATGTTTATTTGGTCTCTGTGGTATAGTAGGAATAAAGTGGATATTCGAGGAAGCTAAGAATGGACCGAGGGAGGTTGTTCCCAGAAATATCGGCAATAGCTGATGTATTTCGTATACAGAGTATGTGGGGTTCATATGAGGACACGGTGTGACAGGAGGATTGGGAGAAAATGCTCTCTGTTTTCCTTATCCAACAATGCAGTAAGAGAGCTGAAGCAGGTGGCTAGATGAAGGGAAGGGCAAGCATTTTCTCCAGCTAAAGTGCAAATGTTGCAGGTTATTTCCATGAAGTTTCATCATGGTAGCAGCCAGGATTCTCCACTCTCTGCTAATCTGTTGTTCTGCACCAGAGCGCTGGTTGCTTGGCAGGAATGTCCTGCAACTCCAAACACTGGAGTTTTTAAGCTGCTGTGTACTGGAATTGAACAGTGTGTGCTGTGTGTATGGATGTGTGTGTGTGTGTGTGTGTGTGTGTGTGTGTGAGAAAGAGAGAGAGAGAGAGAGAGAGAGAGAGAGAATAAGCTTACCACCAGCAAATAGTATATCTACTGCAAAAATTATAAATCAGCATTAAAAATTGATTGAGAGATTTCCACCCTTACATGCATGTTACACTCACGAATCTTATATCTGTTGTACTGTACATGAACAGAAACACAAAGAAGCTGATTGTCCTAAAGTTAAAAATGACTATTTTGTTGTTGTTCAATAATATGGGAGAACATGACAAATTCATGAATTCTGTAAAAGTGCAAGAAAAGTAAATAGCCTGGAGTGAATTTGTGAAATATAAATGTGCTGTGAGTGTTGAATACAGGCTTCCATTACTGTGCTCTTTGTTAATTAGATGCCATTTTTATTGCCAACAGCCTGTGGGCTCCCTGATGGACTGCTGTAATGATATTTGAGTCTATAAATAAAACATTTAAGCCCACAGTTAAATCCTGTCTGACCTTATTGGTGTGTATTGCAGGCACAAGGCCATGGAGATGCTCCTTGTTTTGTGAAGAAGAAAAAAAATCTCTACTAACATGAAAATATTGCTTACTTGATCTGTATTAGTCTGCTGGTTATGTGTGAAGAATTCAACATTATAAACAGTTCAAAACAATTCTGTTATTATCTGGGATGCTCTTTTATTACAGTGGATACACCCATATTTTCATCACAAAAAGATTTGAGCTCGCCTGCACCTTTTGTTCCTTGTGCATCCTGCTGAGGGCAGATAGAGCTTTGACCAAAATTACTGATGAAGTGCCATTCTGTCATCCGGAGAGATCAACTCTTCAGTAGTGCAACTCAGACACAGCTGCAGGAGCCTCTTATATTGCAATAAGCTCTAATCCTATTGTTTGATCTAATTATTTCACTTGCAAGGCTCCGCTGATGAAACCAATGAGAAAGAGCAGATGAACCATATTCTGTCTCACCACACAGCTATACTGCCTCACTGACAGACAGAAACTGACAGACAGAAAGACAGCACAAAGAGGTACTGGCCGATGAAGTCACGTAGCCTTTAGATATTATCCAGGTAACAATGAGAGATTACATCATATCAGCTAGCATGAATTCTTCATTGTCTCTTATTGATTTCTTTAGCAGTGAGCGTCTATTGTCCAGAGCGCAAAATGGAAAGCCATTGAACTTGAAGGATAAAACATTTATGACAGTCTAGGGATTTGAGAGACACTCATGAAGAAAGAAAGGCTTCTACAGAACAACAGTAATAGAAATATACCTCTGGGTTCACCCATGCGTCTTCCTTATGAACAGGACGAACCTAAAGATGCATTTTGCGGCCTGTGTGCACTGAGCAGCCCGTGCACCTGAGCAAGAGCTCTGCCCAGAGCATCTGAGATAATACACAGATGAGTCAGAGAAGAGAGCAGAGGCTGCTGGAGGTGAGTATTGATCGTGGAGGCCACAGACTCACTCAGGACGATGGGACACACACTCTGAACTGCACAAATCAAGGTAATTGTGATGGACTGAAGGCCAGCAATCGATGACTGATTACGCCACTGAAACACAACATCTGTTCGCTGCCACTTGCCGACAGATCGCTTTGATTACATTTAATTATGTAAAGGGTCACTGGACCAATTAAATTACATCTCAATTATCCCAGAAAGTGGAATTGATAAGGGAGGGCAAAATAATAATTGCTTTACAAATATAAGCATTACTATTTTTGAATCTTTGTATGTAAATGTTGTATGTACCATGACATGTCACTTAGGACATGACAAATAAATGTGAAGGACATCATGAAAGGGGATTAATGTTTGGTGGTTTCTTGCATTCAAATTATTGTTATATTTGGTATAAATTAGCACTCTGCACAAATAGATAACATAAAGCTGAATTCAGTATGATGTTCTATATGAAATATAATTATGATCAATGCATTTCGAGCTCTCCATAGTTCATCCAGATTAAGACAGAATGAGATTTCTGCCCTGGTTTAGATGAGACTATAATACCGCTTAAAGGTTATTTCTTAAATATACTCATTTATATTCATATTTAAACACAGGTCATATTCTTGATGGAACAATCTGCACAGTTTTTGCAGGGAAAAAGGAACAAATAAATGGCATGTGCTTACACCCACAAAGCACGTGCTTACACACACACACACACACACACACACATACACAGACACACACACACAAACATGGAGAAGATGCTTCCCAGGTGAGCAGGACACAGAGGTCTTAAATGCATAGGGACACAAAGTGAACCAGCTCACCTGCTGCGTATATGCCAGCTCAACCAGCCTGTGGTTGTATCAGTAACTTGATGGTGGGAGGTAGTGAAAGAGAGAGAGAGAGAGAGAGAGAGAGAGAGAGAGAGAGAGAGAGAAGGAGGGGAGGTTGATGACAGTTCCCTGCAGAGGTGAAACTTCTCAAAGGCATCGAGAGGGAAGATGACACTTCATCCGCCATCATTTGATGGGACTCAGGGCGGGTTATGGATCCTGTCACACAGCCAAATAAAGTGAGGAGAAGCAGCCGCATCCCAGGGCGATTTTCCACCCATAGCCTACCCGTAAATGTCATCCATTATTGATAGGAAAAATGTTCAGGCTTATTAGTTTTAAAATGGACACTTCTTAGAGGAATCATCACACATAAAAGGGGAGACAACAATTCAAGACTATTGCTTAATATAAAATTTGTTAGTTCACAATTTGTCCATTATGCAATAGTGAACAGATATATATATATATATATATATATATATATATATATATATATATATATATATATATATATGGATAGATAGATAGATAGATAGATATAGTAACTATACAACTATAGAGTAAAAGAGTTCAGTGGTCTGCGTAGAGGAGTCAGTGTTAGATGTTGTATGCAGCAGAGGCCGTGCTGGTTATGCTCATTATTTTGTGGTTCAGAGACACAATGCTGCCTTGACACCATTGTTCACAGCAGTGTGCAACTCCACCGAATCAAAGCAGAATACCTGGAAGTCCAGCACTCAATGCATAATAAATAAATATTAATATTAATATCAAACACACTGGGTTTATAGAACAACAAAGTCTAAACGTTGTTTATATCCTAGTTCATTCTTTGGTTCTCATCTTTCTATCCAATTAATTACATTTTTGTTAATCTCATACTTTTAAAAAACTGTAAAAGGTAAATAAAAAATAAACAAAACAAAATTTCAAACAGCATACACAGAGTTCAAACATTATTTCTCTTTAGTTCTCTGAACTAAAATAATGATAGACACCAACTAACAGTGTTTAAATAGTCCAGCAAATAATAAGCACCCACTCAGCATAAGCAGATAGCTGATATTTTTTCAGTGCTGAGATGATTTTCACAATGCTGACATACCGCCGAATTTAAAAGTCAGATCCTGTGTGAGAACAACTGCCAATTCTTCCTAATTCATTTCTCTACACCAGAAGTTTAAATGTAATGGTACACTCTCCATTTCCAGGGTTTCAACAGGGTGAAAATACTGTTCAGAGGATAGATGACTACTTGCTGCATGTGTCAAAATTCAGGGACAGTTTTTTACCATGTAGACTATTAGAAAAGAGACTAAAGGACTCAATTAGTCATGAAATGTGCATTATAATGAAATTTGTATGACCTGATTAAAAATGTTCCCATTTCCAAGTAATAATGAGAAATTATTTAAAAATATGCAGAGAACTTCACCGACTCAGTGACATGCAATCTTAAAGCGGGAATGATCACATTAAGCTGGAGACTGTCCTGAACATGTGAAAAGGATCATGAGGAACAGGATTTTATTCACAGGTAATTGTTTTAAATGCAACATTGTGACACGATTTCAAACACCAGTCTTGACACATGTATGCTGATGCAAGAAAGCATAACAAATCACTGAATCATTTTCATAATGTTTATATTCCTATTTACTACTATAAAGAAACTATGATGATTGGTGAGAAACATTGGTACCGTCATCAGTAAAACTACAAAAAAAAAAACAAAAACAATGTAATCTTTTTTAAATAGAAATGGAAACTTTTACATTATATAGATACAGGATACAATGTATAGCTATTTAGGAAGTTCTATCTATTAAAAAAAAATGTTTTAAATTTTTTATTCAGAAATATTCATAACAGATTTTTTAAATGGATTTAGGACACCTAAATCAGCGAAGATGTACGAGAAGTCATGTTTTTGAGGACAGAAACACAAGCTGCATATTTATTAGAGTTCAGTACAAAATAAGAGATTACAGAAGAAAAATATTGACTGAGGTCATTGCCAACTTTGGGTAGGGGTTGGAAACATATTGATTTCCATATATTTGGGAAATTTGCTGAAAAACAAATAACAAATGAGTGATATCAGCTAGTATACATCATGGCTCATGAGGGCCTGCAGTCCACACCTCGAGGCTGCACACCCATTTACATAACTCAAGGGCTACATTTATGCTGCATCATCAGAAAAAAAGTGTACATATCTGGGCAGTTGACAGTAGGTTGACAACTTATCAACTTACTTTCAAATTATGAAAAATATTTTGACGAGAGCTTTTATCCTTCCAAAAAAAAAAAAAAAAAAGAGAATTGACAATGTTATCTGAAATGGCAAGTCAGTCTCTGGCAAGTTACAAGATAGAAACTTTATCCAGAGCACGGGAAATTAACAGCTACCCGGGTCTGACTGCTCAAACAGTCAATCAGCTTCTGTTATCTCAGGGCGGATGCAGCCTAACTATGAAATCCCAGACCAACGTTCACTACAAGTCAATTAAATGGGAATGTGCAATGTGTAAGCTATGACTTTCAAAGAATCTAGCTGAATCTGATCCACAATGTATGCATGAATGAATTGAAAACTTTTATGAATTGTGTGAATGTGAATTGCATCTATTGTTATCTTTGTACATCCGGTTTTAGATAATGGATGGCTACCCACACCTTGTGCAGTTTGCAGGGAGGTTTTTTTTGTTGTTGTTTTTTTGCTCAGTTTATCCTGATCAGGGTCCAATCCCAGTAACACTGAGCCTGAGGTGGGAAACACGCCATGGAGGGGACACCAGTGCATCACAGGACACCATGAACACATATTCACACACTCGTTCACACCTAGGATAATTTAGCATAGCCAATCCACCTATGGCATGTTTTTTTTGGAGGCGGGAAGAAACCCATACAGACACAGCGAGAACATGCACAGAAACTCCACACAGAGAGTAACCTGAGCTCAGGATTGAACCAAGGTCCAAAGAGATTGCAACGCTAACTGCTGTGTCACCATGCTGCCCCTTGCTAAGTAAAGTATAGAAGAAGTCATTAGGTGTCATTAAGTAAAATACAGGGCGTCCCTAAAGTCTCCATACATAGGGTACTATGTTTGCCTGCACCATGTCGGTTGAGCCTACATTTTATTGGATGATCCGCAACACTTCCAGTCTTTCTGAACTTGTTAATAAATTTGGCAACAGTGTCATGTGTGATGTGTTTGCCATGTTTCCTGTTAAAGTTTATCACAAGCTTGCGACAGCTTCCTGATCCAGCCATGAGAAGGATTTCAATACGTTCTTCTTTCGTCTTAAAGTCTATCTGAAAAATATAAACTAAGTATGAAACATTTTGGAAGACTTTTTACTAAAAAGTGTTCATTTCCCCTATATATGGAAACTTTTGGGACAAACTGTAGTTATCATTTGGTATAAACTGCAAATGATACTGTCTGGATACTGTAAACTTAATTTATATCACTGACTGTATTTTGGATTTTTTTTTAAAAATTATATTTAAACTCTATACTTTATTATATTTATTATATTCATGTATGTGATTTTTGTGTGAAAGAGTTTAACCGAATAAACAAAGCTTCGACTTTGTGTGTCATGTTATTAGCTATGTATTTTTCCTTGCATTTTCTTTTGAAGTGATGTGCTTCGGTTGAAAAAAAAATTGTGAAAGCTTTGTATCTTTTAAAGAAAAAAAAATCAAATGATTATTGATATAAGCTGATACTCAAGGTATTGATAAAGAAAAAGATTGTATCATACCATCTGTACTGCTTGGTTTTATAGTCCACAATTGTGGAAGAGTAGCCTAGTGATTTATAGTCCCACTATCTGCTGTCATACAGAAGAGGATGGGTTCCTCTCAGGGTTTCTTCCTCATGTCATCTCAGGGAGTTTTTTTTTCATTGCCACTGCTCATTAGGGGTTTAAATATACCCTGCTGAAAAAAAAAAATAGAAATAAAATAGAAACCCTCATAGAATTTGTAATGGTTTTAATGGTTATAATGGGAGTTATACTGGTTTTAATGTAAACTGTAATGGTCCCTGTAGGTCTCTACTGGCAATTTACTGCCTTCTATTGGTAGCATGTTATGTCTAGTGGATACCATTAAAGACCAATAATGGTAATGGTTTTAATGGTTAGCCGATGGTTTGTAATGGTATTTGTGGTGAAAACCATTAGAATTTCTGCGATGGTTTCTATTGTTTTTTTTCTTCTTGAGCAGGGTGAATACACATCCATGCAAACAAAACTAAATTGCACTGGAAAGAAAAAAAAGTGAAAGAGATTTCCAGACCTGATGCTTGCTCAAGACACATAGTAAACATTCATGCACACAATTATACTCCCCTCTAACATCGAATAATGGGATATACTTGAGATTTGAACATACTGGTGCGACTACACCGGGTAGTTTCGATTTTCAGCACATTTCACGATCGCAATTCTCCTCTCTGTAAAAAAAATGACCCTCATACGGATGGTAGCTCTGTCAGTCATGCTGAGACTCTGGAGCTGTCAGTGCTCACACGCATCGCCGCCCTGTGCAACAACAGTCCAAAGTTTGCTGCTAAACTTCCCCTAGTCCCGCCTGGGACTGCATGACTTTTTCCTCCCCTTGCCTCTTGGAACATTTGTACGTTATTCGGGTGCTTTAACAGTGAATTCGTGCTGGTTTTGGCTCATTTCCAGGCTCTCGGAACCACAAAAGGACGGTTTGGGGAAAGTGAGAAGGAAGGAAGGAAGCGGTGTGTAGTGGAGTCTCTGCTCGCTGCTCCTGCGCCTTCAGACGCGTTAGCAACGCCACACAGAGCTCGCTGGACTTCACGACTGCATTGTTTTTTTGTTTAAAAAAAAAATCTTTATTTATTATATTGTTTTATGTTCTTTGAACTGTTTTGATTCCGCGACAAAAAAAAAAAAAAAATGGCTAGAATGCTGAGCAAGGACTTACCGGATATCGAGGTAGAAACACTCCTCCTCTCTGCTCCTGTTTACCCATTCTCACTCCTCGCCATGTTTATGTTTACCATTTCTACAGCTCGGTAATTACTTATGTAGCGTAGTCATGCCTGCAGCCCAGTCTTTCAGCATAAACAAGGGACATCTTCTTTTTTTATTATTTATTTTAATGATCTAATGCTTTCTTTCATGTCTCATATTTATCGTTAAAAAGTCAGATGTGGTGCTCGCCCCCAGCTGTGGGCTTTAATCGCAAGCTCCTTTTCATTAACAACAACAATAACAACAACAAAGTTTTTGGTAAAAGTTAGTTGCACAGCTTTGTGCAAAAATGTAACTATTCTTAGATTATTTGCAGTTCTTCTCTTTAAAGCCATGCATGCGAGAGCTGTGATGCAACAGCCTATGTTGCTTTATATATTATATATATAAAACCCAGAAACTTTTATGAGCAACCTAGAAATTCATAATAAAACGACTGTAATTATTCCTTACCTAGGCTTTTCTCAGATATCTGGCTCATCTTTTAATTACTTAGTCTTTTTTCCCCTCAAAAGTGGCTTACTCATCTTTTTTATGAAGCAGTTATATTCTAAAAAGACCAGCTATAATAAAGACAATAATAGTATTCCGAGTTATTCTAGTTGTCTAGCTTGCTTTGTTTACTATGCTCGGCTTAATTCAGTTACTGTTAAATAATGCATTCCTGCAGTCTATAACTATTTGCCATGTACACCACTTCTCAAGTCATGTGAGTCATGTGTTCCTTACGTTGTCCACCGAGACTTTTAGGAGGTGGTGAGGAAAATCCAGCCTATCACTGGAAGTCAGCACAAACCATTCTGCATGGAACACATCAATACGTGCTTTGATGAGTGTTACTGGAGCTGGACTGAAGCAGATGGTGCAATGTATATTACTGTAAAGTCTGCGTCTGCGATTGTTTCCGAGAAGTTTATGATTAACTGATGCGACCGAGGTTGAACTTCTGAGTGATATGCACATAGTTCTTTGACCGCTGTTTTTACCTTATATTGCTTTTGGGTGAACAGTCATGTTTTATGAAAAACATTTCTGGGTGAAGCAGAATTGAAGGTTTTGCAAAGCCAATATTCACCAGGCAAGGTATTGGACAGTGAGTGAATTTTCTAGCACCTTGCCCAGCATAAAATATCAGACAGTCAGAGAATCCAAGTAAAAAGAATGATTTATTATTTAGTTATTACATTATTATATCCTATTAGATATTAGTAATAGCAAATATATATATTTTTGATTGCATAATAATGACATTTGTATTTCAAGTGAACACGCGTGTATGATAAGAAAGAAAATACAGGTTATGTAGGATTATTTATAGCCATTGGAGAAAAATGAGACCTATATAATATGGATTATCTTAATAAAAAGATGAAGTGTATGCATTCTAAAGATGATCACAGCAGCTGTTGACAGAAAAATCATTAGAGCTATGAAGGTAAACCCAAAACAACCAAAGAGATTATAGACAGTCTGTAAATTGCAAGGGTGAATGTATCATATATTTACTGTTAAAGAAACCTGAAAGGAGAAATATAGAGTAATAATAACTGTGCTTCTGTGAACAGAATATCACTAGCATGGGTGACATTTGACTCTCGAGTTTGTGGAGGGTGGGGGGGGGGTATTGGCTGGGTTTAAGAAAAAAATTAAGAGTCTTTTTGTGCCTGCCTCATCAAAATATTCGCAGAAATTTTAAGCAAACGAGTTTCAGTATCAAAACAACGACATACCTTAGTGAAGGGCTACACAGCGTCCACCAGGCATGACATCAAAGCAATTAACTGTTTTATCCAAATCCACATGAATGGCCTGTTCAATGTTTAGTACTGCAATGTCCGAGAGTCTCTCCTGTCCTGTCTCATGATGCTTCTCATGTATGTTTTCAGTTGGCGCAAGCAAGAAAGTTTACCAAAGTTTACTAGACTGTGGACTAGCTTTGACTCTGAACAGTGACAATCGTCGTTCAAGCTTCACTTCTACAGTTGGCATAGCATTGAAAAGTGACAATTCTGCATTTGTTTCCTGTTCTGGAAATCCATAGTGATGACAAATATATGTCAGGTCCTCTTCGGTGTAACTGCTAATAAGTAACTGCTCTTATTTTGTTCTGTTGCCCCCATCAACGTGGAGATGTACATATAAATACATAATTTTAAACAATTTTCAAATCTGATACTCCATGACTACAACAAATGGATGGTGATATGGGAGGGGGGCACCTGCCCTCCCTTGCCCCCCTTAATGTCACCCATGATGACTAGGGTTGGTGAGAATCACCTGGATAACCGTTTTTGTACATGTGTTCATGCATGCCATGAGCTGTTCCATCACACTGTCCCCTCTGCCTCGTTCCTCCACCGAATTAGAGATTATTAGTTAGAGGTTATTTGGGGTTAGTTGCAGGCTGATAACCCACTTCTGAAAAGTCTTAATTGCAACAGGCCTACGGAGACTATCTCTGCAGCTGCAGTTAACAGTTCTAACATATTTAGCAAGAGCTGGTAGAACATACAGTGAGAGTGCGCACAAATTTGACTGGTGAGCACGATCATGTCTGCCGTATGTTACAGTGACAGGGGTGGCTAGCATTCTCAGTGAATCTAGCTTTACACCAATGAATTGTGCGATGTGCTTCGGGTTTAGTGAGCATTTTTCTGAATTCACTTTAAGGCCAATAACCTTAATGTGTGTAAGGATGGTAGATATGTCCCAGATTGCCTGGTCCTTGGTTGGGCCACATAGGAACCGATCGTCCCTATGTGACCGTGTCTTTATGCCTCTGGCCATCAGAGGTGGCAGGGCAGGCTGCAAGCATCTCAAGCATGCTCATGTTGCGAGAGAGAGGCTGAAGGGTAGGACATTAAATTGGAATGCGTGCCCATTGGAAGGCAAACCTCGAAAGAACATCTGTGCTCTGAGACATGAAAGTATGCATCATGTAGGACCACTGACATAACACAGTCCTGTAGCTGCTTATTTGATGAGCAATGGCAGAACTGAAATTTGTACCACTGTGACATTTGTAACATTGCAACGTTCTGTAGTTTACAACCTTGGAAATATTGGATTGATTTAGTTGCTGCCCTTTGTTTTCGACTCTAAAACTACCCGCCGACAAGCCATGTACTTAGTGGCATCCAGGCTCCACAGGACTCTTTAGCGGTAGTAGTGGTGGTGATGGTGATGGGGGAGTGGATCATGACCCATGAGTTAACCTTGGGGCCTGGGAGTGTGACTGTCTATTTAGATCTTGCACAAGGCAGACAGAGGGCTGTCACATGGCTAGTGCTTTGATTGTGCTGGTTTCTAGTTTCTAAAACTTGTGCTCTTCTCTCCAGTGTTTGTTTGGCCACAGGCTCAAAGAGAGGGCCTTTAGACTTTGTCCGCACGAGCATGAATCCTGCATCATGGCTCATTAGTCACTCGGAAGACAAAGCTTTATCTAGTGGAAACTAGCTAACTTGGTGGATAACCATAAGGAGTGCACATTATAGTTAGAAAAAAATATGTTAGCAGAATGAATCACAGGTCTAGTGTTTAAACAGCAAGAACTCCCTTCAGGACCAGGAAAAAAATCCACAAAGATAATCAGACAGCATTGGAAAAAATCCTGTAAATTTATTTATCTGTAGTTGTGTGTGCAACAGGATTCATTATTTGGATATCTTTTATTTACACTTCACCTCTTCCTCACTTTCAGGTGATTAGACTTTATGGAATTAAATTCTTTTAATCTGCTGATTTAATATTCACATAAACCCAATTTTTGCTTATTGAAACACCACATAGTCAGTTAAATATTACTGGGCTCATGATCAAGTTCTCTCACTTTCCCTTTCAGGGCATAGACCTATAGTTTAATGTATGAGGCTATTGTAATGCTTGCTTGAAAGGGATTTATGCCAGCAATATTTAGAACCTACACTATATGAAAATGTACTGCTGCAATTTTGAAAGGAACAAGAAAGCAAGGTGACATCACTTCTGTGAGTTCATTATTGTCCTATTATTCTAGCCACTGAATTGATTTCAGAATTCTGTGTATCTGTGATGAAGCACTTACCTGCAGAGCTTTATATACATTGACCCCGAGCCATGGTCTTCTGGTAGTGCCTCTTAATTTCGGGTTCCTAGGACAAAATTATGTTCAGTGGAGGTCATAATTTTTTTTGTGTATGTCTGCAGCATATGTCTGAAATGATCTTATTGAAATATACCTCCTCAGATAACTCTTTTTTTTATTTCCTTTTAGGATTTTTTTGTTCAGGAGGCGATATGGATTTTAGTGATGATAATATAGTATTTTTATAATTTATTTTTGAAGTAAGTAAGAAATTAAAATTTAATCAATGATTTTTGGTGAGCTATGCTTTAAATTTTTTTTAAAAATTATTTTGGGGGTGAATGAAACAGTGGATTCTACATATCACCGTGCCATAATCTGTCACTTCGGAGAGGTGGAGACGGATTCAAATGGAGTTTAAGCAGTTTATTTAATATTTTTATTTAAGTGCAGCAAAAATATCCAATACGTAAAGCAGATTCAGGGTCAAGGCAGGCAAAAAGGGTCAGGTGATCAGCAAACAGGATATCGTAGAGTAACCAGGAAACAAACAAAGTAAAAAAAAACCAATAGCAATACAGGGGAAAAAGTGCTTGGTAATGACAGAAACGTAAAGAAAACTGAGCAATTACTTCGCACGGATGCAGTGACAGAATGAGGCTTATATAGGTGCCCAGTAATGAATGTGAAATTGAAAACATGTACAGACAGTCATGTGACATGGTCAGGTGAGGTGCAATGGCTGATAGGAATAGTAGTGTCTAGTCTGTTATTTCTGGTATTTCCATGAGACACAGCTAGTGTGATTGTAACACACTTTGTCAAAGACTACATAAGATATGCAGCATCTCTGCCAGGTTTATATAATAGTATATAGTAATAGTTTATATAATCATTATATAATAATAATAAGGATCTTTACCTATCTGGGACATTTAAAGCTAATAGATAGATAAATAGATAGATAGGTAGGTAGGTAGGTAGGTAGGTAACAAGATTGCTGCTTTCTGTTCCATAACTATAACTGGAATGACTGGTTGTGTATGTAAGGCAGTAACCACAGATCTTTGGTCATGTAGATCTTAGAAGTTTTTTTTTTACTGTAAGTTATTCTGGCAGATTAAATCCAGCAAGGTTGCATATTGCTAAAGACAGGTGTGTGCTATGTCTTAGTAATATCACAACCTAAATATTATATAAAGTCAATATTAGATTGATTTCAGTTTCTTCATTAGGCACTATTGTTGGAAATGAATTAGAATAATGTAAGTATTAAACATCGTTTTTTCATTTCAAACCCCTACAATCTTCTAATCTTTAACAAGGAGCCTCAGCACCTTCTTAAAGTAACCTACAATGAAACTCTGCCCTTATAAATGCAATTATATGTGTGCCATTTAAACTATTTGCACACGGTCTTTCACCTTTACAGTTAGGTTCATTAGGAAGTGTAATGGTGTTGGTTACACTGGAGATAGTGGGAGATGTTTATCATTTGTCCACATCGCAAGGCTTTCTGCAGGTTAATATGAGTGAAGATGGTCTCGGCTTCTTGCTGGGGGGCTCTAATGCAACCTTTGTGGAGAGCAGAGGGAAGTAAGTCAAGCCTTTCATTAGCATCTTTATTCAGGGAGTAATGACAACAGTGACGTGACCTTCGGCTCCCCACTGCACTTAAGACCGGGACTAAATGACTCCTGTCTGCCATTGAAAATGGCTTTCTAAATCTCATAATAATTGCCATCTCTGGAGCAATTAAAGCCTCCATTTTTCTGCAGTCCTGTCAGATGTCTTATTTTAATATCCACCCGCACTCCTGAAAGCGCTAAATGTGGGGCCATTTTCTGTGTGTGTGCGTATGTGTGCATGTGTGTGCGGAGATTAATTAAAATCCTCCTGGATCGCCATTAGAGTTCATTAAAAAACCCACAGCAATACAGCATTTAAACAAAGAGGTATGACTCTTCTGGCAGACCTTGGTGCCACTCCAAGTCTGCTTTCACAGTAGATGTCTGGAACAGTGACAGCAGATTGCTCTGGAATAAAATTTGATGGAATATTATGGCAGTGTTTGGTCACCTAAAAGGCTTGCATGTCATTGGTACGCACCAAGTGCAGTGGATATAACAAATCTACACATCCCTGTTAAAATGGCAGGTTTTTGTGAAGTAAAAGAATGACACGAACATAAATCATGTCAGATTTTTTTCTCACCTTTTAAGTATACAAATAATGCAAAAAAAAAAAACAATCAGAAATGTTTTTATCGAAAAACAAAAACGTACACCCTAGTTACGTTACCCCTAAACGAATACTTTTTTTTTAAGCACCTTTTGATGTTATTACACGACTCAGTCTTTTTGGATAAGAGTCTATCAGCGTGGCACATCTTGACTTGCTAATTATTTTCCCACTCTTTCTTGCAAAAAAAATTCTAGATCTGTCTCCTGTGTACAGCCCGCTTCAGGTCACCCCACAGATTTTTATTTTGATTCAGGTCTGGACTCTGGCTAGGTCATAAACCATTCCTTTGTTGATTTGGATGTGTGCTTTGGGTCATTGTCATGGTGAAATGTGAAATTCCTTTTGACTCTTCAGCTTGCCAGGAGACACCTGACTGTTTTGCACTAAAATTGGCTGGTATTTGTAGCTGTTCATGATTCCCTCCACTTTGATAAAACCCCAGTTCTGGCTGAAGAAAAGCAGCCCTAAAGCATGATGCTGCCACCAACATGCTTCAATGCAGGTATGGTATTCATTTGGTGATGTGCTTTTTTGCTCCAAACATACGAATTGGATGTATCAGACCATAAGACATTTTTCCACATGGTTTGGGGTGATTTAGTTCGAGCTTGGATGTTTTTTTGTGAGAAAGGGCTTCTGTCTAGCCTCCCTACCCCTTAGCCCAGACATGTGAAGAATACGAGAGATTGTTGTCACATGCAGAGAGTAATCAACGCTTGTTAGATATTCCTGCAGCTACATTAATGTTGCCGTAGGTCTCTTGGCAACTTCCCTGGTAAGTTTTTGTCTTGTCCTTTTGTAAATTTGGAGTGACATCCTGTTCTTGGTGATGTCACTGTGGTGCTCCATTTTCTCCACTTATTGAAGATGGCCTTCACTGTGCTCCATGGAACATCTAATGAAAAATGTTTTGTACCCCTCTCCTGATCGATTCCTTTCAGCAGTGAGACCCTGTACAGGCTTTGTAAGCTCTATGTGGAGCATGGCTTCAGCAGTCAGATAAAACCAAGAAGAACAAACAGCTGGGCTTTATTTGGGGTTAATCTGAATAATTTAGTATACAGCTGTATGATAATGACTTTTGAACATGAGATTGAATGTTATTGGTTCATTCTGAACCCATCTTTTTATTTGACCTATTTTACCCGAAAATGTTTCCCTAAAACTTAATTTTTATACATTGTAATTTCACAGTGAGGGTTTAAAAAAGTTCTGACATGATTTATCTTGGTTTAATATTTTTCATCACAAAAACCTGCTATTTTAATAGGGGTGTGTAGACTTTTTATAACCATTGTATGTCTGTGCTGTTTTCTCTCACACGGAGTTCACAAACTAGATTTCTATCATCATGTTGATCTAGTTTAAGAAGTAAATTTATTAAATGTTTTCTTGTTTGGATATGTGCTTTAGAGTTAAACTGTTTTTTGGCCTGATTTTGTTGTCACAGACAAAAATCACACATTGTAAAATAATCTCAATATTTGAGATTAATGTTCTTAAAGAGTATAATGTCTCATGCTCACTGGCAGCCAATTTAGTGACACTGACTACGTTTACATGGACAGCAGTAAACTAATTAATGACCATATTCCCAATACGACAATATTGTGATGAACATGAGTTGCTTTTAGGATATTCCTTTCATGTTCCCCCGTTTTACATGTTATTAGAGCCGCAACAACTAATCGATTATGAAAATCGTTGTCAACAAATCTCATTATCGATTAGTTGGTCTGCGCGCTGCACATTTACTCATTACGTTACTTCTGTTCCGAAAACAGACTTCAGAGAGTACTCTACCGCCTAGTGCAGTTTTTTCCACTGGGGGGGTGATCAGTGGTGTAATTGAAGGGTGTCCATAGGAATGTTTTAAAAATGTTTATATATATATATAGACAAGTTCAAGTGTCGCATTGATGGATAAAATAATTAAATGTCACACCAACAATAAAATGTAAAAAATAAAATCTTTAAATGTTTTGATTAAATTTTAATGTTAATATTATTAATCTTAAATATTAATAAAATAAAGTAACATATATAGAAATGACTGCTTAATATATAGTCTATAATTGTTGTGGAGTGAGGGGGTCCTTGTGGATTGTTCGAAATATGCTAGGGGTCCAAATCTCACAAAAGGTTGAGAACCACTGGTCTAGTGTATGAATTTTAGAAAGGTAATATCATCTCAAATGGAACACATTAGTTTTTTACTAACCCGAAAGCAATTAATCGATTAATCGAAAAAAAATAACCGGCTAACTAATTGATTATGAAAATAATCGTTAGTTGCAGCCCTACATGTTATGGAACATAGATAGATTAACGACACACGTCATTATGTCCCCATGTCAAGCCGTCCGACGTTCCCTCCAGAATTCCACGTGTCAACATACGGTTAGTCTTTGTTATGGTACAGTATACAGTTTTGGGTGTTTAATTTTTCATTTTACGAAAACTTCAAGTGCAGTTAATTATTTGTCATGCTATACGTGCAAATAGAAGACTGCTTGAACCCATGGTCTGCGTCCTAAACTGCGTACTTACCTACTATATAGTAGCTGAAATACACGTATCTTGCCTACTATATAGTAGGTAAGTAAGCGGTTTGGGACGCAGCCGTGCTCTCTTGTTCGCCGTTAAACAGTTGAACACTGAGGTGTGTGTACATGTCCTGTCGCAAAATGCAGTGAAAACTCACCGATTTGTGTTTACTTCGAGCATGACTTTAGTCGGATTAAGGTAATCAATAATCACTGTTTACATGGTAGTTTCCTAATCAGAGAATCGTCTTAATCGGGTTAATATCGGATTATTGTTGTCCATGTAAACGTACTGATTGTGAACATACAGAGTTCTGGCAGTGTCAGAATACTTTTTTATTAAAACTTCTGTGACAACGTACCTCTGAAAACCACTAATAGGAGGACGGAGTAGGATGACACGAAACTCACACGAGACCTGTAAATACGGTAGTGGCAAAGGTGAAACAACCAATTAATTAATCGATATAAAATGTTCACATTAATTAATATATAATTACCAGCCTACATGCCTAGCTTTTCGTAGAGTGAGTTGCAAAGCTACCACACATACTACAAAGTAAGTAAGTCAATTGTATTTAAAAAGCACATTTTAAAACATCTATTGAACAAAATGCTGTACAAAGTGCTACATTCTTGTATTTCTACCGATTACTGCTCTACCCTGCTTTAGACAATAACATATGCAGACATACATATACTGTGTTAAACCATGCTAAAGGACAGAAAACAATGCTTATTAGCTCACTTTGAGGAATCTCCGTTCCATGTTGTTCTCTTTTACCCAGCCAGGAATGGCTCCAAACCCCTCTTCCTTGCTTTTTTTGAAACATGTTTTCTCTCGTCATAACCAAGGGATTGTTTTTATTAACGAGGCCCTGTTTTCTGCACGAGCCCAGATCGCACTGAATGATGTTGTAAGTAGAACACAGTCTTTTTCTTTAATCGCAGGTCTACCATTAGACGATCTTTTATCATATAATCTGACATGGAGATAACATTATCCTGCAGATCGTTATAGAGCCCAGCCAAGATTTTATTGCGATCATCTCGTACAGTGTGACAAGTAATATTCTTAAAAGACTGCTGTAATTGCGTAATGTAAAACCAGCTTTAGGAATATGATTACACTAAATTGAGAATACAATTCACCAAGGCTGGTCATGATCTAAAGTGTGTAATTAACACACGCCTTGAAGGTTTTCAACTGATGTTCGGTAAGTCTATTTGACATGGAACTGTATCTGGTGCTAGACTGTCATAATGCCTGTATGGACCTCACTCTGCTATTGGTGTACAGGACAGCATGTTGCATGGTACCGAAAGGTGGTAGAAGAGTAATTGCATCCCTGGCAGAGTTGAGTCAGATTGCACTTTTAATCATTCAGAGCTGCTGAGATGAGCCTGTGGTCGGTCACAGAGTCGTGTTTGCTGATAAACGGAAGCATGTGAGGAGACAGGGTCATGGAGAAGGTGCAGACTCACTGGCTACTAGTCCACTGCACAGTATATTGCCTACTCATCATACAATCTTGCAGGAGCTAGCATACACTCAACTGATCAAACGACCCCTTTGTTTTCTGCAATCTTTATTGGCAAATTCAGTCAATGGATTTCATAGCCTAGGGAGTTTCACTTCAGCCTGCTTGGTTACACACCCATGGCATGTCTTGCAAATTGAGCCTGTTTCTGTTACACATTCTCTCTCTCTCTCTCTCTCTCTCTCTTTCTTTCTCTCTCTCTCTCTCTCTCTCTCTCTCTCTCTGTGCTCCATGGAGAGCAAATAACGCCTTGGTCATCAAGCCATGATTTCTTTACAGTTCATTTACCTTCTGCTTCTGTGCTAATTGTTTTTCAAGGCTCAACATGGCCAGGGACCATTTCAAAGGCCAAATAATGAGGCTTCGGCACATTGGCCAAGACCAAATCAAACTGGCTGTACAGAGTGCCTGGTTTGTCTCAGCGCTCATCTGTGAGTGGCTGCTGGCAGAGGGGAGGGGCCACAGCCTTATGGGCTGGAATTCTAGCCTCACAATACTGTCCAGTATGCTCACAGATACCAGGAAATACATTGCAGCTGATGCATATGATGCAAGTGGCTTTCCTAGACTCCCTCTGCATGACTCTAAATAGGAACGGCAGATGGTTAGAGGTTTTTGTTATCCCTTTCATGTTAACTCCTCATTATGACACCACTAGAGACAACACTGACAATTTTGCCATAACAAATTGATTTTCACACATGATGTGGATATGTCAGGGTTGTATGTCAGGGTACAAACATTCCTTCTAATTAATATTCATCCACCTTATATTGTGCCATATGTTATTTATATGGCATAAGTTATGTTAGATTTGAACTGAACTAAGTAATAGGGAAAAGGACTGATGTTTTTCATTTATGCTTTAGAAGTGCATTGTGACACTCGAGTCTTTTTATTGATGGAGAGTGCAAGGTCAGGCTTAGGTTACTGATTAATAGGACTGTTTTTTTACCGTTAAGGCGAAAACAGAAGGTTTAGAATGTATGCTCAGTCACGTCTTCAGTTTTATGTGTGATCATTAAGCGGTCTTGTAGTTCAGTATATATAGTGGATATAAAAATAGGCATTGTATGGGAGAAAAATGTTGGTCGTAGGAGATTTTAAAGAAACCACACTACCTTTTACTTTCTGTGTAGATCAGAAACATTCTTCACTGTGTGATAACGACAGTTCTCAAGATGTTTGTAGATTTCCCTGAGTTTGAAAACTCAACTATTTTAATTAAAGCAATCACATATTATGCTTCTCCCGTGATACTGTGACTCATATGTGTGTTAACATGACCATTCAGGAGAACTACAAGTACTTAATTAGCACTCAATTAGATCTGTTTAGCTTCATGGAAATGGTGATCAATTTTGCACTACTACCCGTATGGTACTGATATGATGATTAATTGTATATCTAGTATTGACCTTTGAATAAATACTGTGTAAAGACACATAAGATTATATCAATATCAATATGTTGAACGTAGCTGAATTTCTTAAATATTTCTTATTATGAGTTTACACTAAAACAAATACAAGATTATTAAGACTAGAATAAAGGAAATTGGAAATATTGGAAGATAGTTTTGCTTAATAATGTTTGAAAGAATCAAGAATGAATGTGTGAAAGATCTGTTTCAAGACATTTAAATGAGTAAAAATGTCTAGAAATAGTATTAATGATTAAATATTTATTAAAGTCTGTATTAGTGACCTGTGTTTATTTCAGGTTTTGTAGACGTGTTTTCTGAAATAATAATTGACTACTGCCCAACCTCAATTCTTTAGTTTGGGCATGGGCATTGGGCGTGTAAAGACTACTTCTGTACACCCAAGTGAGTAACTCAAGACATGTACTGTAATCTACTCTGGACCGTAAGTGCAAATACATGAATAAAACAAAAACATAAGCACAAAGTCAGAAACACGCTAGTCCTTATGGAACATCACATGCTCACTGATTGGACACAGTGTAAGGAAAAGGAATTGCACTTTTTCAGACTGTTATCTAATTTGCCTAGCAAAAATGATTTAAAGCAAAGTTACTTACGTTATTGGTGAGGAGTAACTTCTTGTCCTGGATGACCTGGTGAGTTTTCGGCATCTGTATACTCATATTAGTGCCGTTCAAAGTTGGCAGGATATCTCAAATAACATCATACACATGCCCTTAATAAAAATACGCATGAATAAAAGCATCAGTAGATTCCTTTAGGCTCACATTCTCCAGTTCTGCAGTCTCTCACGGACTAATGCACGCTGTAGCCAATCAGCAACGAGCATGTTATTTTCAATAAGGATTCATTAATAATTTTGTTATAATATAATTTTGAAGTGATGCTAATTTTGCTGGTTTGGTTTTGCTGTTGTTCTGTTGGTTTGTTGATATGTTTTCACTTTGCTTTTTTGACCACCATCGTAATCCTTACAAATTCATGTCCTCGCGGTGGCTTCATTAAATTACATGATAAAATAAAGAACTGAATGAAGAACAGAGCACTACTTTCCCAAAAACATGCATTTAAAAATAAAAGAAAATCTATTTAGTTAAAAGAATAGTCTTATAATGTGGTGAGAATTCGCCTAGCAGTGTATTAAAGAAAACAAACACTTACACAGATAGACTGTAATATTGTTAGGCATGGGGTAATTTCATCCAAAGCTTTGACAATATAGTATGTGGTGCTGTGTTGTGATATAAGGTCAGATTAAATTTTGTCATGCGCCTAATAGTTACCTGTGCGTCTTGTATCGTGAGTTTGAGTTTCTAATCATAAAGCGACCGACTGATATTCAGGGCCTATATTTAATACTGCTGACCTGCGGGCCAACGCTTTATTTCACTAACAGGCGATCAATATGTGGAAATTCCTCTATTGATCGCTGCAGAAGATGGAGCGCACGGATTGCCA
Source organism: Ictalurus furcatus (assembly GCF_023375685.1). Taxonomy (NCBI): domain Eukaryota; kingdom Metazoa; phylum Chordata; class Actinopteri; order Siluriformes; family Ictaluridae; genus Ictalurus; species Ictalurus furcatus. Next base: position 17,938,994 of record NC_071255.1, on the reverse strand, counting down.
GCGCATGTTTAACTATTCCTCACCTCTGAGCCGTAAATAATTTCCTTTTTAAGCAGCGGATTAATGCAGGAAGGAGTTAAGTTTTAGGTACGCACTTCTTTCGCATGCTAAGTTCAGGGATGCCTTGTGCATACAGAGTTGTGGAGGGTCTGTCTGGTTGAGAGGATGAGGAAGGTCAGGGTAATTTATTGCACGATATGGTGCTGCTATTGATTAGACAGAGAAAGGGCAAGCCCAACTGCTTTGCTAATAGCCATATGAATGTTTCAGGTACATGTTCCCATCTCAAATACTAGCCAAAAAATAGCCAAGATGCTACATTCAGCATCAGCACCACACCTAGCCGATATTAGCATAGTGCTGGGCGATATGACAAAAATATCATATCATGATACTTGAGGACATTTCCACGATACACGATGTGCATCACAATATATAATTTATCTAACAAACTGTCTGCAAAGCTGTAGTCAATTAAAAAAAAAATAAGTTAAACTGAATTTGATGATGCTTTTCTTTAATGCCTGCAAAGACAAAGATGATTAAGTAAAAAAAAAATTACATCAAATCAGCGGCATCCATTCAGCATCATTTAATTTGTAATTATTAAAAACGTAAAAAATACATCACCATACCAACGATATCTCAGAAAAGTGTATCGCTTCATTTATCACGATATCGATATTATATCGATATATTGCTCAGCCCTTATTAGCATGTTGTAGAGTTATCCGCATGTGGGTTAATTAGTTTGTTATGTACGTAACAGCTTTATGTACATAGTTTCCATTGTGTGTGAGTGCAAACTCAAACGATAAGGACTATTTCTAACGATGCAGCTTGGTGCTGCATGCATCTGGACTCTGTACTTGCTTCTTCCTCCCATCAATTACCAGTTGCAGCTAAATTTGATTTGCCATTTCCTTCTGTCCATCATACACTTCCTCCCAATATGATTTCCTCATTGGGGCTGGGGTTTGCATGCCTTGGCTAGGGCCTAGGCGCTTATTGATCTCCCATCTGCTCAGGACTGGGTGATCACTGAAGAGTGATAGAGCAAGATGCCGCCACCCCCCGTGGAACCATCCAGCACACACAGATGGTCCCCGTGCAAAGCACCCTCATCCCCAGCGCTGCTGCAGCCTAGTCCGACCAGAAAGGTCACACAAACAACTGGGAGATCGGGCTGTTTTGTGTTTTAAATAATGTTTGATCACACACACGCAATGTTCTCCGCTAGGAATCTTCGAAGAATCCTCAATAACTGGGGGGTGAAAAAAAATCCATGCTTGTTTTAGATAGTGTGCGTTTCTGACATTTATTAACTGCCATGCAGCAGAGAGAGCACCTGGGGAAAGGAAAGTCTGCATGTTTGTGTAAGAGAAAGGCCAACACAGAGAGCAGTGAGAGCAACGAGTGCGCGCTGTACGACTGTATACTACAAGTGTTGTTTTCTGTTCAGGTGCACAGCCAGTGAAATAGCACTAACACCCTGCAGTACATGCAGTATTGATTTGTGTGATGTCTTGTGTGACATATTGATCTCATCGCTGACCATGCATAATGTTTGACAGCACAACATGCTCATTAAATAAGCAGTATACCTTCATATTCTTATTAGAATAAGAACATTTTAAGGACATTATCATATTCATCACGTCCTCAGGATCTCCGCACACGTAGGTTTGCCAGTAACCTAACTGTATTATCTAGCACTTTTAGGACTGCATTATTATTATTATTATTATTATTATTATTATTATTATTATTATTATTATGAAGCAGTAGTGTGACATTAGGGTGTGTTATTCTTCTGTTGATTTAAACCATGCTGTAGCAGAGACAGATTAGGCTCTCTCAAACATTATTAGTGCTTCCTTTAACCTGGTTGTAACATGAATCTGTTTCTCTTGTACATTTTCCACTTGAGGAGAGTGGGTCAATATCGGGCTGAATGCAAGGCTCTCGTGGAGCCAGAAAAACAAAGGCGATTCTACAAAGCGTATTCATTTAAATCCTCTGCTATACACAGGATTTACGGAAAACATTTAGAGAAACACATGCTTAATATCTTGTAGCAGCCAAGTCAGAATCTGTTGGCTTTTTTGTTTGCGTTGTGAACAGCATATTTAAGTGGAGTTTTTTTTTTGCACTATTCTGTGCTAACTGCTAAACGCAAATAGTAAGTCAGGTAATAATTAGTCATAAAGGTCTCATAAAGGATAGATTACTTAAAGACATTTTGTGTTAAAGGATTCTTGTGCAGTACTGACTAGAACACATAACTGTCAGAGTGCTTTTGGCCTAAAAGTCATTGCAGTACTTCCTGATTAGTGTGACTGCACAGTGCATAGTACTGGGATTTTCTTCAATTAAAATTTGTATCGTGATTAAACATGGAATTATTATTCTACAGTATTTCAGGGTTTTCCCTAGGTTTTCAGAGGGCTTAGGTGCTGTCTGGGTTTTAGAGGGATGGTGGATGGTGGTTGGGGCCTCCAGGGCCTCCAGGGCCTCCAGGGGATTCAAAGGAAATTTGAAGTTCGAAGGAACTTTTAAGTTATTTTAAGTTTTTAATTTTGTTATCAACGCTTATCCTTAACATATTTGTGAAAGAAAGCTGGTGACACTTCTTATACATCTAGTCAAAAGTCTATTCATTTCTCCAAATAACATGTTTGAGATTTAATGCAAATAAATTTGGCTTAACGTACTCTGCAAAAAAACAGTTAGGTGCTACACCTAAGCCTTTCTGTGGTAAGGAAAACCCTGTATTTATAAGGGAAATACAATATGAATTAATAGACAAAATGAAGCATGATGGGACGGCGGGTAGTGTTGATGTCTCAAAGCTCCAGGTTTCCCGGTCTTCCTGAGTTTTGCATGTTCTCTCCTCTCTGTGTCCGTGTGGGTTTCCTCTGGGTTCTCAAAAACAATCGAGTAGGTGAATTGGCTTCGCTAAATATAGATGCGAATGAGTGTGTTAATGTGTGTGTCCATGGTGCCCTGTGATGGACTAGTGTCCCATCCAGGGTGTATTCCCAGCATCATGAACATGCCCATATCTCAGGATAGGCTCTGGATCCACCATGACCAGGCCAGGATTAAGCAGCTCCTGAAGATGATTAAATTAATCAATCAATGTATACAGAAAGGGGGAAAAAGATTAAACACACATGCACAATAGATCAGGATTTTGGGTAAAAGTTGCAAAGGGAAAAATAAATTTTACTCCAAACACAAAAATGCATCACTACTACAAACACCAGTTGTTCAGGGTAAGCTTGTTAGCACCATTAATTCTAGCTGTTCAAGATTCCATATATAAGACATCCCAGAAAAAAAGCATCCACTGTCTAGTTGAAAGAGAATGGGGTGGTGTGTAACACAACATAACATTTTCTTTTCTTCTCAGAATCTGTATGTAAATAGTTAAAGCCCATAAGCTAGTGATCAGGATTATGAGGTGTGTCATGTATACTAGACCTCACAGCTATCCAGTAAAAAAAAAAGTCTACATTTGGCCAATCTCACCTCCAAACCTTGTCTAGTGAGAGTGTAACAGAAGATGCCTTCAGCGACAACTGCCAGAGTACAGACAACATACCCTTGGTCTTTCTCTGCACAACAAATAATTCGCTAATTAGTGAGTGAGCAAGGGCTGTTACCATGAGACTCCATATGCCTTAATGAGTGACCAGAGCTGCAAATACAAAATATAGTGAATTATCATAATAATTGAAGATCTTTGCAAGTTGTATAACCATTTATCATGATGTTTAGCTTATATAAAGGTTTGTTACTAAGCTGGAACAGAGACAGTACATGAGCAAAACAGAGCCATGTAAAATAAACACACACACACAAACAAACAACCCTAAACAACAACAACAACAAAAAAATCACACAAACCATGGAGTTTTTATAATGTGTCCCCCCACCACCACTATGTAAGTCTGGTCCTGGTCAGCACAGTCATAGTATAACTAGTTAACAACACTGGTGATTTAAAGCTTTATGTTTGAACCATGATAAAAGCAGATGTATGAGCTATTTTATATAGTATTTGCTATTTTTCTGCATTCCTTCATGTAGTCTCCTGCAGCTGTGGACTGATTATAGTCAGTGGAACCCAAGAGTGTCTTATTCCACTGAGCAACCATGCCATTACCTCCTCTACTCCTCCAGTCTACCTAAAGGATCTGCCCAAAGAATATATTGGCTTATCCACACTGCATTATATGAAAATGGATAGCTAATGTAGTCCATAACACGCAGTAAAACCTGTATTTTTATTGTTTCAATATGTAGTTCACGTGGCGCTTTAACTACATTTTATTAGGTGTGAAATTAAAGAATTAATAGGATGATGTCTGCCATTGCATAAAGCGGGACATTTCATTTAGCATGAGATGTAGGTGGCCGGTGCTCTGCAGGAGGCAGGCAGGTTAGAGAACATCTACCTGCCCTTTTCAACGCCACATACCTCCATTCGAAATGGGCTTTCATCCAGCCTACTGTGAAAATATGAAAAGACAAAGCTTTATGTGTTGTCACATTGCCTGCGGGACACTAATTGAGGTGGGTTGCTGGTGGCCGGCTTGGGCAGGGGGTAAAATCGAAAGAAAAGATGGAAAACAGAATCTAAAAGATAATGTATAGCTTTGCTGGGTGCTCATGGGGAACAGTGTATTTATTTTGATACAGTGAACATCAGTGGGAATATGCAGGATAAAACCCCGAATAAGAGGAGCACTATGTCAGAATTGCAGAACTGCACAAAATATAAATTGCCTTGCCTCTCATTCCTAATGTATACAAACATACCTAAATTGTAGTATAGAAAATCCACTGCATCTGTAAGCTGTATGGACGTGTTCCATATATGTACTGGCACTTATAAAAACATATACAGATGTTCTTAGTGGACATGTGTTCTGCTGTATAAAGCATCTCTCTGTCTGTTTTGTGTTCTCAGCTGCGCTCGTGTGATTGCTTCTCTTTGTACAGCAATTTGTGTTTGTGTAGACTGTGCAGTTAATACAGTACAGTGGCAAGTGTCATGATTATAGATTCGTGTCTATGAGCAATTGGTCTGGACTGCAAGTGGGGGACACAGTTGATTGTAATGAAGGGTTACGTGTCTTGGCTGTTTGCTGTCAAGACGATGGAATGTGCCCGATGATAACATGGTGTCTCATTGGGCGTGGGCCCGAGACAGGTCTGGTAGGTAGGGGGTCGCCAGAGGTACACTCCAAACCAAGTAGAGTGGCTCATTAGAACCTGAGGGCTGAGAGAGGGATTTATAATAAGCACTCAGTCTAAACTAAATATTTTCCTCCTGCTAAATAATTCATTGCTCTTATCATTTCATGTAGTGTCGAGTATTCGTAACACCACTAGAGCTTAGTATTACGTCTTAGGTTGTTGTTTTTTTTTTTTGTAAGTAAAAATAACTATTAAACTATTTAAGTATGAAAACTAGTATGTAATCATTAAAATAATACACTCACTGAAACTGGCCAGAGCAAAATTTGGAAAAATGATCAGGTGATGACCTTTAACTGTCCAGGATTGTTAAGCCTGTGTCCACTGTAGCCGCAAATGAATGTTCTTGGCTGACAGGAGTGGAACCTGATGTGGTCTTCTGCTGTTGTAGGACATCCCCCTCAAGGTTTGATGCATTCTGAGATGCTTTTCTGCTCACCACAGTTATAAAGAGTAATTATTAGAGTTACCATATCCTTCCTTAGACTTATACGTAGACTTTCTTTATTAATCCCCAAGGGGAAATGAAGATATTATTGCAGCAAAAAGAGATCCTTTGATCTCTCTAATCAACAAGGCATTTCCGGTTGCAGAATTGCCTCTTACTGAATGTTTTTTTTTCATTTTGTTTTTGTTTTATGCATTGTGCTGCTGATTGCATAATTACAGGAACGTGAAGGTGTACAGGTGATCTAATAAAGTGGATGGTGAGTGTAGCCCTGTGTCCTAACTGGCACACAATCTGTACTAAATAGTATCTTTGATTAGAAATGTGTGTGCCCCAAATCGTAGTATGTTGAAACGAGCATCCCAAAAGGTACCCGGATGGTCTACTATCTACTTCCGGTAGATTTTCCAAGTGTGGATCTGTGGACACTTTTTCAGCGAATATTTCCCGTAAATCCTTGCACGAGGGAGGAGGAGTTTTGTAATGGTTTGCTTCGCAGAATTCAAGGACACGTTTTTCGAGAGGTTTAAATTAAATGTGGAAAAATAAATCAAGGGTATGGTCAATTCAATTATACAGTATCAATTATTTATGGAATAAAGAATGAAGATAAGCTTAAATGCAACGAGTAGTTTTTTTACTGTGACAGAGTGCGTAACAACAACATTCTTTTCCGTTACATGATGCGTTAGTACTGTATGTCCCAGTACTTACATACTCTTTTAATACACACTTAAAAGTATGTACGTTTTCTTCATAAAAAAGAGTACATAGTATAAGTATGCCAATTGGGACACAGGATATATTTGAATAGGATATGGAAATTGCTTAGTATAGTCTCCCAGTGATGAGAGAAAGGACCGTGATTAATGAAACTGGAGCATCTCCAGGCCATACTTCTTATCATATTTTGAAAGATGTGAAGGTCATTGTGATGGTCAGTTCTTTCACTTCTGCCCAGAGTGAAATGAGTTTGACAGTGAAAACATTTGGGTTTGGCTGTACAGCACTGTGAGCAAGTCCTTGAACTGTGTGACTCCTATATGTTTACAGCTCTGAGTATAGAATTTAGATTTAAATTGCTTTAAAATGATTTAGTTGCACGTTAAAGCCACTATTCATGTTATTCACTTTTGCATAAATGCCAAAGAGGTAAAACAGTTGCCATGTTGCAAACCTTCCCTAACAGCCTCGCTCGTCTCTTTGTGTGTACAGAATATCCTTGCCCTCAATCCGAGGGTGAAGAGCCATGCCGTGCTCCACTCCACTGCAGCCAAGAAAGCTGAGAAAAAGCACTGGAAGAGGAACACAGAGAAAGGCTGTGATGTAAGTGTCTCACCTTTTACCTTTAACCGTTGACTCCTAGCTGAAAACACTGATGTTGAATCTACTGCACAAACATTTACTGATGTGCAGACTTTGGACTGTTCCCATATTTAGACAGACAGTGGGTGTTCTAGGAACCGGACCTTGTCTGGTGAGGTTATGTGATGAGACCGGTCTCCTAGACAAGACCTCAGCTGTGTACTACATCACTGCTTCAATCACCTTAGAATTTACACACACACACACACACCTGAAAAATTAGCATTTTGAAAACTTATACACAGAACCATAGATGGACGATTTAAAACAAATGTCCTTGTTAATACCAGTGCTTCAGTAAGAGGAACAATAAGAACACAGCACACACACACACACACACACACACACACACACACACACACACACACACACACACAGTCTGTCAAACAAAATTATCTTAGAATTCCAGGCACATGCTGTCAAAGTCTCAGGAATATCTCTCAAGTCCAGTGTTTGGTTTTTTGGCAGGTGGCCATGGTGCTCGTCTGTCTTTTAAAGCAACTGAGACTTAAGCTTTTTTTTTTTTTTTTCAAATGTAGCCACAAAACAAGATGGAGTTATTTTGTTAGAGAGATTATCCTCCCACACCCTGTACTGCTACTAAGTAAAACCTCTTCATTTATCATTCTAATCAGATGGGAATCAATCACAAATCTGATCTCATTCATTATGCAAGCTATTCTATATGTCGAATTTATAAATCATGCCAGTGAGTTTACAGTGTTGTGTGTTTAGTGACAGTACACGTACTCTGAGGCTGACCTCCTGCTCTTTTATAATATACTGTTTTATGTAAGGAATAAAACGCAACAGGCGTCTTGTTATGGGAAAATAATCAACGACATGGTGGTGTGATGCGGCTGCTGTGAAGTGGAGTTGATTATTTTCCCATAACAGCATGGCCCATAGCAGTTTGCCAACGATTACCAGTTTGTATTCATTAAAAATGGTATGTAAAAATTAGATAGGCACTGATGTATCGGCCAATAAAGGCTAATTTTCATGCTGTCGGACATCGGCCGATAGTTTACAAACATCTGATGGTCAGGTCTGATTATATCCTGTCAATCAAAAGAGGGCGGGAAAATGCATCGATTTCGTGCTGTGTGTAAAGATGTCTCTTGTGTGGAATGACGACAAAACTGCAGTTTGTAATGCCTGTAATCTCTGCACTGCTAAAATTTTACACCGGAAGTGAGCAGCAGTGAAGTGGGAGTTTCAGCGTCGAGTCAAAAACTTTTTTTGCCACGCTGCTCGAACTGAATTAAAGCACCAGTACACCGTTTAAAGATTTAAATGAAGATGAGTTGACAAAAAAGTATATACTATATATATATTGCACAGAAAAATATATTTGTAGAATAGTATATTTCATATCCAGTTAATGTTAATATATAAAAAAAACTTTATATTATATATTACCAGTTGTAATGAAGTAGAAATGCTTTTGTTTGTGGTGAGTGAGTGTGAGACTAACAGGAGGATTAGAATTCAGTCAGTGTTAATATGAATTAATAATATTCAATAAGTTAAGAAATCTTACTTTAATCTGCAGAATTTAGTTTGTGTGTTAATGTTAGTCTGAGTGTGTTTTCTGTTGATGAGACCAGTTACTGTGAAACAACTTGTTGAAATGGAGAGAATAAAGTTTTTATTTGTGTTTCCTTCAGAATTGTGGTATTAATTATTATTCATTTAGAAGAAGGCATAAAAGGCAGAACTAT